>NW_024062302.1:0-600000 GCF_006381635.1 Hibiscus syriacus | reverse complement strand
CATTGAAGCAGGTACTAGGTGCATACCTGTCTTTTATTCTTTTCTGTTAAGTGAATTTTATTTTTTATTTGATTGAATTGCTTTTCACTTGGTTATTTATTGAGCTTAAAGTAATTCTATTATGCTCTACCTTTGAATCCTTTTTTTTTACTAATCAACTGCAATGGATTCCAAGTCAAGATTATCAGGAATTGTGAACTGTTCTCAACCAACGCAACTTCACCTCGTTAGGATAAAGTGTTATAGCTAAAGAATGTGCCAGAGTGTTCCCATCCCTCATAAGGGAAGACCAGGATATTGAATTAAGGTTACAGGTCAAATAGATAGTTTCTTCGTCTAGGTGTCATGCTATGATGATCTGGTACCTCTTTCCTTAAGCTCCATTTAAGATGATTACATTATAAATTCCTACATCCTGGGAAAAATTATTCATTCTTTTATAGCCATAACTCAAACTCAAATACGTTAAAAATAGTTTTTTCCTAACCATAGTATCTATGATCCGACCATCTGAAAATCTCATAAAATGGCTCCCAGGCCTGCCAAGTGCCACCAAGTTGTTCTTGGTTTGTGCAGCATTTACGTTTACTCAAAAAACACCAATAGGTGATGAATGCACCTGGTGGGATGACTGTTCTAGTATGTCTTCTTTTTTCCTTTTTCTTTTCAAGTTTGATTTAAGTTAGGACAATTCCCTAGCATTTAAAAAATTTGTCGCAGTCCCTTTCTCTGGTTATACTCTCCTTACAATTGTGCTTTCATTTTTTTTGATAGAAGTTGGAGGTCTCATTAAAAACTCCCTTCGTATTCGTTCACATACTAAAGGTATGTAAACGAACATTGGAAGGAAGAAAAGAGTACCTCAAATTTTATTGATAAAATACCCGATACAAAAGACACCACGGAATATCCTCTCATGGTGATGTACACCATTACAACAAACACCTTAACCTCATATGACCTCATCCAAAGCCACAGTCTAATCACCTTACTTCTAATTACACCACCAGCAGTAGGAATAAAACAGCGCAACAGAACATAATACAAATTAAAAGCAACACCTACAACCATATAGATTGAAACGACCATAATTGAAGAGACAAGATCTAATGATACTCGTCTTCTTCAGGAGCCCAAGATTTTGGTTTGAATGAAGGTTCTATCTCATGCACCATGACCTTGAAGAAGTTGTCACCAACCTTCAATACCACCATCGCATCAATTCTCGCATCAGCCTTTGCGAGGACTTGAATTTTTGCTCGCTCAAAGGATGATGGAGACTGACAACTTTCGTCGATAGCTAGTAATAAACCCCACTTATAAGCAATGTTCTTGAAAGTATCCCAATTCCATGCGTGAAAAAGAACACCCTCGCAAACTAACCATACTCGACGACACTCCATTACCAAACTCTCTGACCAAGCTTCGACTATGGAGAACCACTCTGCGAGAATCTTTGATTTATCGTTCTTCACGCTTCTCAATGAAGCATTATCTTCGAAAATCATTAAAATCGCATTACCAACAGCTCTCATTAAGGTGAAGCCAGTGAGGCCCTTCGCTTGCATTTGTCTGGTGAGATGACCAATTTTGACAAAGTTCTTGTACCACCCCACTAGACAATTGCTCAACACCTGAAGTTTTTCTTCATCTATAACACCTTCAACTTTATAATGATTCTTCCTTAAAACATCTTCCATACCATACTTGCGAATAACACATGTCGAGGACTTTCTCCAAAAGGACTGTCGAGGTTTGAATTTAGCGAAATAAACACCAATTTTGCTTCCGTCGATATGAGAACCATTCATTTTTGAGATCGCTCTCCTTGCTTTATCGATAGTTGCGAAGCGAATGAAACCAAAGCGAACTCCTTTTGAATTTATTTTATTTGGAATAAAAGCATCAAGAACCCGACCATGAGTGCGAAATAAAGATCCAAACCTCTTCCAGTGAATGTTCTCTGGTAAGTTATCAATAAATAACGTGTAACATCCAGTCTTATCATTACTGCACCCCTTTGAGGTGGACTCCAACAACATCCTCTCATATTTTTCCCCGCCACAATCCTACACTGCTTCTCTTTGGCCTTCTCCACTATCTTCAAAGTCGGCACCTGTTGCTCCACTCTCTGTTTATGAAGCTCTGATTCCGTAACCTTCGGCACAAAAATCTCCACTCAATTCGCCTTCTTATCTGGAATTTTCAAACTTTTTCCAGCCTCTTTATCCCCACTATTGGACTGACGGCCAACCTTAGCCCCGAGAGCTACAGCTTTAACCCTCATCTCTTCTTCTTCCTCACGTTTTTTGGTCACCTTTTTCTCCATCACATGGACATCATAACTTGATGGACGAACTTCTTTAGCAACGGAAGAAGAATCTGCTATCTCCCTCCCAGCTGCAAGCTTGTCATCGACAAATTTCTTTAAGGTTTCTTCATTTTGCACAGCTTCTCTTGCTTCCCTTAGTTTAGCTGAAGACTCTTTAACGAGCTGCTCAATATCAAGCCTTGTCTTATGCAATTTGTCACGTAATTCAGCGGTTTCTTTAAGTGAACCGAGGGAATTAACAAGGCGATCAAATGCCACAATAGCAGTTCGTATCTTGTAAATCCCCGCCTCCATAGACTGCGAAGCCGAAGCATGTTCTGCAGCTAGCCTTGGCTTTTGTCGGGAGGACTTGTTATGGTGAGGGGTAGCAAGACCCACTTCAAGTTTCCGGGAACTCATTTCTTTTGTGTTGCTTTATCGTTGAAGAAAAGCAAAGGAAGAAAGGGTGATGAACAGAACCAAAACTGCAGCTAAAGATCAGCGGCGAACATGGCTGACTTGATTGCTTTGTGGAGAGACGACAGACGCAAGGAGATGGAGAAAGTAAAGATAATGACTATACTGCTATTGTAGATCGTGCCGTCGTCGGAGAAAAAGAAAGAAGCGTCGCTAACAGCTAAAAGTCGAAGGGCCACGTCCAAGATCCACTGAGTTGTAGGCTCTCCCTGGTGAAACGAAGCCTAGATCCTTGTTGCTGGCGTCGAGTCGAAAAAACCTGGAAGTTTTGGTGTTCAACGGCCACCAGACGTGACGGCCAGCGCGGCGTCTGACGGGCACGGCGTCTGACGGAGGCGGCGGGTGGCTGATGACGGCGGCGGACAACGGGTGTAAGTCGGAGGAGAGAAAAAATTTCAAAAACGCCTGGGGGAATTTGAAATTTGAAAATGCGGGTTAGAGAGAAGCTGGAGCTTCTCTCACTGACACGTGACACCCAATCTCACAATTGTGCTTTCATAATAAATGGTGGGTATATAATATGAAAAATGAGGGGCAATTACTACCTTCCGCTGATTTGTTAGTTGAGATGTGTCTTGCATTCTAGGATCGCCTTGTCATACACTTTGGGAAGTTTAGAACCTAAAGTTAGAAATATGTTGATGCTGTTTATCATGCTGCATCACAACAGTTTTTTTTTTTCATAAGTGACCGATTAATAAATTTTGAATTCTAAAGGAAGAAATTATCCTGAGATGAATTGTGAACTTGACTGTATAATTGCTTTAAAGGCACCTATCTAAGATAATAGAGAATAGACTAGAAGCAGTTTTCATTATTCATTATCCATGATAAGTGAAAAGTTTGGATATTTATATGTTCACAGTATTTGTTATTTGCTTTTGCAGCCTGGTCCAAGGAACTCCCTTCTTCAGTGTTACATAAAGCGTAACCGTAGCAACCAAACATATTATCTTTACCTTTGTTTGAATCAAGGTCAGCTGCTTTTATTTATTTTTCTTTCTTTTGAGGTGATTGGTTAGTGCCTTGTATCTCTTTTGGTATCTTTTCTTAGTTGTGTATATAAAACTGTTTTGCGTTATGCATTTACTTGGCAGCTTCAAATGATGATGGAAAGTTCCTCCTCGCTGCAAGGAAGTGCCGCCGTCCTACCTGCACAGATTATATCATCTCATTAAATGGCAATGATGTGTTGAAAGGAAGCAGTACCTACATTGGAAAGTTGAGGTACTGTCCGGTGGTTTATGATTTTGCTGATACATCATATGTTAGTAATTTCAGAAATCTAAACTTACCTTGATTTGCTTTAACAGATCAAACTTTTTACGGACCAAATTCACAGTATATGATGCACAGCCTCCAAATGCTGGAGCCAAGGTTACTAAAAGTTCCTCCACCATGCTAATTAATATGACGCAAGTTTCTCCACGTGTCCCAGCTGGCAACTATCCTGTAGCTCACATCTCTTATGAGTTGAATGTCTTGGGTTCTAGGTAAGGAGCAATTAGAAAGTTACTCTCTCTCTCTCTTTGCCTTGGGGTGGTCATCGTTTATCACCTAGTTTTGGCATGCTTACTGAAATTAATATATTCTGTACTATAGAGGACCACGGAGAATGCAGTGTGTCATGGATGCCATCCCAGCCTCTTCTATTGAGCCCGGAGGTGTTGCTCCCACACAGACTGAATTCCTACACAGTAATCTGGATACTTTCCCATCACTGCTGTTCTTTAGATCAAAATCAACCCGTTCAGAGAGTTTCCGATCCGAACCTTTGTCTGAGCAGAAAGATGAAATGCTGGTATTGAGGAACAAGTCACCCAGGTGGCACGGACAACTCCAGTGCTGGTGCCTGAACTTTAATGGACGGGTGACAGTTGCTTCAGTCAAAAATTTTCAACTGGCTGCATCTCCATTAAATGGAGTTGGTGGGCAGGAGCATGAGAATGTCATACTGCAGTTTGGGAAAGTGGGGAAGGATGTATTCACTATGGATTATCAGTATCCAATCTCAGCTTTTCAGGCATTTGTTATCTGCCTTAGTAGCTTTGACACTAAGATTGCTTGTGAGTGATATGCGAACAGGTATGAATTTAACTTACCTAACTTTTGACAATTTTGAATATCAATATAAGCATATAATTTTTATCAATGCCATTTTTGTGTTCTGGATTGTGGCAAATAATTAAACCTGCTTTGCTGGCCGTTGGTATTGCAAATTTCAACTTTGTTGTAACAGATTATCAAGTAGTTGGTTTACTCCATTTTTAGCCTAGAATTCCAGGGTACTCGTAGAATCTGTCGAATGGTCATACCAAAAAAGAAAAAAAATCTGCCCTGTAACTTGGTCACTTGTAGTGACTTGCCAATCTTGTCAATACAATTCCAATCGGCATGTTAATCTTAACCCTAATTTTATTTATGGATCCTGAGAAGCTTAAGCTCCTGGTTTTGAACTGCAGGTATTGTTAGACGCAAAATAGTTTGGTCTTGCTATGGACTTGGCATGTTCTGCTATGAAGTTTCTTGCTACTTCAATGCTTTCCGGTTTCAATATGAGCAGTTAGGATTTAACTTCTTTTTTCATTTTAGTTATTTTCTGTACATATAACTGTTTGTATTGAGAGCGAGGCATGACCAATCGACCACCATGTTGGTTGTGTGCTTTGTTAACATGACTGTTTCTTTGATTGTTGAGCAAAAAGAAGCAGGAAAACTGTGAATGGTTTTGGTATTTGTTAAGGAGTTCCCTTGTTGGAGATTTTTTATCCATTTTTTATGTGCACTTACTCATTTCTCAAATTGTGCCTTTTAAATGTTCATCTTATGTTCCTTTTTAACAGTTTGAAAAACTGTTGATATCCACTTTTAAAGTTCTGGGTGAATGTGGGAATACTAGGGTGGGTATTAAGAAAGAAAAAAAAAACAAGGAAATTCCAACCAGTCTATAACATCATTTATGAACGCTGACAAAAGTTTACAGGGAAATAGGCGAAATTAGTAGGGAAAACAAACAACAATAAGAAGCAGTTGCTAGATAGTAAAGTTTAGCAGGGCAGCAGGCAGCAGATTATTAGAAAGGGGGAGGGCCATAGCCACGGAGTCCGCCGAAGCAGTCTTGTAGTAGCCAACAACAACAGAGGCAGTAGAAGCTTCAAGTCCAGACAATGTAAAAGCTCAATCAAAACGCATTTAACTATACATGGGAGCAGAATTAACAATGAGATTGATTGCTTACCATGAAGATATCATGTTGCACAAACCATCAGCAAAGCCGCCAAAGAAACCACCAGGCCAAACACCAAGACCTCCAAATCCAGGTCCCCAAGGACCTCCAGGACCGGGACCAAAGCCTCCAGGTCCTCCTGGCCCTTCAAATCCAGGGCCCCAAGGACCTCCTGGACCCCCAGGCCCAAAGCCGCCTCCGGGACCTCCTGGTCCTCCTCCCGGTCCACCAGGTCCCATTGCTATCCAGAAGCTCGGTCTTCAATCAGTGTTCACCACTAGGAAAGCGTTGCTGAAGAGATAATCGGAGTCTTGAAACGGAGCTATTGTGGGAAAACTTAGACAAGTTGGAAGGGCCGATCCTTTCAAGCTATTGGCGAATGAATGAATGTTTTGGAAGTAGCTTGGACGCAAGATGTAGTTATTAAGTGTTGGGTGTCTCTTACAAGTCAAAACCAAGAAGCCTACCAGTCTCATCTTTCAACTACTCTTCTTTTACAGGCCGTTTTCATCTACCATTCAACGTTACCCCTTAACAAGCGTCGAGAACCCATCGGTTGTTAAATTGAGGATTAATGTCACCAATGTTGTTTATATATTGTCATTTTTTTTATTAATTTGATGTTGTCTCCAGTCATTTCTTCATGAAATTATCGATCGAGACAGTTTGATCTTCAAAACCTATTCTTTTTTATTGAAGGAAAATCAAAGAGAGAAATCATATACTATACAACATATTGATGTTAGAGTCTGGTTCTTCCTAATAAGATTATCCGATGGTGAAAGGTAGTTTTGTTTGAGACACGTTTTCAATTTCAAAATAGCAACAGTAAGTTAAATACTTTTAATTTGAGAAAACAACGTGTGTGGCGGATGCAATTGTAATTCGGGATGGATAAATGATATTTTGAAATCTAAAATTCATTCGGTTAATTATTCGTTCATTTTTTTTTACATAAACAACTAATTTTATTCAAAATATTAAATACATAATTATTGAAACAAAACTAACAATTTAAAATCACATAAGGACCATACAAGGAAAGATTAAAAATATAACCAATAAACTCGAACAAAGATACATACACAGATCTGATTGCATCAGCAAATGAACCACAAAAGGGGATTAAGCTATTGAAAGACCATCGATAAACCACAAATCAGAC
Source organism: Hibiscus syriacus (assembly GCF_006381635.1). Classification (NCBI taxonomy): domain Eukaryota; kingdom Viridiplantae; phylum Streptophyta; class Magnoliopsida; order Malvales; family Malvaceae; genus Hibiscus; species Hibiscus syriacus. The sequence continues at coordinate 592,821 of NW_024062302.1, read as the reverse complement.
TCGAACGACGCAAAAAGCTATCCAGAAACGTAAATCGAGTATCCACATCCAATTTGAGAGTCCAAAGTATAAAAGATCAACAATATATCATATAAGCACTATCTTGATCAGTCGTAGTCATGTCAAATCAACCCTTAAAAAAATGAAAACGACAGAAAAAATACCAAAAGCCAAAAGAAAATGTACCATAAAGACATATAAAAACGTGCCATATAAACAGGCTTATTGAAAATAATATATATATATATATACGATATAAAGAAAAGAAAAAGACAATAAAGAATATCGATTGTCGGCAATTAACATTAAAATTGATGTCACCGTCAATTAACAAAGACCAAAAAAAAAGAAATGAGTGACACATTAACGAGAGAGAACTAGATTTTTTTCCTTTCAAGAGACTGAAATATGCTTCAACATTACTACTTCTCTCTAGTTAATTATTCATTTTAATGATGATTTTTACCTTAAAATTTTATTTATACTTATCTTATACAAAAACTTTATATTATCAGTAAACTCGCCTTAATTCAATATATATATATATACCTTAAAAATATTTTTATGTCCCATTAAAACCAATCTATTTCTTTATCATATACACAATAAATGCATAATAAAACAAACAAAGGGAATTGGTTGAGTAAATGTGGATCCACAACATTTTTATTATTTGGTTGCTTGAGGTATGACAGTTGGGTAATTGCATATGGTCCAACATTCGGTGGCAATGGCATCATATATCAATTGGCTTGGATTGTTGTAACACATTATCCAATTAATGCCTCTTTAAATTCATTGTGAAATTAATGAATTGATGTACAAATTATACATAAAATTAAGCGTTATATCACAAATAATCGAATACACAAATGATTTTAAATAATGCAACAAATGTAGGCAAACCACTATATTACTGCAATTTCTAAGTGCCACGTGTATAGCAGCATGGATTTCGGTCTACCATCAATGCTTACAAAGTAATAGCTTCTTTTAATAGAAAGTGATAGCTAAATACTAAAAGGTAAATTACATTGTTCACCCTTAAATTTAATTTGTATTTATGTTTGATTACTCAAATTAAAAATAATAATAATTTAATAATTACATTTTTTGAATTACTATGGGGTGTTATTTTGTTGAGTTCATTGACTATTAAAAATTACAAACTGGTCACCCTAACTATTCACACGTCGTCAAATTTTTAACGAAAAAAACGAGTTCGGAACATATAAATACTTGAGTGGTTATTTTATAACTTTTAACAGTAGAATGACTCAACAAAGAAACATCCTATAATTGAGAGATTATTTTGTAACTTTCGATGATCGAGAGACTCATCAAATATCATCCTATAATCGAGGGACCATTCACATACTTTACCCTTGGCTTTAATTGTTTTAGACAAAATCACTATCAAATTTTCACCAAAATATGTGGATATTGATTTTGTTTTTCACTCTTTAGATCAGGGGTGTTTTATGCTTATCCTTCTATTGGTTTAAGCTGAACCTTGTTAAAGATTGGTTAGAGTTGTTTATTATTACAACATAAGCTGGTCAATTTGTCAAATAATTGGCCTAATGTTAAGTTCCGTTATTAAGGTTATAGTCAACTCCTTAAATTCAACCTTTTGTTATATGATTTTCATGCTGCAATGTTTCTAATTGAATAAACTATTAATTCTTTTTAAATCTTGTATAGTACTAAAGTTTGATTACTGATTTTTCATGATTTTAAATTTACAATTTTATTTTATATCATAATAAAAAAATTAAATTAAATTATGTCGTATATCTTTTAAATCCTCTTCATAAGATTGACCTGTGTATATTAAATCTCGAAGAGAGCATCTATGGAGAAAGGATCTCAACATTTAACACCTTTGAAGAAGTTATGACCTTTTGGACACGAATGTGATCTAACATACTTATATCAACTAACTATATCTTTTGAATATGTAAATCTACCAATAATCATAATAATTATACACTCGTATCTAGGGATGGTAAATGGGTACAATTTCGTGATTCCATACCGCATTCGCTCCAATTGGGATGGGGATGGGTACAAGTTTAGTGGGTACTAAGCGATTGCGGATGTAAAAAGTCATACTCACCATGTGTAGTGGGTAGGTGATGGATTTGAGACCTTACCCGCCTCGCATCCGCCCGCTCATTAATTATTCACTGTATAAATTTTAGACCATTATGGATTAAGGTATAATTTCAAATACTTATTTATAAATCTTCAAATTTTATAATATATGATTTATAATTTAACCAAATGTTAGGGTATAAATTTTTTAAAGCCAATTTTCAATCTTTAGAATCAATTTTGCTTTATCAGACTAGTGATTGTCGCCTCAGTTTGTGTTTTTCTTTCTGCCATAGTCTTCTTTTACTTCCCCCATTCTTTCTAAAGTAAATTTAAATTACATCACATTCCTTTAAAGAAAACAAAAGATATACCTTTTTTTTCCCTTTCTAAATCTGCATATATTTTTCATCGTAATTATGGATTTGTCGATGTGTTTGTTCGTGTATTGGATTTCCTTTATGTTCTAACTAAATTAGATTATTGGGTTTCACAAAATATCTTTACTTGGAGGACATAGAGAATGACGATTGTAGTACTAGAGTAACGGATGTGACAAATATCGCCATAAATTTGAGAATGTTGTGCCAAAGAACAAAAATATATATGTTTGTCATTTATGTTTCTATAATTTAATTATGTCTTTTATTACAATGTATTAAGACTTTAAGAGGAACAATCGTTGTTCTTTTCCGATCAAAAGACTTAGATTTTTTGTTTCGTGCGTGCATTTTTAACTAAAAGAAAATGATATATTCCTTTCCGGATGAAGTGCTGGAGCACTTCTTCACATTCATCCATTCCGACAAAGATAGAAACGCGGTATCGGCGGTGTGTAAATCGTGGTACGAAATCGAACGTTGGCGTTGGAGGAAGGTGTTTATCAGGAACTGTTATGCCGTGAGGCCTAGGATGGTAATTAAGCGGTTCCCGGAAGTTAGATCCATTGAGCTGACAGGGAAGCCACGCTTCGGGGCCTTCAATCTGGTGCCAGACGGTTGGGGTGGCTACGTTCTTCCGTGGTTCGTCAATATGGATGGCGCCTATCCTTGGCTTGAAGAGATTCGGCTTAAAAGGATGGTAGTTACGGATGAAAGCTTGGAGCTTATAGCTAAGTCGTTTAAGAATTTCAAAGTGATGGTGCTTTTTTTCTTGCGAAGGGTTTTCAACCCATGGACTTGCTGCCATTGCTGCTGGTTGCAAGTGACTTTCATGAACTCTTTTTGTTACTTTTTTTTTAATTTCATTTGGTTTTGCAGCTGTTTGTAATAGTTTTGCATTTGTTTGTAATAGTTTTGCATTTAACCACATTATACACTGATTCATCAAATTCATATTAGTCAAATGGTAAAAACTATAAAAATTAGAAGCAAGAATAAGCGATAAAAGAACAAGATATGAGAGAATAAACTTTCTAGGGCATGTTTCATATGCTTGTATAAAACCAATATTTATAAGACTATTGTCGTAAGAAAAGGTAAAGGAACTTTGAAGATGAAAAGTGACGGGATTCACCATAATCGACATTCACTTTACCAGTGGGCCGCTAAAGAAACTAACATCATGGTATTCAGCAGTATAAAGAAACTCCCGTTTTGGGTACTCAAAACTACATTGGAAAATTGCACTGCACTGCTTCACATGTTCTCTATACCAGCTACAGTAAGCACTAATGAAGGACAAAACAACAAATAACGCGTTTTACATCACTAATTTGTATTACCCGAGGCACCACTAGGTGAACCCTGTATAGAGTGCAAGAGATGCTGGATTCTATATTTCATTATAGGCTGACCATGTCTTGTCTTTTTGAACATCTCCTTCCTTTCTACCTTCCTCTGGGCTTCAGCTTTCTCTCTCTGTTCCTTCTTTGCTTGAATAGCTGCCTCCCTCTCTATCCTTGCCTTTTCTTTCTCCTCCCACTGCTTCTCATACACTTTTTTCAAACTGTGAGAACTATTCCTCCTCTTCTTCGAATTTTTCATTTTGTTTGTCCTACTGCCATTGCTGTCTTCATTCTCATCCTGTAACAATCCTTGCATTATCAGGGACTTGGTCTGTGACTCTGTTCTAAAGTATGTATTAAATAATATGTCTACTTGCATGCAAGGAATATCGATATAGAATTTGGATTACAGTAAAAGCAGATGCATGTAGTCTATCCTGCCTCCCTCTGCTAAACATAAAGGATTTCATAGAATATGAATTAAATTTCGAAAGAATCATATTCAAGAAGCAATCTAAGATTTTCGAACGCAATATCACAAATCTATATTCCATCTAGCGAAGCCCCAAATAAACCGTAAAATACTTAACCACTCATCTAATGAAACTTCTTAGTGCATGGTGCTGCCAATAACACAGGTATTATTGTCCTCCTTGGGTGCCGCTTAAAGAGCAAAACACCCTCAAGATTCTATTCACACCCTGAAAAGAGCTAAAGGCAACTTTTAATGCACAAAACAGGTTCCCTTAGCTCTCCTCAGAAGGTGAGTCACTCTTCGGCAGTACAAAAGAGGTCGATAACTTTGCGCCATATCAGCAGAATGCTCAAATGGAACTCCATTTATAACTACAGCTTAAAACGAATTTCACAGTTTAACATATTAGGCCCCAACCCATGCTAGAGCTACTAAGTTCCTCGAATAATATAAAGAAAAAAAGAAGAAACTTAAGTTAACCACGATTTCAAAATAGATGAAAACAAACCTCTGGGGTTTTTGGAGCTGAAGAAAGATCTTTCGTCCCCTGATTTTGTTGCTTTAATGACTTCTTATACCTGTTTACATACTTAGCATTTTTATAGAACTCCCTTTTCTTCTCTGAGAAAAAAATGGTAAATAAACAAGGAGATAAACTCAACAACAATGAAAAAGAATAAAAACCCAAAAAACAAACAAAAAGATGGAAATTTATACTTATTAACGCGGGATTGTAGTTATTGTTGGTGGATTTGGCATTAGCAAACGCTTGAAGCGAGAGACCAGTTCCAGTTCCTCCCAATCGATTCATGTTCTTTTTCTTCTTCATAGCCATCGGTTTTGGGCCGCTCATCGTACTTCGGTTCCTGTTTTCATTTTCGCTCGGATTCCGATTCTTCATTGCCGCAAAAAGGAAAAAAAATGTCTAACACCAAGAATTGCAGAAATTTTTATTTTGTCAATGTATTATTGAACGTTGAATGAAAACCCTAATTCCTTTCTTCGTCTTCACAGAGTGAAACGTTTAGGGCACGAAAATCTTCTGAGACAAATGATGCCCACAAATGGTCTGCAATCTTATCTTTAGGCCGACGCCCATGTTGTTTATGGGCCATTGTTCTTCAAGGCCCAAACAGATACATTTTAATCGGGACATAAGAAAATATTGATTTTTTTTAAAAGAAAGTATTAATTTGTTGTTGTAAAGCTATTTGGATATAACAAAATAATTTAAATGATGTTAAGAGTTTGAGTTCATTTAATTTGAAAAGTAAATGATAAATTATAGACAATAAATGAGAGAGGATTAAATTTCAAATTTATGAAGAGTATAGGAGCTTCGAGCCTATAATTTTAGCCAATTTAAAAAGATTAAATCATTATTTGATTATTTTAAAATGTTAAAGCTCGTACAAGGATAGATAGGGAGGTATTATAACATTAAAATCCCCATTAATTATTTTTTTGAGAAATAACCCGTGTCAGATTAGTTAAAAAAATAACCTCAAACTGTTCATGTTGAATATCTCGCGTTCTGCAAAAAAACGAGATCAGACCTCGTGTTTCATGAAAAGCGAGTTTCATACATTTATTATTATCTTTATCCAATATTAAACGACTTTATCTAAAAAATTTATGGGTATCGCGCCTTATAAAACGCTAGATCCATTAAATGTGTTTTACAAGACGCGAGATAATCCTACGTGGACTGTTTAGAGGGATTTTTTTAACTAATCTAAGTGAAGATTATTTCTCAAAAAAAATTAATGAGATTTTTAATATAATAACGCTGATGAGGGATGGAGTAGGAATTTATGTCAGGAGCATAAACTTAAGTGATTATATTAGAAATTTTAAGGGGTGCAAAACTATAAAATTTTAGGGGTGTGAAGTTAGATAATCAATAAAAAAATATAAAAAAACTTCAAATATAAGAAAGTTTCAAATTTCCAGGAGTGCGACTGCAAACCAACACCTTCTTTCATCCCTGGTTCTAATATTAAAGTAAAGAGTGTGTATTTAATACTCCAACTATGCTTATACCTATTTTTTTTAAATGATTAATTGGTGAGATTCTAACCTTAATACTCAACCAAGTGAGCCAGCCCACGTCCAACCTTTCTTTTGAGTGTAATGATCATAGGCAGAAAAGCAAATCATAATCGGCATTAAAGGTAGTTTTAGATGTCCTTTTTCAATAATTTCCAAGATCAGATTACTAAAACGGGCAGTAATGATCTCTTTTATGATCAACTCATCAAACGAACTAAGTAGGTGTCTCATTAGTTACTCTCAACCAAGCCATATAGCCAGTCACTGTTTCTCTCATCGGATACCGCATTGCATGTAATACACATAGTACATGTAGGGTTGGGGTTGTGCAGGCTGCTGGATCGATACCCTGGGGCAATTTAAGCAATAATATTCGACTTTGGGCACCGGCTTTGCCCTTGCCCTTCCTGCTGGTTTTACGTACACATCTTCCTCCACTCTAAATACACTATTTCACTGACCTCCTTTAATGCCGCCAGCCAGTTTCCTTCAATGCATCCTCAACTTCCTCCTTTATTCCAACCTCCACTCCATTAACTATCCCCATAATTCACTCTTTTTTAAAACCCTTTTCGTCAACTCTTTCTGTACCTCAGTCACCCTTCTCCATTAGCTCAAGTTTTCTTTCTAGAGATTAACATGGATGGAGTCGGGATCAGCTTGAAGGTGGTAGAGAGTTCAAGGAGAATTAGGTACTACGATGGCTTATTAAGGGTTCTGGTGTTAACTCTGACGTTGGTAGCAGCCATTTTAACTGGTGTGGACAAGGAGACCAAGCTTATTCCTATAACTATCGCAGAAACCTTACCCACTGTGCACGTCACCGTCACTGCTAAGTGGCACTACATGTCTGCCTTTGAGTGATTTTTTTTTTAGTTTATGTTCCATCCATCATGATTCTGTATGTATGTATGTAATGTCCTTCTCACGTAGATACCACCTATTATGATATTTTTTTCCTGATAAAAAAGTAACTTCCCTATTTCTAGTAGTCAAGTTAAAAAGTAGGTAGGTGTTTCCAAGGTAGATTATAGTTTAGATCTTATTTTTAGTCTTAGATCTTAATCATAGTTTAGATCTTATTTTTAGTCTTAGATCTTAATCAGTGGCCAGAAATATTTTTTGTAATACCCCAAATTTTGATTAGTGACTAAAATATAAGTTTTAAAAGTTTAGTGGCTAAAGTATAAACTTTGAAAAGTGTAGGGACTTAAATTTTAATTTTTAAAAGTTATATATTTTAGCCGAACAGTTTGGAAAAAATATTTTAGTGGAAATCATATTTTCGGTACAAGATTTGTGTTAAAGGCTATAAAGCGGAAAAGTTCGGTATCTAAATCGGATAATCAGATCGAATTAGAATTTCACGAAAATGTGAAGGATGCTAGATAAAGGTCAAATATTTTTATATATTTTAGAAAAGTGAAATTTAATATGGATCAATGAAATTAAGGTCGATTTTCCATGTTAAGCCACAAATTTAGAATTAGGTGACTAAATTACAATTTTCAAAAAATTACAATGACAAACATGAAAAATCAGAATTTATGATATTTTTGTTATGGATATGATGAGGTAAGGGATGATGTCATAGAGTGGCAACGTTGTAGTTATGAAATTTCATTAAGGGTAATTTTAACTTTTGGGTTAATATGATTTTTAATTCCTTTTTAATGTTTGTTAAATAAGTGTAAAGGAGTTATAATTGTAGAAAATTCAGGGAAAGAAAGCCTTCATCCTCCCTGGTGTCGTGAGACTCCATGAATAAGGTGAGAAGCTTTGTTTTTAATTTTTAGTCCATTTTTACTATAATTTTAAGTTAGGTTATTAAGTATAAAATAACCTACATGAAATTCTCTTTCATTTGGTATAAAAATCTTCATATTTCATGCTCAAGTTGGTAAGATTTTGATGAATGGGAAGTGCGATTTTTATGATTAAAGATCGATTCTTGATATTAGAAGTGTTGTAAGAATTGATGAAGGACCTAAGGATGCAAATTAATGAAAACAATTTAGATTTTTGAATCTGGCAGTGAGTTTGAAAATTCACCAAAATTATAAAAATGATTTGGAGGTTATTTTTATATATTTGTGTTCTTATATGAATCCAGTTTTGTTTAAAACAAACAGAGATCAATTTCAAGGTATATACAAAAAGATATGAATTTTTAACCGAGGAAAGGTCAGAAAAACGGGCAGTAGATTCTGCACAAAACAGATTCTGTCCGTCAACTTTGAAAATTCATCATAAATTGTACAGAATGAACTAGAAGGAGTTATTTATATAGATAGATTTGTATTCGAGTCTAGTTTTCAAGGAAGAAACAGAATTAAATTATAGTGTGTATATCAATACAAAATACTGATTCTTTAAAGGTAGTGCGAGTTGTCTAAATATGGAAATTTTAGAATTTAAGTGGAAATGGATTGGAAGCTGAAGAGTAATGTTTAAATGTTTGGATATATTTTTGGATGCTTGATAGTGAATTTAAATGGAAAGAGACCATTTTGAATAAATTGGAAATGTTGAGAAGAATTCTAAAAGAATTCATTTTAATAGTTAGATGGTGGAATTCGAAAGGTTCCAAAACTTTGAGGACTTGTTTGCAAGTTCTTAAATAAAGAAGTATTATTTGAGTATTTTATTCAAGTGCTGGAATTTTAGTAATTAATGTATAATGAGCATAATGGTGAAGGACCATTATGAATTAAATGGAAAGGTTGAGGTGAATTCTAAAAAGAATTTATAATTTATGGCTTATTTGTGTAATTTAGCAAAGACGAAGAGTTAAAGATGAAAAAATATTTATGAATTTGGAAGAGTATTTTTGAGAAGTTGGAAATTATAATGGAAATGTGATTTAGTTGATATCGATTTAATCTCGATTTTTTTTAATATTTTCGAATGTTAAAATCAGCTTATGCTAGTACGATATTAATATGTAGTTCGAACATTTTGTGTTATAATTTGATATTATTATCAGACTACGATAAATCTAGAAATCCGAACGATCCGAAAGAAATGACAAAGCTCGTGACTAGGACTATTGTATAAAAGTTCTGTAGTGAAGCAAAGGTGAGTGCAATTTATTTATTTTATTATTTTGAAATAGGACGACTTGCGATAAGTCAACATCACCTTGTTTATTTCAAAGATATGAATTATGTTTTGATTATGAAATTATATCCATAATATTTTTAATAAGTTTTATGAATGATTTTGCGCATGAACTGCCCATGTCACATTTTACGAATGTGAATTAAATATATTTCTGATTCTGATATGATTTTTATCAAATGATTACGAAATGAACTAAAAAGCCCATTGTATGTTATATGGGGAGTCATAGGTACAATTGGCATGCAATGAAGTAGAGTGATTATCTATTCTAATTCTGATATACTGTGGTGTACCGGAGTGTACACTAGTATATGTATTCTGACCTGAATGCACTTTGTGTGCATATTGTTATTTCTGATGCGATAGCACTGTTTGTGCTTATCTATTCCAACTTTGATGATCTAAGATATGTATTGTGCACACTCGTCTGACTCACGTACCTTATATTCTCTTAAAATATACCTTGGGCTATAAAAATGAAATACAAAAGTTCTGAAAAGTGTCTGATTTCAAAAGAATATGGACTGATTATCCTGTCTGATCTGATTTATTATGATTTTGTGAAAATCATCAGATGATTCTTTTCAGGTTTCTGATAAAGTTCAACATAAGATATCCGGTTTGAAATTCTGAAAGTTTGTTTATTTTATTTTAAATAAATTTATACATATTTTGATACTTTATTTATTTGTTCTCATCATTAGTATTACTGTCTCACTAAGTTATACTTAGCACGTGATGATTTTCATGCGTAGGGTCTGATTGAGATACGGACGTTTTATGAGGAGCCTTCCAAGCGTCATGTGAAGATAATCTATAATACCAGTATCAATAAGACATCATTGAAGTTTCTTTTGACTAGTAGTGACATGCATAATTATGTCAGTAGTTTCTATTTATCGTATTTATTTTAAATAATTTGTAATAGTAAACTAGAACCATTTTAGTTTATTTTATTTAGTTTAGTTTTATCATCATCTACTCATGAAAATACTATATTATGTTATTATGTTTTTAAAAGATTTCACGAAAAGATATGGATTAGTAAAAATTATTGATTATCAAATGAATTTATTTTCCTATGACAAAGAAATAAATTATAGGTTGAGATATACTTTAAAATAGATTTTTAAAGTTAGAATAAGAGTGTTTTCAAAGGAAATAACTTTTTAGGCAAATTTCATTTCAGTAAATGTTTTAAAGTTGATGTGATATCCTTGATTTGTATATCGCGACATATACGAGTTAAGGGTGTTATATTTTTTTAAGATTAACACAAATAGAGTTTTAGGGTGAGCATAATCAATAAAATGGACAACCGACTAAAGGAAATTTGGATTTCAACCCATCCTAAATTAAACGTGGATCCAACACTGATCTTGACGATCTTATTTGAAACATAAAATGCCTGACTCAGCCGTATATCATTTTGTTAGGTACTTCCTGATATCGAACACGATAGCATTTTTCATACGCAGCAGCATCGCTGGTAGCATCGAGGGCAGTTCGGGCATCCAAAGGCAAGACAGGTATAGTTCTGGTGGTTCTGGACCAGTGACGGATCCAAAAATTTATGAATGGGGTCCAAAATTTTAATTTTCTTTTCTTAAAAATAATGGGGTGCAATTTTTTTTATTTTTTCCATTTTTCTTTAATATATTATATTAAATTTCACTTTTTTTCCTAAATAATGGGATGCACTTGACCTCTAAGGAGCTTAGTGCATCTGTCCCTGTTCTGGACATGACCATAATGGGGTTGCTCTTGTCTGCTAATGGGGCAGCAATTTCTGTTGGGGTCTTAGGCCAATACGGTAACTCGCATGTGCAGTGGAAGAAGGTTTGCAATATGTTCGGTGGATTCTGTCACCAAATGACTGCAGCTATAATTTTTTTCTTTGGTCGGATCATTGATTTTCTTTTGGCTGGTAGCACTGGCCATTCTCAAGGAGGTAAAAAGGGAGCCGTTGTTGGTATTAATGTTTAGTATCTATTTGTAGCATAAGCTAGTAGGAAAAGGAAGTTGGATCAGCCAAGTACATGCGTAATTTATTAAGGTTTGGATGGTGCTAAATTTGAAGCCAGCCTGGTCGGTGTACTTGATGAATCTCATTCTAGAAAGATCAAATTTTATTGCCAGTACTATTTGTGCTTTCCTTTTACTTTCTGCTCATTCTTTTTATACTTACATATAGGGATAGATGTAGGATTCTACGTTATAAACTTATAATATTTTAGGTGGCGAACTTATAAATTTTAGGAAGGTGAAATGAGATTATCAATTGAAAATACCTAGATTTTCAGGGGGCCATTAGCCCGCCAGCTCCCTTGATCCATCCCTACGTACAAGTCAAGATTGGCGATTGGATCACCCCACTTTACACAGGCAAGAACAACAAAACTAAAAAAACGAAACAAACTAACACCTACATATATGGTGTACAGTTTTGATACATACTCTTCAGGCAACACATTCGGTAGAAAACATATACACACTATTTCAAAATTTCAAAGGAAGAAACTGGTGTACTTTAACTGTTACACTATACAAGCCATTGACTAGGCAGTTTGATGTCTTTTTCTTCTCTTTTCTTATTTCAGTTAATACTTCATAATACAGATTAAAGATGTCTTCATAGATTCTACGAAGAAATAGTGAAGCAATACCTTTGAAAATGCTGGCATGGTTCCACAGCAAGTAGATGTAGTTGGTCTTGAAGACTATCATTCACACGATTAGTCCTAGTAGAATCTAGATGTTTACAAGTGAACTACATATGATAAAGCATACAATATTGATATTTTAGTTATATCATTCATGTGCAAAGCATTGTTAATTTGCCCAAATTAACATTATCTCTTTTCCAAATAGATTTCATTAGCCTCTATGGGGCAAACGTAGCTTACACAAAATTTGATTTTCAGATAGCCTAATTTTACCGCTAGGAGGATGGTTACAGAGAAACAGTGTACCTGAGTTCTATGGTTGAAGGCAGCCAATATTCAGATGAACTCCATTTCCACAAGCAAATCAGACAGAGACAAACTAGAGGTATAAGCGTGAAAAGCTAGATCATTTTCAGCTAGCAAGTTGAAAACTATAGAGGATGTTTATGGATTAAAGAATAATACATCCGCATGCATTCAGCTTCGGCAACTCCTCTTTGTTATTTGCTGCAGTGCACCAAAAAACAAGGACAATAGACCAGAAGAGAATAAGGGAGACAAAGCTATAAACTCATTCACCTCTTTAGTTAAGAAACTCCAGTGACTGAGTGTTTTCACTTTTCTCTAAAGATTACATATTAAATTGGGGGGGGGGGTTGTCCAAAGGTTTATATGAATTCAACAAGGATCTATATAAGATCTTGTGCGTGATGAAAATAAAGAAATGTTGTGCTTTCAAGAAAGAGAACTTGACGAACCTGTCTTGCGTTTTGATTTAGCAGGCTGCGCTAGCACGTGCATGGTGATAACATCATCGGGAAAGTCACCAACTTTTTTTGTGCAACAAGCGAGGGTTTTGTTGTTTCTCAGAACTTTACCAGCATGTATGAGTTTCAAATCGTTTATCGACTCTGGTGTCACCTTATTGCCTAATACACGAGGGTCGAGGGGAGGAGGATCATCCATGATATTTTAAGTTAAATTCCATTCAGAACTTTCACAAATTAACTTCCCATATACATGTATTTCATACATTTACATACATAAACACTGGCTAGACAAATACACATGTTCCTTGTTGAAATTCTAGATGGCTGCCATTCTAGATGGCAGCCGGTTGAATTCAAAAATAGGGGCTGTTGTGTTTTGTTGAATTTGGGCAAGGGTAAATCACACATTTAGTCATTGTACTTTAGGGTATTTTCAAAGATTAGTCCCTAAGTTTCAACTATAAATACCCTAGCTCATTTAGCTTCAAAATCATCCCAAAATCTTCCAGTTCTCTCTCAAGTGTGTTTTGTAAACACTTGTAATTTTTCTCTTCAGTAAAAGATCTGCAGCAGTCCGGAGACGTAAGCACAATTGGCTGAACTCCGTTATCAATTTTTCGGGTATTATTTTCCGCTTTTATTTCGTATTCTCACTAATCTGGCTATAGGGAAATTACTTGTTCTCGTTATATTTCCTAACAACTGGTATCATGAGCTTTTGGTTGTGAATTTTGCCAATTTTCTGCGGGGTTACTATTCACGTGAATAGTGAATTTCGTGAATAGTGAAATTTTGTCGGCGATACGAATTTGTCGACGGAGGTGTTCAAATACACGGCGGTTCGCAGAAATTGTCAAAAACGATTCAAAGAAACCAGATTCGAGTGGGAGCGATGGCTGCAGACGAAGGGAAGGTGAAAATTGAAAAGTTCGATGGTGCGGACTTTGGCTTTTGGAAGATGCAGATCGAAGATTTTCTGTACCAGAAAAATCTATATCAACCCCTCTCAGGAAAGCAACCAGAGGGCATGAAGGATGAAGATTGGGTTCTTCTCGACAGACAAGCCCTCGGAGTTATCCGACTGACGTTATCCCGCAATGTTGCTTTCAACATAGCAAAGGAAAAGACCACGGCGGGTCTTATGGCGGCTCTCTCCAGTATGTATGAGAAGCCATCGGCCTCAATCAAAGTTCATTTGATGAGGCGATTATTTAATTTGCGGATGACGGAAGGGGCATCGATGGCACAACACCTAAATGAACTCAACACAATCACAACCCAGTTGAGTTCAGTGGAAATTGAATTCGATGATGAAGTTCGAGCTTTAATTCTCTTATCATCTTTACCAGACAGTTGGAATGCTACTGTTACAGCAGTCAGCAGTTCGTCGGGAAACGGCAAATTAAAATTCGACGATGTTCGGGATCTGGTACTGAGCGAAGAAATTCGACGGAGAGAATCGGGTGAAGCATCAACCTCCTCAGCCTTGCACACGGAGTCCAGAGGGAGAACTTCAGAAAGGAATTCAAATCGTGGCAGATCGAAATCCAGAAGGGGAAAATCAAGAACAGGAAATAAAGATTTTACCTGTTATAATTGCGGCAAGAAGGGTCACTTTAAAAGAGACTGTCGAGCACTGAAGAAAGATACCAGCGCACAAGGATCTGCCAACATGACAGAGGAGACAGGTGATGCCATGATTCTAAGCGTCAACAGTCCGATTGAATCATGGATCTTGGATTCAGGGGCATCTTTCCACTCCACGTCATGCCAAGAAATCATGGAGAACTATGTCAGTGGTGATTTTGGAAAGGTTCATCTTGCTGATGATGAAACCTTGAAGATCGTCGGAAAAGGAGACATCCGACTAAAGCTGCCAAACCAGACCACCTGGAAGCTGACAGGAGTGAGACATATTCCTGGTCTCAAAAGAAATTTGATTTCTGTAGGACAGCTTGATGGAGAAGGATACAGTACAACCTTTTCAGGCTGTGAATGGAAGATTACCAAAGGAGCACTCGTCATTGCTCGTGGTAAGAAGACTGGTACTCTCTATGTAACCTCAAATTTAGAGAATATCATTGCAGTAGTAGATGCTGATGGAAAATCAAACCTATGGCACCAAAGGCTTGGCCATATGAGCGAGAAAGGAATGAAGATACTTCTGTCAAAAGGGAAGTTGCCGGATCTAAAGAATGTAGATGTCGGACTATGCGAGGATTGCATCTTTGGCAAACAAAAGAAAGTCAGTTTTGCAAAGATTGGCAAGACACCCAAGGCAGAAAGGTTAGAATTGGTTCATACTGATGTATGGGGACCATCCCAGTTCCATCTCTTGCAGGCTCACTATATTATGTCACCTTCATCGATGATTCAACAAGGAAGGTGTGGGTTTATTTTCTGAAGAAGAAATCAGAAGTCTTCGATATCTTCAGAAAATGGAAGGCCATGGTGGAAAATGAGACTGGTTTGAAAGTCAAGCGGTTAAGGTCTGACAATGGAGGAGAGTACAGAGACAGTAGATTCAGAGATTTCTGCGCAAACAATGGGATCAAGATGGAGACAACAGTTCCCAAGACACCGCAACATAATGGTGTAGCAGAGCGCATGAACAGAACTCTGAATGAACGTGCCAGAAGTATGAGGATACATGCCGGCTTGCCCAAATTTCTATGGGCTGAAGCAATCAACACTGCAGCTTACTTGATCAACCGTGGGCCCTCAGTTCCTTTGGATGGCAGAATACCAGAGGAAGTTTGGAGCAAGAAAGAAATAAACCTTTCACACTTAAGAGTGTTTGGTTGTATTTCTTATGTACACATAGACTCTGCTGAAAGAAGTAAGCTTGATGCTAAGTCCAACAAATGTGCCTTTGTTGGTTATGGCGGTGATGAGTTCGGTTACCGGTTTTGGGACTATGAAAATCGGAAGATCATCAGAAGCAGAGATGTCATTTTCAATGAGAATGTGATGTACAAAGACAGGTCAATTGTAGAATCAAGTAGTTCAAATACCAAAGCTGAAACAAAGGAATTTTCTGAGTTTGAGGAGATTCCTGGAAATGATGTTCAAATCAATCCTGGAGCAGTTCAAGAAGAACCAAGCACACCAGAACTGAGACGCTCCTCCAGAATTCCTAAACCAACCCAACGGTATTCTCCTTCTTTGCACTACTTGTTGCTAACTGACAATGGTGAACCAGAGTGCTATGATGAAGCAATGCAAGTGGAGGATTCAGTCAAGTGGGAGTCTTCCATGAAAGATGAGATGGACTCGCTTATGTCAAATCAGACATGGGAATTAGCTGAATTACCACAAGGCAAGAAAGCGCTCCATAACAAGTGGATTTACAGGATCAAATAAGAGCACGATGGGAGCAAACGCTACAAAGCAAGATTGGTAGTCAAAGGTTTTCATCAAAAAGAAGGTATTGACTACAATGAAATTTTCTCTCCAGTCGTAAAACTGTCTACAATCAGACTGGTGTTGAAAATTGTAGCTGCAGATAATTTACATCTTGAGCAGTTAGATGTAAAGACAGCTTTTCTTCATGGTGATTTGGAGGAAGAAATCTATATGAGGCAGCCAGAAGGCTTCATAGAGGCAGGCAAGAAAAACATGGTATGCAGGTTGAAGAAGAGCTTGTATGGTTTAAAACAAGCTCCTAGACAGTGGTACAAGAAGTTCGATAGTTTCATGGGTAGCAGTGGTTTTACCAGATGTCAAGCAGATCATTGTTGCTACATCAAGAGGTTCGACAATAGCTTCATTATTTTATTGTTGTACGTTGATGACATGCTCGTTGCAGGCTCAAACATGCAAGAGATCATAAACTTGAAGCAAAAATTATCGAAGCAATTTGCAATGAAAGATCTGGGCGCTGCAAAGCAGATTCTTGGGATGAGGATCAAGAGAGACACAAAGTCGGGGACTTTGATGTTATCACAGGCTGAGTACATCAACAAAGTACTCTCCAGATTCAACATGCAAGATTCTAAACCAGTAAGTACACCTTTAGGTGTTCATTTTAAACTCTCCAAAGAACAGTCACCAAAGACGGAGGAAGAACGTGCACACATGGTGAAGGTGCCATATGCCTCAGCAATTGGAAGTCTGATGTATGCCATGGTTTGTACCAGACCAGATATTGCTCAAGCAGTGGGAGCTGTTAGCAGGTACATGAATAATCCGGGCAAGGTACACTGGGAAGCAGTTAAATGGATCCTCAGATATCTACGGGGTACTACAAACAAAGAACTTTGTTTCAAAGGTGGAGATACGATACTGACAGGCTATGTAGATGCTGACTTAGCCGGAAATGTCGACATCAGAAGAAGCACTACAGGGTATGTTTATACTCTAGGAGGAACTGCAGTGAGTTGGGTTTCTCAACTACAGAAGATAGTTGCTCTCCACAACCGAAGCAGAATATGTCGCTGTTACGGAAGCCAGCAAGGAGATGGTTTGGCTCCAAAGTTTCTTGGAAGAGTTAGGCAAGAAACAAGAAAACAATGTCTTGTATTGCGACAGTCAAAGTGCTATCCATCTAGCGAAGAATCCATCTTTTCATTCCAGGACAAAGCATATACAATTGCGATATCATTTTATTCGGTCTCTTCTGGAAGATGGGATTTTGAAACTTGAAAAGATTAGTGGAGCTCAAAATCCGGCAGACATGTTGACAAAGACGGTGACAACGGACAAACTGAAGTTGTGTTCATCTTCAGTTGGCATGCTAGAATAAAAGACCAGAAATACTGCTGCATCGATCAAGGTGTGAAGACAGATTAAAATCAGTCTTCAAGTGGGAGATTGTTGAAATTCTAGATGGCTGCCATTCTAGATGGCAGCCGGTTGAATTCAAAAATAGGGGCTGTTGTGTTTTGTTGAATTTGGGCAAGGGTAAATCACACATTTAGTCATTGTACTTTAGGGTATTTTCAAAGATTAGTCCCTAAGTTTCAACTATAAATACCCTAGCTCATTTAGCTTCAAAATCATCCCAAAATCTTCCAGTTCTCTCTCAAGTGTGTTTTGTAAACACTTGTAATTTTTCTCTTCAGTAAAAGATCTGCAGCAGTCCGGAGACGTAAGCACAATTGGCTGAACTCCGTTATCAATTTTTCGGGTATTATTTTCCGCTTTTATTTCGTATTCTCACTAATCTGGCTATAGGGAAATTACTTGTTCTCGTTATATTTCCTAACATTCCTCAAATCAAAAAGATAGAAACAACATTAACAAACAAATCAAACAGATAAGCACCAAAGATCTTTAATCCAGTTACAGAGTTCAGGTAGGAGTAAAATCAGAGGAGGAAACAAGTAAAGAGATAGAATATAACCTTGGGGCCACTCAGCAACAATCTTTTCCTTGAGAGTTGAAACAGACATAGAGGGCTCGTAATTACCGCGTGCTATATCTTTCCTATCACACAAGCGGAATCTAAGCTCAATAAGCCCCTCTCCCTGGGCCACAGTAGAAGGTTTTGTTCTCCATTTCCTAGCTTGCAGGTCGAAGTGGAATGTCATAAAAAAATGATAGTTTTGTTGGAACTAATGGACAGAGTAATTATTATTTTATATAGGTGAAACAATAGCAATTACACACTCACTTAAAATTTGAACTGGAACATTCAGAGTTATACATTTTCAATCATATATGTGTTAAGCTAGACTACAAAAAATGAAGAACTTCAGAGTTCAGATTTCATTCTTTGAAGATTGTTTCAAATTTAGTGAGAAAAACGCATACATCAATTCAGATATATTTTAAACTAACCTCATATCCTCAGAGAAATTTGTCTAATAGCAATGCATATAAATCAACTTCCAGAACCTCGCCAACAAGAGAGATCGCCATATGATCTGATAACCGGTAAGGTTCCTCGTCAATATAGCTAACTCTCAACCAATGTTCCTTTAACAAAAATGCAGAACTCAACCTCAAGAACCGGTAGAATAATAACAACAAGAACTTAATATTCTAGTAAATATCTAATTAAGGCTCACGCAAAAGAATCTGAAAAGAAGCGTAATTAAATAAAATCTAATCTAGATTAATTTAGGTAAGATTTTCTGTTTCCCGTTCATTTTTTCTTACTTTTTTATGAATTTGAATACCTGATTTGGTACCCTCCATATACCGAAGCACAACATCATTTCCTGGATGATTATCTTGGATCGGCTGCCTACCAAAGAAAGATTATTTCGATTTGGCCTTGTTACCAATGATACCTGCACATTCTGCTCTGCAACAACAGAATCTCGGAACCATCTCTTTCTTGAATGTACGAAGACTGCTACCATTTGGAAATCATTACTACAGCTGTCTGGTATTAACATATCCTTTTCGACCTGGACTGATTTGTTGGAATGGGCATCCAATACCTGGAAAGGTAAATCACTTATCACTAGAGTATTGAAGCTCTCTTGGTGCACATTTAATTATATCATATGGAAGGAAAGAAATCGGAGGATCTTCAAAGGAAATTGCAGAACTGAAGAAGATATTATTAACACTATTAAGGAGATTGTTGGAGCTGTTCTAAGCAATAGAAATGTTAATAGATTAGATATGATTGATTCTGATCTTTGTGAACATTGGGGTATAAGTTAATTTTGTTGTAAATAGGATCCCCTTCTTGGTTTTGACTGTATTTTTGTAGCGGTTCGTTGCTATCTTGGGTAATAAATTTTAAATTATCCAACAAAAAAAATGATTTAGTGTGATTGTTTGGTTCTTGGAACAAGTTTATAAGATCTTCATTGAAGTTGCTTGTGGATTTTTATGGTTGCCTGATTAATTTGCAGATTGGTTAGGGATTGGTATATGATTTTGGGTGTAAATTTGGGGGTTAGGGTTTTTTTGCCTGATTAATTTTTATTTTATTAAATAGAAATCTTATTTGGCTGAGGTTTAATATTAAAATAAACCACGTCAACGAGCTGTTTGTGATATAACGGCGGAGTGACAAAAAAAGTTCAATGAGTAAATTGAAAATTTTGAAAGTATGGTGAATAAAATAGGAATTGCATGAAAGTTCAATTATCAAATTTGTAATTTACCCATTAAAAAGAAGTATAAATGGTAGAAGAAGAATAATTAGAAGTATAATTGTATAAAGAAACACTGAAGAATAGATAAAGATTATTGTTTTTTTTCATTGAAGAATAGATAAAGAAGTATAAATGATAGAAGTAGAAGAATAAGACGTATGATTTGGTTGAGTTAGAGTTTTTGCTCCGTCGTAGCTTTTCATGTCTCTTGTATAGCTTTGGACTTCATCTCTATAATGGACTCTGACATATATGCTCTCCCCTTAGAACTGAGAAGAAACATTAGAAAGAGAATAATATGCGCGCGATACATGTTGTAGACAAATAATTAGACATTTAACAATGCTTTTTACTCTTTAAGCATTATTAACAGTTGATTTGTATGTGTTTTGATCTTTGAGGTTAAAGATTTGGTAGTGGTTAAATTTCAAAAACAGTGGGGGCATAAGCATATATATATATATATGATTAAGACCGACTAGAAATGTAATCAAAGACAGCATATTCCATCCCCGACAGCATATTCCATCCCCCTCCCCACGACGGATATCAAATAATGTAACATTTGTAGCCCGTTAATAGTCACTCCAATACTATTCCGTTCATCATGTAAATTGTCTTTCCCCTAAGAAAAAACATGTCTAGTGCTAATTAAGATATGAGAACGTTAAATTCTTTTATTAATTTCAATCATAAAAAAATATTAGTCCATTTTATATTACTTTGTAATTAACCTATAACATTAAAAAAAATAAAAACGTTAACAATTTTTTTTATTAACTGCAACGGTTAAATTTATATTTTATCAAAAGTTTAAGAATCAATTTTGTATTTTATCTAAAGTTTAATAGCTAATTTGAAAAGTATCTCATTTTGTTAATGTATCATGCAGTGACGGATCTAGAAATTTAAGAATGGAAGTCCAAGATTTTAATTTTCTTTTCTAAAAAATAATGGGTATGCAAAATTTTTAATTTTTTCTTTTTCCCTTAACATATTAAGCTAAATTTATTCACTTTTCAAAAATAATGAGGATGCACTTAGCCCCTATGAGAGCTTAGTACATCCGCCACTGGTATCACGTCATCAAATGACCGATAATATAAGTGATCACAACATTACGTTTTTTTAAGTAAAAAACAAAAGACAAACAAAAACATTAAAAATATCATTTTAATAGTTTAGGAATGTTTATATTTTAAAATATTATCAATATTTGATGCATTCACATTGTATAATATTATGTATTGTTTATAAATAATCAAATGCCAATATATCACTAAAATGATTTTAACTTTAAAACTTTATAATTTAAATTGAATTTTAACATCACCAAATCCAAAGTCCAATCCATACAATTTGTTTACGTGACGGCCAGTTGTTCACTATTGCATAACCAAAGGGTAATATAAAGACATGGAATGTAATGCCTTTCTTTGCCCTAGATCAAAGTGGAAGAACCAAAAGTAACATTCAACCGAGAACCAAAAGAATCGATGTCAGGCTTTTCAACTCTCCAATAGGATGCGCATATATTGCAAGATTATATTTGATCACGAGGAATTTTAGCCATTATCACTTTACCACACATTTGAGAGACCTCGTAGTCGTGGACCATTAATTCAAAGATGCCCGACACATTATTTTTATCATCGATAGAAAAATATTAATTTTATAGTAAAGACGAAAAAGAGTATTTTACAATTTATAAACGACGACGTTGAACATTCTATTTGATATGTCTTTAAAAAAGGAATGACCATTTAATTGTATAATTTCATGTCGTACATCTCAGTTTATGAGGTAGGCATAATTAACAACCGTGACGATTGCCGGTAACAAGGCATCATAAAATTGAGTGAAAAAGAATTTCATACTTTGTGTTATGGAATTCGGGTTAATTTTCACCAATAACAGATTCACCTTCGAAACTATTATCTAGTGACTAGTGTGAAAACGATTGTACTAAAAATCACCCTAAGGTATATTCCCAGGAAAGAGGAGAGGTCACAATGGTCCCTCTTAAAACCCACTTTCCTTAGACAGAACTACCAATACAAGTAATTTTAATAGGACAATAATTAACAACAACTATACCCGACAATAGCTATTAAATAGAGATAAAAGAGAACACCAAAATATTTCACTAATAGAGGAAATATTACAAAGAGAGAAAGAATACAAATAGCCTTTAATATAGAAGAAGGTTTATATTTGTGGGATGATTAACTAAGAAGGAGGATGGCTTTATTTATAACAAAAGAATTTTCCCTCCTCCTTATACACAACCAATGTGGGACTTTGTCAAAAACCAACACTTTGAAGAGGCGGAGAATATTAATTACACATTGAAAAAAATAAATAAATCCTAAAGTTTATAAATAGTGGTTACATTATACAAACTATCAAACGTCTTTTCCAAAAAGAGAATAATAAGCCGCACAAACAAATTGTTTATATTTAATGACAAGAATGAAATAATTGCAAAAGATTATATAAAGTTGACTTCATTAATTTAAGAATAGAAACATATTACAAGCTAATCGAAAGCTATACGTACAAATCACATGAGAGACATTTAAAACTACACAATACACATTGCCGCTCCTCAAAGTGAGCACTTTGATTAATTTGAGCCAATTTTATTCACTTTTTCCCCTTCTAGTGTGAGAATCACAGGTCCTTAATTTAACATAGAGTGATATGGCTTGAGCAAAGGTATTAGTCCTCCACCTAGATGGAGGGACATGACTTCTTGGGTGGAACCAAGCAGCTTTCCACCGATGAAGACGGCCGGAACCGAGGGGCTACACCCCAAACTCAAGAGCGCCCTCTCCATTTCCCTCCCTTCGGGGTCTTCGTCGAGCTCATGGACCGTCGGGGTCACCCAAATCTCTTGGAATAGAATCTTGACCGCGTAGCACAGGCAACATGAGCTCTTGCTGAATAGCACTAACCCATTCTCTGAAGCCAACCTCATCACCTTGTCCATGTCAAAAAATCCTGGTAATTCAAAATGTTTGCTTAAAGAAAGTGTTTTTAGTTCGAGATTAAGGACTGTCGGACCGATTTCAAAAGTGCGGTGGATCCAATGGTGGTGGGAGGAGGTTGGACTAATGAGGAGGTGAAGTGGGGGAAAGAGATAAAAAGGTTCAAAGCTTGAGGTTGCTGGAAATTTAAGCTCCCATGGTAGAGTATTTATAGGGACATCGTAAAGTAGACTCCATATTTTGAACAAAAGAACATTCAAAAGAAAATATCAAATAATTTTAACAACAGAAGCTGTTCAAGTGTACATAAATTTGCCATTATTTCATAATACTTTCTCGTTTATTTCAATGAAGATGCAACAAAAGTAAAAATTTGTGAGGCTGGCTGGTCAATTTACATCAGATTCTCGCAATCGTCTCCTTTTTGAATCCCTTGTGCAGAAAGATAACCAAGGAGATCGCGAATGTGATGCATTTGCGCCCACTAACTTGTATGATTCTTCCCACATGTGAGCTCGCATGAATTTAGGCTCACTTTCACTTCATGCATGATATATATAGAGAGCCATCATGTGTGCGAGTGAGCCTAGCACACACGTGTGCAATGAAAACAGCTCCTCACTATTGATGTGGGACAGGATTCTCCATCCTTATTGCCATCAAATTTAGTTATATGAAACACCACAAATCGTTAAAGTGTTCTAATTAACACCTCACTTAATAATATAGTTTCTTAGAAATGTTATTGTCTGTTCTTGTGTTTTGAGACCTCTTGACTACACATGTTTACAGTGGCGGTTCTCCCATCAAAAACTACCATCACCCGTTTTACCTTCACATGTCTACTTTAACGTTGAAAATGTCCATAAATCTCAAAATGTGAAAAGCGGGAATGTGAGGATGGGCCACGAACCAAAGAAATAATTCCATCATTCTCTCACTTTGTGTTGGGAAATAAACCAAGTACAAGTAATTTCCCTATAACCAGATTAGTGAGAATGCAAAAAAAAAAGCGGAAAAATAATACCCGAAATTGATAACGGAGTTCAGCCAATTGTGCTTACGTCTCCGGACTGCTGCAGATCTTTTACTAAGAGAGAAAATTTATAGGTGTTTACAAAACACTCACTACTCACAAGAAAACTCTCTAGTATTGGGAGAAAGAAATTATTTTTGGGATGATTTTGAAGCTAAATGAGCTAGGGTATTTATAGTTGAAACTTAAGGACTTAATCTTGTAAATAACCTAAAACCTAGGGATTAATTGTGATTATCTCATTATCATTTTTCAACAAACATCTACCAAACTTTGAAAAACTATTTTTCAAAGAAACATTTACCAAACTTTGAAAACCATTTTCAAAGAAACATTTACCAAACTTTGAAAACCATTTTCAAAGAAACATTTACCAAACTTTGAAAACCATTTTTTCAAAGTTGGTTACCAAACTTGAAAACCATTTTAATACTTTCAACAATCTCCCACTTGAAGACTGACTTTAATCTGTCTTCACACCTCGATCAATGTAACAGCTTTTCTAGTCTTGTTACTCTAGCATGCCAACTGAAGTTGAACACAACTTCAGTTTGTCTGTAGTCACCGTCTTTGTCAACATATCTGCCGGATTTTGAGCTCCACTGATCTTTTCAAGTTTCAAAATCTCATCTTCCAGAAGAGACCGGATAAAATGATATCGTAATTGTATGTGCTTTGTCCTGGAATGAAAAGACGGATTATTTGCTAGATGTATAACACTTTGGTTGTCGCAATACAAGACATTGTTTTCTTGTTTCTTACCTAACTCTTCCAAGAAACTTTGGAGCCAAACCATCTCCTTGCTAGCTTCCGTAACAGCGACATATTCTGCTTCAGTTGTGGAGAGAGCAACTATCTTCTGTAGTTGAGAAACCCAACTCACTGCGGTTTCTCCTAGAGTATAGACATACCCTGTAGTGCTCCTTCTGATGTTAACATTTTTGGCTAAGTCAGCATCTACATAGTCTGTCAGTATCGTATCTCCACTTTTGAAACAAAGTACTTTGTTTGTGGTACCCCGCAGATATCTGAGGATCCATTTGACTGCTTCCCAGTGTACCTTGCCCGGATTATTCATGTACCTGCTAACAGCTCCCACTGCTTGAGCAATATCTGGTCTGGTACAAACCATGGCATACATCAGACTTCCAATCGCTGAGGCGTACGACACCTTCACCATGTGTGCACGTTCTTCCTCCGTCTTTGGTGACTGTTCTTTGGAGAGTCTGAAATGAACACCTAAAGGTGTACTTACTGGTTTAGCATCTTGCATGTTGAACCTGGAGAGTACTTTGTTGATGTACTCAGCCTGTGATAATATCAAAGTCCCTGACTTTGTGTCTCTCTTGATCCTCATCCCAAGAATCTGCTTTGCAGCGCCCAGATCCTTCATAGCAAACTGCTTTGACAATTTTTACTTCAAGTTTATAATCTCTTGCATGTCTGAGCCTGCAACGAGCATGTCATCAACGTACAACAATAAAATAATGAAGCTATTGTCGAACCTCTTGATGTAGCAACAATGATCTGCTTGGCATCTGGTAAAACCACTGCTACTCATGAAACTATCGAACTTCTTGTACCACTGTCTAGGAGCTTGTTTTAAACCATACAAGCTCTTCTTCAACCTGCATACCAGGTTTTTCTTGTCTGCCTCTATGAAGCCTTCTGGCTGTCTCATATAGATTTCTTCCTCCAAATCACCATGAAGGAAAGCTGCCTTTACATCTAACTGCTCATGATGTAAATTCTCTGCAGCTACAATTTTCAACACCAGTCTGATTGTAGACAGTTTCACGACTGGAGAGAAAATTTCATTGTAGTAAATACCTTCTTTTTGCTGAAAACCTTTGACAACCAATCTCGCTTTGTAGTGTTTGCTCCCATCGTGCTCTTCTTTGATCCTGTAAATCCACTTGCTGTGAAGCGCTTTCTTGCCTGGTGGTAATTCAGCTAATTCCCACGTCTGATTTGACAAAAGCGAGTCCATCTCATCTTTCATGGAAGACTCCCACTTGACTGAATCCTCCACTTGCATTGCTACATCATAGCACTCTGGTTCACCATTGTCAGTCAGCAACAAGTAGTGCAAAGAAGGAGAATACCGTTGGGTTGGTTTAGGAATTCTGGAGGAGCGTCTTAGTTCCGGTGTGCCTGGTTCTTCTTGAACTGCTTCAGGACTGATCTGAACATCATTTCCAGAAATCTCCTCAAACTCAGTAAATTCCTTTGTTTCAGCTTTGGTAATGGAGCTGCTTTATTCTACAGTTTACCTGTCTTTGTACATCACATTCTCATTGAAAATGACATCTCTGCTTCTAATGATCTTTCGATTTTCATAGTCCCAAAACCGGTAACCGAACTCATCACCGCCGTAACCAACAAAGGCACATTTGTTGGACTTAGCATCAAGTTTACTTCTTTCAGCAGAGTGTATGTGTACATAAGAAATACAACCAAACACTCTTAAGTGTGAAAGGTTTATTTCTTTCTTGCTCCAAACTTCCTCTGGTATTCTGCCATCAAAAGGAACTGAGGGCCCAAGGTTGATCATCTAAGCTGCAGTGTTAATAGCTTCAGCCCATAGAAATTTGGGCAATCCGGCATGTATCATCATGCTTCTGGCACGTTCATTCAGAGTTCTGTTCATGCGCTCTGCTACGCCATTCTGCTGCGGTGTCATGGGAACTGTTGTCTCCATCTTGATCCCCTTGTTTGCGCAAAAATATCTGAATCTCCTATTTATGTACTCTCCTCCATTGTCAGACCTCAACTGCTTGACTTTCATACCATTCTCATTTTCCACCATGGCCTTCCATTTTCTGAAGGTATCAAAGACTTCTGATTTTTTCTTCAGAAAATAAACCCACACCTTCCTTGTAGAATCATCGATTAAGGTGACATAATATAATGAGCCTGCAAGAGATGGATCTGGAGATGGTCCCCATACATCAGTATGAACTAACTCTAACTTTTCAGCCTTGGGTGTCTTACCAATCTTTGCAAAGATGACTTTCTTTTGTTTGCCAAAGATGCAATCCTCGCATAGTCCGACATCTACATTCTTTAGATCCGGCAGCTTCCCCTTTGACAAAAGTGTCTTCATCCCTTTCTCGTTCATATGGCCAAGCCTTTGGTGCCATAGGTTTGATTTTCCATCAGCATCTGCTACTGCAATGATATTCTCTAAATTTGAGGTTACATAGAGACTACCAGTCTTCTTACCACGAGCAATGACGAGTGCTCCTTTGGTAATCTTCCATTCACAACTTGAAAAGGTTGTACTGTATCCTTCTCCATCAAGCTGTCTGTAACATCCGCAATACCGGGTTAGTGACCAAATTGTAAAGTTTCAGAATTTGGTGACTAAAGTAGAAGAATGAAAGAATTCAATGATTATTTGAATATATATTGAAGGTTATTTGGTAATTATTAAAGGAAATTAAGGGTATTATGGTCATTTGACCAGAAAGATTTTTATAATTTTTTTTAAGGGTAATAAGCACGTATGAAGAAGAGTCCAGAGCATTCTTCAGTCTTCTTCTTCCTCCTCTCCACCGTGAAGCTTGGTATAAGGTAAGTGAGTCTTTAGTTGGTTAATTCTTTCGTTTTAAAGCTTGTTTTGATTCTTGGGATATTAAGAAAGATTAAGGAAAGCTTTAGGGGGCTTAAACCTCAAAGATTAACAAGTTATGAGAAATTAAGAAAAATGAGTTTTTAAGTGAATTTTTGATATGGAAGGAGTTAATAGATTGTGAAGTTGAATTTGACTTGTCAAGGATTAAATTAAGAGGTAGGAAGTGTTAGAATTGGAATTAGAGCACATTGGAAATTTGGTATGATTTTTGAATCTTATATGGAAGATAGAATTTTGAGGTTTAAGATGAAATAAATGAATATAGATTGGTTTAAGTATGTGTACTAGAGTTAAGGATGAAAAGGGGATGATATATGAAGTGTTTGAGAGGAAATGAAGTAATTTTCGGGTTGAAAATATGATTTCTGGGCAAGGGGAATCGGTACCCATTCAAGGGGAACCGATACCCCTTCAAACGAACAAGAATTTCCAGTATGTCATAGGGGAACCGATACCCCCATGGGGGGGAACCGATTCCCCCTAAAGGAAAATTGGGGATATGGATTTAATAAGTTCGTTTAAATTGATAGTATCCAATTACAAGGTGTAGGTATCTAATGATGGTCTCGAAATGTACATTTATGTAGATTCTACGCATAAAGAAATTCCGGAACGTTTGACAAGTAAGATCGATCAAGGGAAAGATAAGAGATTGGAATTGGCTAGTGAGGCCAGGTGAGTGCATATTAGTTAGTTGATGGTGCTAAATGGAAACAAGACTTGCGACAAGTCTATTTCCTATGTTAGAATGCATGAATATATGATTATACGTATATGAATGACATGAATTGTATGTATGCATGAATATATGTGTTGACATGCTTTTGAATGTAATGTTATGAGAAGTATGTGCTATATAAGGTATATATATATACATATGTGAAACTGAACTATGTGACTGCATGAGAAAGATATGAGCCATATGACATGATATAGGTGAACATGAGAAAGCAAAGTATGAGATATAAACTATGTGATCATAGTAAAATATAATTATATTTTTATATGATAAGTGAAATAAACTGGATAATATTGATCTATAGGATGAAGTGAAAATAGTACACCAACTAGGGGATTTGAACATAAATGATAAGATGAACGTATAAGATAAGCTAGATGGGAAAGATTCATAGGTTTAAATAAAACTATAACACATGGGTTGAATGATAGAAATTTGTGAAGTTATATGAGAAGATTATAAGAGCTATAAGAAATTGAATTAAGTAACAGATTAGATTATATATAGAAATAATAGAAGTGAGATATGTTTATAAGTCTGCCCTAGATGAATACGAAATATAAGAGTGCTATATGATTTATATTAGGATAATCTTGAGGATATATATATAGATAGATATGAAATGAAATGAAATGAGTTATATGAATACCCAATTATGTGATGAAATGGTGAATTACCTGAACATGTGAATATATATGTTTAAGAGAAGGCATACGATTAAGATATAAGCAATGTGACTATAAGTATATGTGCTTTAAGTGATATGACTTATAAGTATTTCTATTATAATGTTACATGATATGTTATGTATGTTAAAGGAATTATGTGATGGTATAAGAATTGATAGGAAATATATATAAAACAAGTATATGATACGAGACAAAACTTATGACTATAAGCTACGTGAAAGTGTTCTAGGTGTTTCGATATATTATATGAAGTATATGATCTTATGTGAACAAGATATGATAAGTATGTTTATATGAATAAAGGTGATTGGGTGAGAAATGATAGAAATTATATGAAAACATGACATATGTGACATGTGAATTATATGGAAATGATCTACGGGTAAGTGAACTACGTGACTATGTGATCATATGAAAAGAAGCTATGTGATACGTGATATGTGAAAGTGAATTACAAGTTTATGTGTATATTTGAAATGAAATAAATGATAACGCCCATGTTATGTGTCATGAGAGCTAGGGGTATAATTGGCATGCCAAGAGTCGAGGGTTTATTCGGTTCTTTAGGACATATGTATATCCTTTGGAACCTGTGTGAAGTCTTGAAAGACACATACTTGATCCATAGTATATGTATATGATTCTTAAGAAATTCTACGTGGTCCTTATGGACATCATTCTACGGGCACTACGGTGCAATTCTACGGGCACTACGGTGCAATTCTACGGGCACTTCGGTGCAATTCTACGGGGCACTTCGGTGCATTTATACGAGTTGTGGTGACAGCATAGTGCACAACCTCTATAGACTTACATATCGATAGTTCTCACATATATACATGGGCTAATCCAGAGATATGAACAAATATAAGTTAGTGGTATGATAAATGCTATAGAAATTATATGATGTTGTGTGTATAGTGTTTGATTGAAAAAGTATGTGATTATATGATAACATGTGAATGATGAATTATGTGTATGTATGAATTTACTGCGATTAATCTGATATGATTCTATACGATATGAAAAATGCCTGGAATTGCTATAACATGATAGAACAGAACATGCATGTATCAATATATGTTTTAAAGTGCATTATAAGTGGTTATGCCTCACTAAGTCTTCGACTTAGCGTGTGATTGTTTCACACGTAGGTTTCGAGAAGAGTAAGGAGTGATGCGGAGCAAGACAGGTCAGTTTTCCTTACCAAAAGATCAGATCAGAAATATTTGATAAAGTATGTTTTTGGTTATGTATAAAGTGTTGGCATGTAATAAGTCATTAAGTACGAGCACTCTGATAAAGTCTGTATTTTGTTTTAAATAAAGTTTTAAATTTCCCGGGATTTTTCTTAAGAGTCAAGGTTTGAAAAGTCAATGTGACACTTCGGACTCGTATCAGGGTCGGATACGGGTTGGGGGTGTTACATTTAATGGTATCAGAGCCAGGTTTAGCCGATTCTCGGCATAAACCGAAGTCCAAAAGGTCATAAAAGGTGTACATGCCAACATAGATTGAAAAATTTCTGATCTGATAGTGTAAGGAATACGTTGTCTTGCTAATAAAATAAGAATAGTTTAATACAGTAGAAATCCGATCGTGATAATTTCGAAGTAAGTGAAAGGTGATATTCCTGATGGTGATAGCTATTCACTTGCCCTGGCCAGGCAGGATGAAGAGCGGACACCTGAGGAAATGCCTAGTAAGATCAAAAGTTGATTTCAGAAAGCTGAAATCATATCTGAATGATGATAGAAAATTTTCATCGGTTGGAATCGGAAAAATGATGTAGAGTAGTTTTGCTATTATGTGAATAAGATAGAATATGGTGAACGGGTGTCACCATAAGAATGTTAAAAAGATCTAAAGACGTGATGATTACGTATAGAAGAACTCAAGGATAAGTGCATCAGTGACAAGCGTATAAGAGGTATATGTCAGAGCTTATGAGTTTGGAACGAAGTGATAATATTGCGCATAAACAAGAGTATGTTTATGATAAGGGTTTGCGGTTAAGATGGAAAGAGTTAGCATTGGCTAACTAGAGTATGCGATAAAAATGTACTGGAATTATAAGATTATAAGATATTGTCTGGATATGATAACCAGATCTGCAATGGATCTGGATACAGTTGCATATTTGGATCATAATAATGAGGTATAGTAAAGGAAAAGGAAGTAAGAATTGGTATCTTTAAATAAACTGAGGATTGATAAGAAGAGTTTGAGAATATGTATATCGATGATCAGATTATAAGACACAGGAAGTCAGAATGTTGAGTTTGAGCAAAAGAAATTTCAGGATGTATGAGAATAGAGGTGAAATTGATAAGTTGAGTAAGTGAATTTTTAAGATAATTTCGATTTGACAGGATGTATGTGTTTGGTTGATTAGGGTTTGTACCCTAGATTGAACATATATTATTGACTAGCTGTCAGAGTAAAAGGGATAGAATAATAGGATTGAAGGAAAAGATAAAGTTGAGTTAATTGATTATGATGTGAATTTGAATATGGTTGTATATTCTGAGCAGATAGCTATGATGTAGAAACTGAGATAAGTGTTTGCATGGAATCTTCAGGAAGAAAAATACAAGTATAAGAATGATAAAGAATGAAGTTATGTATAAGAAATGGGTTATTAAAGTAATGAGGATGCAATGAAGATTGGTACATAAAGATGAGTATAAGTAATAAGACAAGAGTATGTGAACATGAAAGGAATATATGATTAATGTATAAGGAATAAGGAATAAAGAAATGAAAGGGATTGATTTAAAGGATCATATACGATAAATATGGAAGTACAGAGGACAATTTTTGATATGGAAATAAGACCAGTGTGCAAGGTGATGTGAAAATATTGTTTGACTCCTTAAAGTATATGTTTAATCACATTGAAGAAAATTTAAAGTTGAGTTTTGGTCAAATGATGACGAAATACAAGTTTGGTATGGTTATAAGGTAATTAAAGATTGATAAAGAATTTGATTGATTAAGGATTTTGAGTGATAAGAACTGATGCTATTGGTTATAGGATAAGTAACATGATAAGGATGTATAAAGGAAAAAGGTAGTTGAAGAACTAAGAGAAAGAAGGATTAAGTAAAGAAGTAACATAAGAACATTAGAAGATATGTTCTTACTAAGTTGTTTAGTGAAAAATTCGAGGACGAATTTTTTTAAAAGGAGGGGAGATTTGTAACATCCGCAATACCGGGTTAGTGACCAAATTGTAAAGTTTCAGAATTTGGTGACTAAAGTAGAAGAATGAAAGAATTCAATGATTATTTGAATATATATTGAAGGTTATTTGGTAATTATTAAAGGAAATTAAGGGTATTATGGTCATTTGACCAGAAAGATTTTTATAATTTTTTTTAAGGGTAATAAGCACGTATGAAGAAGAGTCCAGAGCATTCTTCAGTCTTCTTCTTCCTCCTCTCCACCGTGAAGCTTGGTATAAGGTAAGTGAGTCTTTAGTTGGTTAATTCTTTCGTTTTAAAGCTTGTTTTGATTCTTGGGATATTAAGAAAGATTAAGGAAAGCTTTAGGGGGCTTAAACCTCAAAGATTAACAAGTTATGAGAAATTAAGAAAAATGAGTTTTTAAGTGAATTTTTGATATGGAAGGAGTTAATAGATTGTGAAGTTGAATTTGACTTGTCAAGGATTAAATTAAGAGGTAGGAAGTGTTAGAATTGGAATTAGAGCACATTGGAAATTTGGTATGATTTTTGAATCTTATATGGAAGATAGAATTTTGAGGTTTAAGATGAAATAAATGAATATAGATTGGTTTAAGTATGTGTACTAGAGTTAAGGATGAAAAGGGGATGATATATGAAGTGTTTGAGAGGAAATGAAGTAATTTTCGGGTTGAAAATATGATTTCTGGGCAAGGGGAATCGGTACCCATTCAAGGGGAACCGATACCCCTTCAAACGAACAAGAATTTCCAGTATGTCATAGGGGAACCGATACCCCCATGGGGGGGAACCGATTCCCCCTAAAGGAAAATTGGGGATATGGATTTAATAAGTTCGTTTAAATTGATAGTATCCAATTACAAGGTGTAGGTATCTAATGATGGTCTCGAAATGTACATTTATGTAGATTCTACGCATAAAGAAATTCCGGAACGTTTGACAAGTAAGATCGATCAAGGGAAAGATAAGAGATTGGAATTGGCTAGTGAGGCCAGGTGAGTGCATATTAGTTAGTTGATGGTGCTAAATGGAAACAAGACTTGCGACAAGTCTATTTCCTATGTTAGAATGCATGAATATATGATTATACGTATATGAATGACATGAATTGTATGTATGCATGAATATATGTGTTGACATGCTTTTGAATGTAATGTTATGAGAAGTATGTGCTATATAAGGTATATATATACATATGTGAAACTGAACTATGTGACTGCATGAGAAAGATATGAGCCATATGACATGATATAGGTGAACATGAGAAAGCAAAGTATGAGATATAAACTATGTGATCATAGTAAAATATAATTATATTTTTATATGATAAGTGAAATAAACTGGATAATATTGATCTATAGGATGAAGTGAAAATAGTACACCAACTAGGGGATTTGAACATAAATGATAAGATGAACGTATAAGATAAGCTAGATGGGAAAGATTCATAGGTTTAAATAAAACTATAACACATGGGTTGAATGATAGAAATTTGTGAAGTTATATGAGAAGATTATAAGAGCTATAAGAAATTGAATTAAGTAACAGATTAGATTATATATAGAAATAATAGAAGTGAGATATGTTTATAAGTCTGCCCTAGATGAATACGAAATATAAGAGTGCTATATGATTTATATTAGGATAATCTTGAGGATATATATATATAGATAGATATGAAATGAAATGAAATGAGTTATATGAATACCCAATTATGTGATGAAATGGTGAATTACCTGAACATGTGAATATATATGTTTAAGAGAAGGCATACGATTAAGATATAAGCAATGTGACTATAAGTATATGTGCTTTAAGTGATATGACTTATAAGTATTTCTATTATATGTTACATGATATGTTATGTATGTTAAAGGAATTATGTGATGGTATAAGAATTGATAGGAAATATATATGTGAAAACAAGTATATGATACGAGACAAAACTTATGACTATAAGCTACGTGAAAGTGTTCTAGGTGTTTCGATATATTATATGAAGTATATGATCTTATGTGAACAAGATATGATAAGTATGTTTATATGAATAAAGGTGATTGGGTGAGAAATGATAGAAATTATATGAAAACATGACATATGTGACATGTGAATTATATGGAAATGATCTACGGGTAAGTGAACTACGTGACTATGTGATCATATGAAAAGAAGCTATGTGATACGTGATATGTGAAAGTGAATTACAAGTTTATGTGTATATTTGAAATGAAATAAATGATAACACCCATGTTATGTGTCATGAGAGCTAGGGGTATAATTGGCATGCCAAGAGTCGAGGGTTTATTCGGTTCTTTAGGACATATGTATATCCTTTGGAACCTGTGTGAAGTCTTGAAAGACACATATTTGATCCATAGTATATGTATATGATTCTTAAGGAATTCTACGTGGTCCTTATGGACATCATTCTACGGGCACTACGGTGCAATTCTACGGGCACTACGGTGCAATTCTACGGGCACTTCGGTGCAATTCTACGGGGCACTTCGGTGCATTTATACGAGCTGTGGTGACAGCATAGTGCACAACCTCTATAGACTTACATATCGATAGTTCTCACATATATACATGGGCTAATCCAGAGATATGAACAAATATAAGTTAGTGGTATGATAAATGCTATAGAAATTATATGATGTTGTGTGTATAGTGTTTGATTGAAAAAGTATGTGATTATATGATAACATGTGAATGATGAATTATGTGTATGTATGAATTTACTGCGATTAATCTGATATGATTCTATACGATATGAAAAATGCCTGGAATTGCTATAACATGATAGAACAGAACATGCATGTATCAATATATGTTTTAAAGTGCATTATAAGTGGTTATGCCTCACTAAGTCTTCGACTTAGCGTGTGATTGTTTCACACGTAGGTTTCGAGAAGAGTAAGGAGTGATGCGGAGCAAGACAGGTCAGTTTTCCTTACCAAAAGATCAGATCAGAAATATTTGATAAAGTATGTTTTTGGTTATGTATAAAGTGTTGGCATGTAATAAGTCATTAAGTACGAGCACTCTGATAAAGTCTGTATTTTGTTTTAAATAAAGTTTTAAATTTCCCGGGATTTTTCTTAAGAGTCAAGGTTTGAAAAGTCAATGTGACACTTCGGACTCGTATCAGGGTCGGATACGGGTTGGGGGTGTTACACTGTCCTACAGAAATCAAATTTATTTTGAGACCAGGAATATGTCTCACTCCTGTCAGCTTCCAGGTGGTCTGGTTTGGCAGCTTTAGTCGGATGTCTCCTTTTCCGACGATCTTCAAGGTTTCATCATCATCAAGATGAACCTTCCCAAAATCACCACTGACATAGTTCTCCATGATTTCTTGGCATGGCGTGGAGTGGAAAGATGCTCCTGAATCCAAAATCCATGATTCAATCGGACTATTGACGCTTAAAATCATGGCATAACCTGTCTCCTCCGTCATGTTGGCAGATTCATGTGCGCTGGTATTTTTCTTCGGTGCTCGATAATCTCTTTTGAAGTGGCCCTTCTTGCCGCAATTATAACAGGTAAAATCTTTATTTCCTGTTCTTGATTTTCCCCTTCTGGATTTCGATCTGCCACGATTTGAATTTCTTTATGAAGTTCTCCCTCTGGACTCTGTGTGCAAGGCTGAGGAGGTTGATGCTTCACCCGATTCTCTCCGTCGAATTTCTTCGCTCAGTACCAGATCCCGAACATCGTCGAATTTTAATTTGTTGTTTCCCGACGAACTGCTGACTGCTATAACAGTAGCATTACAACTGTCTGGTAAAGATGATAAGAGAATTAAAGCTCGAACTTCATCATCAAATTCAATTTCCACTGAACTCAACTGGGTTGTGATTGTGTTGAGTTCATTCAGGTGTTGTGCCACCGATTCCCCTTCCGTCATCCGCAAATTGAATAATCGCCTCATCAAATGAACTTTGTTTGAGGCCGATGGCTTCTCATACATACTGGAGAGAGCCGTCATAAGACCCGCCGTGGTCTTTTCCTTTGCTATGTTGAAAGCAATATTGCGGGATAACGTCAGTCGGATAACTCCGAGGGCTTGTCTGTCGAGAAGAGTCCAGTCTTCATTCTCCATGCCCTCTGGTTGCTTTCCTGAGAGGGGTTGATATAGATTTTTCTGGTATAGAAAATCTTCAATTTGCATCTTCCAAAATCCAAAGTCCGCACCATCGAACTTTTCAATTTTCACATTCCCTTCGTCTGCAGCCATCGCTCCCACTCGAATCTGGCTTCGTTTGGATCATTTCTAACAATTTTTGCGAACCGCCGTGTATTAGAACACCTCCGTCGACAAACTCGTATCGCCGACCGAATTTCACTATTCACGAAATTCACTATTCACGTGAATAGTAACCCAAATAGTAACCTCGCAAAAAATTGACAAAATTCACAACCTAAAAGCTCTGATTACCAGTTGTTGGGAAATAAACCAAGTACAAGTAATTTCCCTATAACCAGATTAGTGAGAATGCAAAATAAAAGCGGAAAAATAATACCTGAAATTGATAACGGAGTTCAGCCAATTGTGTTTACGTCTCCGGACTGCTGCAGATCTTTTACTAAGAGAGAAAATTTACAGGTGTTTACAAAACACTCACTACTCACAAGAAAACTCTCTAGTATTGGGAGAAAGAAATGATTTTTGGGATGATTTTGAAGCTAAATGAGCTAGGGTATTTATATTTAAACTTAAGGACTTAATCTTGTAAATACCCTAAAACCTAGGGATTAATTGTGATTATCACATTATCATTTTTCAACAAACATCTACCAAAATTTGAAAAACTATTTTTCAAAGAAACATTTACCAAACTTTGAAAATCATTTTCAAAGAAACATTTACCAAACTTTGAAAACCATTTTCAAAGAAACATTTACCAAACTTTGAAAACCATTTTTTCAAAGTTGGTTACCAAACTTAAAAACCATTTTAATACTTTCAACACTTTGCTCATATTATTCATGTATAGTTAAAGTTGGTATTTGAATTACAAACTAAACAATTTTCACACATAGATTGAATTATTTCGATACCTGAATTACTATGATATAATTTCATGGAAGCTAACATTTCAATTTATATATGAAACTTTTTTAACTTGTATACCAAGTGTTCACCATCACTAAAGGAGAGTTCTTCAAGTTATTCCATGTATATATTTTTTTATACTACCATCGAGGAAGACGAGTTTCACATGTATTTGCTGTAACTCAAGGTCAGAATGAACTATTAACGCTAATATCAAAATCTTTCTTAAATATATATGACTAAATATCTTAGTGTAATTGGTACTTTTAACTAATTGATTCCTTTCACAATGAGTTTTGCTATATGTTTTTTTTATATTTCTTATTGAGTTTCTTTTTAAGACCAATTTACAACAAATGACTTTGACACCTTCAAATAATTGCACAAGATCTTAACATACTTTTCATGGAATTAAGCTCTTCTTTCCTATTATTGTATCACAATTCTTACTCTTTGTAACTCTTTACTTGTGAAAAAGACTCATGATCTTTCTCAACTAATATAATACTCAAGCTTTTGTAAATACATAATATAATCATCAACCATTTTTGATTTTCTTTCTCTAGTAGATATCCTCAATGTTGAGCCAACATCTTAAAATACGATATGTAGTTTTTCATAACCAAATCAATGTCACCCCGGTCAAAAAATTGAATATCATCATAACATTCACATATCTCAGAACCATAGAAGGTATTGAGAAATCTCAAAAACCGATGTACTACGTCACACATTCACATCACGAAAATGTCTCTAATTCTCAAAAAATTGGGAACTTGGATATGGGTTCGAACACCAAGAATGCAAGAGGTGTGAGTATTCAATGTCAAATTGTTGAAAGTTATCTTTAAACAAATACTGTCTTATACTTACCTCAGATTAATCAAAAAGAAAATATGGACACATGCAAATAATTTTTTTTGCAAAACATATACACATAATTTGATATAAAATAATTAACTAAGCTTTCTAACAGATAACTGACGTCTTGACCGTAGGTCATATGTGCAGTCAATGAAGAAACAGAGCCAGAAAGTGAGGAACTAACAACTTTGATGTAAACTCCTTAAAAATTAGTTCACACCTTCAAATAAAAAAGCACAGAAAATTCTGTAATACCCTCAAAAGTTTCATCAGCATGATGTTGCTTTTGCAAGTATAGTCAAATTCATGAATCATGACAGAAGGCATAATTTTTTAAATGGACCAATATGATTCTTCATTACCAGAAACAACAACAGTTAAACGCATTTCTGCTTCGTGAAAACTTTATTCTATTCTTGAGTGGGATCGAGCCTACGTTTTATTTAAGGCCATGCATTTATGTCTGTTTCCGATAGGAAAGAATCCTACAAAGTCACATTCTCTATTGCTTATCATCAGTCTTTGTTTCCTTGTATGTTTTCATATCAGATCCAGAAATATTTTCTTAGGATAGACATACATATATTAATAACATAAAATTTATCACCAACAATCAGTTGGCCTATTAGGATGAGACATTAAATTCCTTAATTAAGGTTAGGATTCAAATCTTGGCATTTGCAAATGGAACAAATTTGGTTGTACTTAATTTTATTAGTCGATTTATTGATGATGGAAGAAATTTTAAATTTCAGACAAGAACAATCAGTGAAATAATTAACTAATAGTAGAATTTCATATTTTCATTTATCCAGCTTGATCAATTCGATCAGTCGATCTATTCTCGAGTGCGTGGTTATTGCTAGAACCAGATATTGCATGGTTCATATCGATCTATTCTCGGGATGCAAAGATGAATGGTTAACTGCCAACGAAATGGGAAATTAAGTTGTTTCCTTTTTATTTTATTTATACATGGTTATTGCTAGAACCAGATGGCCTTTGCATCTTTGAGCATTTGTTTCAGTGACCCGTCTACATGAAGGGATATGACATCTTTTGCTGAGCCTACGAATCTTCCACCAATGAACACCGCCGGGACGGAGGGATCGCACCCTAGTCCTCGTAGAGCCCGCTCCATGTCTCGACCATTAGGATCGTGGTCGAGCTCATGGATGGCCGGGCTAGCACCGAGCTCATAAAATAGTGTCTTGATGCTATAACACATGTAACATGAGCTCTTTGTGAAGATCACAGCTGCCTTCTTCGATGCCAAATCTCTTACCTTGTCCATTACCACAAGAAGATTAATGCAGCTAATAAGCAGCAAAAGAAGCTGACTACTGAAAAAAGATGGAACGGGCAAATAAGTGAGCAGACTTAGCTCTGGTGGAGTTTGAGATTGCATCAGCTCGTATTTATAAGGCGCGGGGAGAGAAAGTTGGATGTTCCATTAATTGTTTAATGCAAACAAAATAAAAAATCAAAGTAAAAGTAGCATAAAAAGGAAGGAAGTTCCTTAATAAATAAGATTTTATATGACAGTGACGGCACTGTACGTGTTATACAAACATGTTGAAATCAGTAATCATATTGCTAAATAAATCAAATTTCCCAGATTGTCAGTACGTCTAAATTGTGTTTGGAATATATATATAATCAATAAACTAATCTTTTTTGGCACTGTTGAGTAGCAATATCAAGAGTAATGAATATTACAAAAATGATTCTAAATGCAACGAGGGAGACAAGAATAATGACACTTTAATCGTATCAAATGATAATATATTAGTAGATTGATTGTTTTTCTCACTCTAGTCAATTCAGAATGCCAATAATCTGGAATGGAAATAACTACTTTTTCCTCTTGAGTCTGAGATATAATTGATTTTATCTACAATTTGTTTAATGAGCACGACGATAATGCAGATGATAACTGAGAAAAAGGTTCTTACCAGGGTTGGATAAGGGGCCGGGGCCGGGGCAGTAGTCCAAAGAAAATTTTAAATTATCGTATAATTTAGATAATTTTTTATATCTTCTATCGATGATTTATTTCCATCCCTAAAATTTTATAAATTTAACCCCTAATATTAAATTTTGTGTCGATTCTTGATTCTTATCCCACCATCAAAATGTCATTCCCCTGCAAAGTAGTCTTGCTTTCGTGGATTATGGCCATTGATGAACTAACAAGAGCATGACAGATTTTTGAACTGCCATCCTTTTGAGTTTCATGGTACCTTTTTTTGGTAGCTTATCGTGGCGAAATTGGTTTTTGCTGATGTGGGATAGATAAGAGTATCCAATTCGTTGCCACTTTCATGCATCGGTCCCCTTCGATCCTCGTTTCAAAATTCATGTTATATAAAAATATGTATCCGTGTGTGCGTAAAAACAGAAAGATTTGAAGAGGACAAGGGATTTGACGAAAGCAAAATGTCATGAACAAAGTAGCAAATACCCATGCTTCATCACAAAAGTGATGGCTCATAGTCATACATCTCTCTCTATGCGTGAACACATCTAAAATTTAACGGAATGGTATTTAGGAACGAACACAAAATTTTGCGTTAGAGAGACGGGGTTATAAAATTTTAGGAGAACGAAAAGAAATTATCAAAAAGAATATATAAAAATTCAAAAATTTTAAAGGAGGAATCGCTCTACCTGATCACCTGGTCTATTTTGCCAGTTGTGAGTGGGG
The DNA here is from genome assembly GCF_006381635.1 of Hibiscus syriacus. Taxonomy (NCBI): domain Eukaryota; kingdom Viridiplantae; phylum Streptophyta; class Magnoliopsida; order Malvales; family Malvaceae; genus Hibiscus; species Hibiscus syriacus. Next base: position 551,925 of record NW_024062302.1, on the reverse strand, counting down.
AGGGGAGAATATTTTGAGGCTTATCCATGCCTAATAAATTGGAGGGATAAGTAGAATTGTCTGCAAAGATAGCAAAGGCCAAATACTATAGCAACACTTGGAATGAAAAAGGCAAAGAGAACAAAATACAAGACAATCTAAGCTACCTACTTGGCCCCTACATGACCATCCGAATCTCCATTTTGGCTTTAAAGAGTAGTGCAGTATGAGTAGGTGCATCTTCTTCCACCGTTTATTCTACGTCGTCTCTTTAGCTTTTACCAGGAATCCTCGAGTTTCAGACTGCACGTGACACGGTCTCCTCGCCCACTTCAAGCTCCTATTCTTGCACTAGGCATCCATCCAACCCGGGATGGACCGAGGAGTTGTCGGGCGGTCCTTTTCTAAAATTTTTAAATTTTCATGTATTTTTAATTGATAATACATTTTCGTCTCTTAAATTTTATAAGTTCATCTCTAACCTAAAATCATACACCCATCCCTCCATCTATTCCTACAACAGATTTTCATCACTAACATTCCTTTTTAAAATTAAAACTTCAACATATATATTCATTAGGATTTGGTTTATCCACATGATTTAAATAAGATTTCAAGTTCTAATCTCACACTACATAAATTTTGAGTAAATTCTATTCTAATATATTTTAATTTTTAATATGATTATATATATAGTAATATTATCCTCGAATTACGAGTAACAAAAACTCTACGACGAAGTTACTCATATACTTTAAGAGCCGCCTACGTTTCACAATTGTTAACCAGCCTTCCTCTTCAAAAGATCTTGGTGAGTATAGCCATGACCATTTAAGAGAAGAACAAAAGAAAACTCAAATGAATGAAATGCTGGCCCTTCGAATTCCTCGGCTCTTCAACTGAAAACCTTTGAAACGCTTCAGCAGAGGAAAGAAAAAATCACAGAATCGAACATTTGCAAAAAACGGCCGCCCCCTAAGACGGAGCCATCCATCTTCTCTGTTTGGTCGCATGAGCTTCAGCTGCTCCTGGAATCTCTTCCACCCAGTACCCGTCCAAACCATCCCAACTCCGATCAGTAGCCACCAGGTGAGCCACCATGTTTTTCCGCCTTGTACATAATGAAACTCACATGTATGGAAGTCTAAAGCTCTCCTTTTCACTTCGCATGTCAACGCATTGATCACCGAGAGATCAATCGCCGGAGAGAGGATGCGTTCAATGACTGATTTACTATCCCCTTCAACGATGATCCTTTCGAAACCCATCTCCTTCGCGAAATCAATTGTTTGCACAGCAGCCAAATCTTTTTTTTATTTTATCAAACGTGAATATTTAACATATATCTAATGAATAAGTTGATTAATTTAAATTTAGATAATAATATTTAAATCTAATGTAAATATATAAATTTTAAACTTTCATATAGATTTTATTTAGCATTACGTTTAAAAGGTACTTTTGAAGTCAAAATCACTTATCAATGCAAAACAAAAAACGTTTATCCTACGTTTTACATTTTCGTTTCTTTGAGCATAAAATGATTGGTTCGATTATTAAAATCAAATTAATTAAAGTTTTAAGATATTTAATTATTAAATAAATTAAAATATTTATAAAAATAATTAACGAAACTAGATTATTTTTTGAATGAATTGAAATTTGTTAGCTGTTTTGATTGAATTTTATGGAGACACTTGTATTGATACATAGGGAGAGTTTTAAATCGAATTTAATAAACAATTTTATCTTGAGTATGGCGAAGAATCTAAGTTGAGACATCTAAAACACGATGGAACCGTTTGAGGGTATGCGCAGGAATTATAATGAGTTGATACTATATGTCTCGTATATGAGCGAAGGAGATGCACTCTTTTATCTTCTTAGATTGACCGAGGCCATGGGCCAAACAAGAGTTGTAACAAGGAATGATCGAGAGTCTTTCAAAAGTTATAGATATTTCCAAGTCGTTAACTGAAATTGGTAAAAACAAGTCTTTCAAACCTCGAGGAAAGGGCAATGGCGGGGGACGATGAGAAGCAGTTGAGTGATGGCAAAACAAGCTTTTCGAGTGACAGTGAAAAGTCTTCGAATGATAATGATAGTGGGAAGTTGTGGAGGAAGAATGATAAGGCCAAGTCCAACCAATGGAAAAGGAATGCAGAGAGTAATTCATTGTAGTGTTACTTTTGTGATGGTTCACATGAAACGTTATCATCTTTCCAAAAGACATGTATGATATGATATGATGTTCAACGTCATGACTTTTAAATTTTAGATTTTTTTATTCCTTTTCGATACGAGATTAATGTCCTAACATCTCCGAGATTAATTGTATCAATTAGGACAAAATCGATTCTAAGATATTAATTCCTCCACAAAACAGTAATATCCCATTATCTTCTTGTGTTTTCTTTAATTGTTACTGCTAACAGTCTTTTTGCGGTCACCTCTTTTTTCTTTTACAATTTCATTTTACTCAAAATCATTAACTTCTCTCTTTCTTTTTTCTAGCATTTAAAACTACTTTCTTTTCCCAGCAGCATCAAACAATGGAAGTGGTTACAAGGATGATTGCGGACATGCCAGTGGTGATCTTCAGCCGGACAACATGCTGCATGAGCCATACCATCAAGACTCTGATCAGTGGGTTCGGGGCGAATCCGATGGTTTACGAGCTCGACGATTTCCAAGATGGGCAACAAGTTGAAAGGGCACTGCAGCAGATGGGATGCTGGTCGAGTGTGCCGGCAGTTTTCATAGGGCAGCAACTCATTGGAGGTCCTAACCAAATGATCATGACCCTGCAAGTGAAGAACCAGCTTATCCCATTACTCATAAGGGCCGGAGCCATATGGATTTGACAGACGCTACCACCATGCACACATGCCTAACTTTCTGTAAACAAAAAATAATTGATGCGGCTTTCTCTGTATTTCTCTTTGGGTATATACAATGATATTTTTGCAGAGCATATCCTTGTACACTATTTTCGGGGCTGACCAGGGTCATATATAGTGTTATCCCTTGTCTATGCTAAATAAAGGTATATCTGCAACTGCATGGCATTTAGTGGCTTGAACCTTGGTGTTGGCATTAAAGTTTGTTCGTGGAATCAAGTAATGCGTGAGCTACGTTTCCAACGTTGCGATACAGTTCGGTTCTTATGTTTAAGTAAAGATTTGCCGATCTAATCTTATCAATTACAAACAATAAATTAAAGAGTAAAGTACAAAAATGACCCCCCAACTATAGGACGTTTTTGTTTAGTCCCCAAACAATTAAAAGTTATAAAATAATCATCTGACTATTCATATGTTCTAACCTCGTCATTTTTTGTTAAAAAATTGATAACATTCTCGGTTGGATATTAACATTTGGTTGAGATATGATAATCGTTTGAGATTTTGAGATAAAATTTTATCCTATCAGAGTCAGCAGGTTAACATCTAGATCAAAATGCCTATATATTTAGGGTCAGCGGATATTTTTCATCCACAAAATAGTAATATATAAGTCAGCTGGGTTTTTTAAGGTTAAGTTAGGGTTGGGTCAGATTTAGGGTGAAAAATATCCGATCAGAATAGATCTAAAAAATATAATTTTACCTTATATATTTAGGGATAATTACAATAATATCTCTCTATATATTATTTTCTTTCAATTAAATCCCTATTTTTATTGATTAAAAATAATATTTTAATAAACATATTATTTTAGGTTGACTTGGGTTAGATTCGAATTTTATCACAAAAAATCGGTTAGATTTGAGTCGGGTAAAAGGTGCATAACTCCCCAAACCAAAAGATTCAGGAAAGATAAATACATGTTGTTCCGCGTGACACGTCGATCGAATTGACAAACCAGGACAATGGCTTGGCTTCTTGGATAGACACCTGTAGGACTTCATGAAATCAGATTAGAGATTGAAGTGAGAAAAACATGGAATAACACGTGATCGGATAAAAGATTAATACCACATTTAGAGTCCCCTATCTCTGTGTCCAAAAATTAATGGAGAGGATCGTGTGAGATGAATTCTTTTTTTTCCTTTTCATATCTTGGTCTGAAGAATAATTTATCTCAAGCTTGGATAAGGAGAAGGGCAAACAAGGAAGAGCAATTTGTCATATGTTGGAAAAAATTTGATAATTTTAGAGATTTGAATGAGAAATTGATCTAAACGTTGTTAAGGAAAATGTGAAACTAATTACTGGTTTGTAAATGTGCAGACATACACGATGTGAGTAACGTGAATGTCTAAACCAGTCTAACTCTTTGTGGACTTACGGATATTTTAACCCAAATGTGAGATATTTTCCTCAAATAGAAATATCTTTTTCAAAATTTGTTTTGGAATTAAAAGAATAAATATTAAAAGGTTCTTTTAATCAAAACAATAATTTTAGAAATTGCTTAATTGTTTGATTCTCATTAATGTTTCATTAGGTCAAAATTTTCCAATTATTCAAAATGTGAACTCTATATAAATGTCGTGTTAACCTACTAGGTTAAAGACAATTCAAAAAACAACTCAAAAACCAAATCAATGAACCATTTTCTCTAGTTTTTGGTAATAGACAAAAACAAGGAATAGTTCATGATCTCAGCAGTGTGTTACTATGCGCTGATCATCTCGTTATTGTATCCTGAGAGACAGACAACCAAAGATCTCAAGCATCAAGAAGTGACCGAAAATTTATCTTAAGGAAACTGCGTAGTTGCAGGCCTCAACTCGATTCCAATCGTTGATTCTATACTCCTTTTGATTATTAAATAGAATATTTTTCTATATTATTAATCGTTTTTTTATTCTTATTTCATGTACACGAATTTTACGACGAGATCCTACCGAGGTGTTGATCGTCTTTTGCCGCAATTTGTTGAATCACCATGGAAAGAATTTACGAATATGTTTCTTGGTTTTGTTGCTACATATCAATTATTTGGTATTGCATGCGTTGAAGGTGACATGACACCTTGTTACAAATTAATGTAATTTATTTATTTATTTTTAATTATTATTTTGTTGTATCGTCTCAGATTGTTATACCTATAACATCATATTGTTTTGAATAAATTAACTTTATTTTTTTTTTGGCTTAAGAGCTACTTTTGTCGATTTAGTAGATTCAATTTACCATTTTTATCCTTAGGATTTTTTCACATCAATTTAGTCTTAAAAATTATTTAGGTGCATCATTTTAGCCCTCAAAGTCTATTTTGACAAATAGAATTGTTAATCTTTTGTGCTTATCGACGTCAGCAATTTCCACATAAGATAATATTACTAACGTGCCTTGATGATGACGACGTGACATTTATTAAAAGAATAATAAAATATTTATTAAATACAACGGTTAGAAAAAAATCCCTAAAAATTTGACATAATTAATCTCTTAATTTCATTAAAATAAATAATAAAAATTTGAAGATTTTTTTTAATTATTGTGTTTAGTAAATATTTTAGCCTAATCCCTTAATTTATAGATGCATAAGATTCACGGTTTTGTTAGTCAAAATGATCAACGAACTTCGAGGCCTAAGATATATTACTAAACAACTCCAAAGACTAAATTGAGGAAAAAACCATAAAGGTGAAAATAATAAATTGGATATATTACATGGACAAAATTCCTTAAACCTAATTTTTTTTAGTAATTTTGGAGTGCTAAGCTTTTAGCATAAGAGAACCCTAAACACCGATTGATTTGCCACTTAACGATTTCTATCGTTGCATTACTTTTTATTGCACATACATTCTCTCTGCAGTAAATCGACTAATCATTTAATGATATATGTCAAGGGTTTGTCTTCATTTGCATCGGAATCTATTTTCATTGTAGCTGTATCATCTAGACTAGAGTGCTAACCCATTGGTTCACCATGCTTTGCTTCAAGCCCGTGCCTATCGTCTCTGTCCCTTTTGGGCTACTCGAGATCTTATTAAGTTCATATAAGAAAAGGTTAAAATTACGATAAATAATTCGAACAAAGATAAAATAAAAATAGATCTTATTATATCAGTAAACGAATTATAAAAAGACAGTAAACTATTGAAAGATCACGACAAAATTAAAGATTCATAGTGAAGACCAACAAAAATACAAAATAAGTGTATCTTGATTAATCAAGACGTCGTCAAATCCGACTTTAAAAAAAGAAATGAAAAGATTGGTAAAAAACAATAGAGAAAATGTGTTAATTTACATGAAATTTAATCATACATCCTAGGAAAATTAATCACATGGTGCAAAAAAAAATCGTACATGGGATGAAACATTTTGATGGCTTAACAAGCTGACCGCGTACTTTCACTCATAAACATATTTAGTCTCGTAAATGAACAGAACGAATACGAACGATGATATGTTCATGTTCGTTCGTTTAACTTTAATTAAATAAATGAATGAATACAAATAACTAAATAAATAAAATTTATTTTTCATGTTCGTTCATTAAGAAATTTAGTTTGTTCGTGTTCGTTCATTAAAATGATAAATGAACACAAATAAACGAACGTAAATGAACACAAATGAATAAACGTAAACGAACACAAACGAACGAATATAAATGAACGAACATAAAATTAATTGAGTTTATATTTGAGGAGTTTTTTTCTTTCCAAATAATTTTAGGATTTATATTTTCTTTAATTGATTTGAGTATTTTTTGTATTTGAGTTTAAATTAATTGAGTATGAAAATATTAATGGGTTTAAGGTTAAAATTTATTAAGTCTTAATATTTCAAACGTGTCTCGAGAACATAAACGAACATAAACTAACAAACATAAATGAACGAACATAGACGAACGGATTACAGAACATTCACAAATGTTTGTTTATTTATTAAACTTTTCGTCAAACGGTTGGTCAAGAATTCACTCAACTTTCAGTTCGTTTACCTTTCTACTCTTGTAGTCGCACATTCGCCAAATAGCTGGCCGTTGAAGAAAATATTTTTACTGTGTGCTTCACATTCCCTGGAGACTGTTTTCAAAATGTCATGGAAATGATTTCAATGAACAAATCAACCCCAGAATCTATCACTCAAATCTCACACTGCACATAATTTCTGTATACTCTGTCAGTTATCCGTACCTTTTCCAATAGTCATGATTCTGAGTAACGCCGTCGCCTACGGGACGAGAATCGAGATTCCGAATTCGCTTTACTCCCAGCAGGCTTCAGATTGTTGATCCTGAACAAGGAATGAAGCTTTCTTAGCTTCTTGGTGAGTGATTTGAGTAGCTTGTTAGCGGGATGGGGTCTAACAAACTCTTGTTTCATCGACACGTGATCTTTTTCCAGGTCGGTTAGCCGCATTCTCATTCTCGTGACTTCGAGTTTCAGCTCTCGGTTCTCTCGTCTCACCGATGCATAGTTGTCTCTCGGCGAGATGGCTCCGCTTCCTACACCGCTGCTCGAACGTTGAGGGAAATGACCATTGGTAGATCCGAAGAAGAACTGATTGTGGCCGCCTCCACTCATTGCATTCCGAAGCCTGATTTGTTCGAAATATAACACTTGGACAGCCATTTGCACCGGTAACCTTTCGTTCTGCGCCGCATGGCTACAGGCTTCTTGAGATAGTTTCTGACAGTCTATGGTTTTGCATAGTCTATAGCGTTCGGAATCCTTTATGTTTGGATGAACCTGTAAATGGAATTAAGCAGAAAACCATTCTAAGAGCCCGCAAATGAAATTATGAAAATGGAACTACTTAGTGCTTTATTGTGAGAACCTCACTTTTAGGAATATATCGACGGCGTTGTATAATCCATCGCTAACAACACGAGCATGGTCTGGAAGCGACTCTGCAAGTGCTATGAATTTTGATGGCAATAAGTTTGGGTCTAGTGCGACTTCTGCGAGATAAGTGTCGAATAACTTGGATACTTTGAGGATTGAACTTTGTTTGGGAGATCTTTGGCTGTCAAAATCATATGCCATGTCACTTTCATCTCTCAAGGGATTATCCTCCTCCTCATCATCATCATCCAAGTTCAAAAAGATGGAGAAGATCCTTAGGATCAACTCTGTATCATAGGCGGCCGTATGATTGTTTCCGTGCATATTGGCCGGTATTAGGATGTCTTCGAGAATTGCCTGGTCGAGTTGCAGACCGATCCGCCTCTCTAAATCAGATTTGCAAGAAGTGGATGCTGATGAGGCTATTGCAGTTTTCAACAAACTAGAGAGAAATGCAGTGGGAACAAGACTCCTCCTTGATTGAGTTGGTAGCAAGCTAACAATGACTTCGACGATTGCCCTTTGTTTCTTTTGCAGCTCGAAATCCAACAGGATTCCTTTTACCAAGTGAGGGTCCCTGACAACCAAATCTTGAACTGAATCCCGAGCATAATTTATCAAAATTTTTATGATCAGATCATGGTTTAGACCCTTTGACTTCACTGCTAATAACACTCGTTGGAAGAAATCTAGACTGAGAACCACCAGAGACCTTCCCCACCAATCCGATGGCGTTTCTGGTGCCATGTTCTGCATAGCTTTCGATGGAAAATTGTGATCAAGTTTCATTAAGCCAGAAGTGAGCTGTTCTTTGCAGGCGTTATTGGCAATTGCACTGATAAGCCTGTTAACAAGGCCGATCTCTTCGGATACAGGCAAGAGACTTTTACAACGGTGAAGAACCGATATCGAGCTCGATATGTTCGGGATTACCATGTCCTTCAGATAAGCTTCAGTGCGAACTTCCAGGTTCTTCTCTGCAACCTCTTCTGTCATTTCCAGGAAATGTGATGCACATTGTAACATTGCAACATTTGATAATGTGATCTCAACATTTATCCCATAGCAGAACTTGGCAGCTAGCTCAAATGCCTCTGCTCCACCTGGAATAGAATTGAGATTCAAGCGCGAAATCCTCCCATCCTTTGCGTCAATCAACGCCTTCCCGATTCTTCCACTCCGAGAAACGAGGGGGAACTGAAAAGAAAATTTGCAACTGCATGAGTAAAGCTTCTATTATAATGGTGCAACCAGTTTGTAGGCCTATATGCTTCATAGTTCCATTTTCACTATTAAATCTGTATGATGTTGCAACTTGTGAGTGTTCTTATAGGCACCGTGATAACTAAACATTTGCCGCTAAAAGATGCCGAAACCGATTACCTTGTGAAGTGCAAAGCTTGATGCTCCGACCTCGACGATAAGATCACTCGAAACATCAGAAATAGGCCTGCAAGATAGAAACTATATTAAATTCAGCTGCATAGTGACAGAATCCTAACTGGTAAAGGAAAAAACAGAGATGAATTCATTTCTACATGCTTGTTAGAGCCAATAATTTAGATAGCAAATTGTTCCTTCTGTCGTAAACCCGCATTCCAATGCTTTAACCCATAAATTCGCCCCCACTGGGTTGGTTAAAAGTTGGGTTACATTCAATGGACATCTCACTCAACCTATTATAATTATAGCTTGAGTGTTGTTTCAAAGATCTGGGTAAGAATTAGGGCTCACATTTTATGTTATATATTGTCCAGAATAGAAATAAACCACGATTATCTTGTTATGTAGGTCTGAAAACAGAGCTATTTAGAGTCACAAACAGCAAGAAAGAAGAAAGTTACCATTCTGTGGCATGCCTGATACTGCTGGAATTTTGACGAAAAGACCTCTTTCCAGACATACTCGGCTTCAGTTCAGCAACAGTAACAACACCCATTTTCTTCTCACAAACAAACCAGACAAAAATCCCAGATTTCAGCCCCCACCAAGTTGTTTTTTAGTACAGCATTTTAGCAGCCCCAGATGCTTCTCTTTGTCAGTTCTATGGTTTCATATTCTCCTGAGGCAGGAGTGAGGTAAAAGTAACATGAACTCGTCCGGATTAAAGGGCATTTGATGATAAATCTTTGAAAATAATATTATGTGCTTTTAATGAGTGCTTATAATAATGCTTAATCGAAAGTCAAGAACGTGTTCGAGTGAGCTTCTCACTTTTCGGTGGAAGGTGGTGAGTGAGAGCATGGCCTTTATGACATGGTTTTTCTTTCTTCTTGTTTAATTTGCAGGATTCCTGTAGGGTTTGCCTTGCTTTTAGGGGAGGTAATCATTGCTTCATTAAAAAAACCTTGCTTAATTCAACTCTAATACATCACTCAACAATATCATTTTATATTTCTGCATATTTTATGTACATTATATATACACACACATATTTTAAAATATTTTTAATTTTAAGTGGCGATAAATAAAAAATATATTTTTACATTAAAATAAAAAGATATATAAATAATATTGTATAATATTTTTCAGTTATATTATTTGGCTTGGTGCATAAGGTGCTTCATTTTTACTAGAAGTTCCAGGATCAATTCCCTCGATTGAAATATTTTCTTTGTTTCTGTCCTCAACAAGTATAGGTTATATAAAATTTGTTATAATTTATAGCAAGAGTTGTAGAGTGGCGTAGGGATGTCTCTCTCTCCTTCAATACGCAAGTAAGTTCGAATCTAGTCGGCTACATCTTCAATTAATTTTCATTAATGAGGTGTGATATCATCGTAAATTTGGATGAGAAATAAATCAATTACAATTAATAAAGCACTCTTTAGTTATATGATGAAAAGCGCATGTTTAATTAGATATTAAATTTATTTAATTTAATTAAAATAAAATATAAAATTATACTAATTTTTTTAATTGTCACGTTATTAATTTATTTTAATTTAGATTAATGGTTTGATTGAAGCATTTAAATAGTTTGGTGATCTAATTGATTAAATCGAATCATTGATAATCAAAGTAAAATGGAATAATAGTTAAGTAGTCATCCGTGTAGTTTACCCTACTTAATATATTAATGGAAATGTTTTATTATCTTATTTGAGTTATTTTGGCAGGAATATAAAATTATAATGTTTGATTCAATAAATATAAGATAATAAAAATATATGCTTTACCAAATTGTCATTGAGATATATTTTTTTAACAAATTGATTCTCAATATTAAAATCAAAATATTTATATGAAAGTTTATAGAAAAATATATTTACATCAATATAATTATGTACACAAATAATTTAATATATATTCTTTATTTTTAGTTATTTATTTCTTTGAAAATATAAAGATATTTACATCAATATAATTATGTGTTTATTTTTAGGTACCAAGATATTGGGGGATGTACATACTTACACCAATGTAAGTATGCGTTTATTTTAGGTAACAAGATATTTGGAGATGTGCATACTTACACTGGTGTTGTAAGTATGTGTTTATTTTTAGGTAATAAGATATTGGAATATATACATACTTATACCGGTATTTATTTCTTTAAAAATACAAAAAGATATTTACATCAATATAACTATGTGTTTATTTTTGGGTACCAAGATATTGGGATGTACATACTTATACTTGTGTAAGTATGCGTTTATTTTAGGAACCAATATATTTGAAGATGTACATGCTTACACAGGTGTAAGTATGTGTTTATTTTTAGATAATAAGATATTGAAAGATATACATACTTATACATCTATAAGTATGTGTTAATTACTATATTTTTTTTATTTATACTACATGAGTTGTACAATAAAATATCAAATCAAATTATATGACAAAATTAATATAAAATATTAAAAAATATAACTTGAAATTCTTTTATGAAAATGAATCCTAAAAAATAAACGAAATAAAACACATACCAAAAATCAAACTTGAATCAAACACAAACATAAAAACAATCAAAATAAAAAAATTGATATATTTTTATTTTTAAGTTATATGCATCATTATTTTATAATAAATATTAAAAAAACTCTAAACCATTTATACTCGTATATTTATATATAAAAAGATCCTTTTAGAATAATTATACTATTTTAGGATATTATTGTTCAAAGGAGAGAGACATGTATAATATCTAAGAAAATAAAATAATGACATCATCAGGAAAAGATCCAAAAATTGTTAACGTTGGAAGCATTTCATTACCTCTGGGAGGGAATGCTCTTGAACTAAACGTGGATATGTGATTTCGAAAAAAAATTATTCCGGTGATCTTTTCCGTGAACCTTAATAATTTTTTCACTTTAAAGTGGTAACCAAGTAATTCGGATTGGATCATTTTAGGTCAAGTTCGATGAGTATTTAATTTATTGATGGTGTATAATTATACATATACACAATGGTATTCAAAATAAATTTAATTTTAAAATAGTATACTGATTTATTAATAATATATAACATTATATATAATTAATACATCGTAAACTAATCAAATTATTAATGAGTTTGTATGACTAGTGAGTGGTATGTTTTCCTTCCCTTTTTTATGCAGGATTGCACTCAATACCCAGGACACGGGGGAATAAATAAAATGTATTAACCAGGTGCTATGTAAAAGATTAGGGAACCAAATAATTAGACGTCCACCTGAAGGAATTAATTATGAGACTTGCGTCTAGAAAGGTAGCAATGCCATACATATTAACAGGGAATATACATCATTGGTGCTCCCACTCAATATCAGTATCACGCCCTCAGTTTCTGGTTTTGTGAAATGAATTTCGGTTCAACCAATCGAGTGATCCTAGTAGTTAGAGAGAGTATTATTCTCTTAAAACATTTTGGTTTCAGACAACTACGGTTTCATGATACATACGTATTATCAATAATTAAAAATATCATAAACGCATATTATATTATAATCATTTAATATACTCAAACTATTCAAATAAATAAATATGTTTAGAGCTACCCAAGATAACACATCTAGCCAGTGTGTGTGCATACGGATGATTTTTTGTGTTTTTGTTTTGGTTCTTGTGTAAGATTACTTAATAAAAAGATACATCTAGGCTCATAACAGATAAGACACAGACTTTGAGACTTGTAGAGCAAGCAACGTCAATTTCAGAGGTATTCAAAACTTGCTCTATAATTCAAAACCTAGAATTCAAGATCTCTATAAAAGCCAAGTCCAAGTAAAAGCAATGATCATAACAGAGTACCACACAATGGTCTAATAAAAACAGAGACTGAGAATGTTCACATGCGGGACATAAAGGGAGTCCCAATGGGCCGAGGACTCAATTTGTTAGTGGCGCAGCCATGATGATACCAGCAAGATCATCCAAATTTACAATCTCCGGTCCTCAATTGGTATTGGCATTCAGGTTCACAAGGTCTCCCTGGAAATGCTTGATACTTCTGATTATTGCCGCGTTAGTTCATAGAGAGAAGTAGCTCCAACAGCAGGTTGCACACCAGTAGAGTGTACTCAACTTTAGGTGCCTGCACTGTAACATCCTAATCTAGTCCGATCCGAAATTTGAATGATTAAAATGTCACACACGACTACCAAGTGGTTAACCCAAAAATTTTATTTAAAATCAATTGTAAAATATCATCTAAAAAACATCCATCCATAGTAATATGAAATGAAAATGTAATAGTCAGAATTTACAAATATGGGAGAGCTCTCAAAATACACCCCAATAGTAATATAATATTTAAAACAAAACAGAGTTACAACTGAATACAAAGGGTCTACAAATAGTACATGTCCTGTAAATATAAATCAAGACATACTCTAAAGTCTCGGCTGATCTGTAATATCTAATGATGATAACGCTCCACGAATGATTTTCTAAGAACTTACGCAGGAAACACATTCCAAACTGTGAGCTTACGTGCTCAGTGCCATACTAATAAATGTATTGTACTAAAGGTATTCACTAAATGAGCATGCTAGTGACATAAGTATGAACACACAAGGATGGTGACATGCAAAGCTGAGGTAGGCATCATGGTGTGGCCGAGGGTTCTGCATCTCGGAGTGCACACCCCTCTAGCCTGCTTGAGATACCCTCGTGTATCTGTAGTGAGATCTAAAACTATATCATAAACGTACACCCGATCAACTTACTCCATCGAGTTTTAGGGCATCTGCGCCCAGTTAGCAATTGAAGTGCCTTAACACTAGCTGAGGTATATCTTGATATTTTAACAACAAGACGATCATCACTTGCTAAAGTAACTCGAGTTTTTCGGTTGTTTTCGAGCATCAAACAAGGTTAGTTTTATGTCATCCTATATGTTATCATTTCTAGTTGTATTGCATTTATTAATGTTCTCACTTGTAGTTTTATTTAATGGTGTTCTAGTGTTATTGTGACCCTCAAGTCTAACCCCTTAATCATTTAAGTTTCTTACCCAATCATGTATGTTGGTACCAATACTGAGCCCTTCAATATTTGTATTGATCTGTGAGTATCGATACTCACCCCTAAATATCGATACTAAATGGCTATTGAAACTAAGAAGAAAGGGTAGTATCGATGCCCTTAGTTAGAGTATCGATACTTCTTAACTGGGGTGCCGATAATATCCTGAGTATCAATACCAAATTTTGTTTCGATGTTTTAAAAAATATCTTAGTATCAATACCCTACCCTTAATGCCGATACTCCTATGAGTACTGATACAAAAAATGGTTACTGGAATCCGAAGTCTATATCAGGTATTGATACTCCACCCGTGGGCACTCTATGAACAGTGTCGATACCCGTTGAATGAGTATAGATATTCTCAGTCTAAAACTCCTTGTTTTAGGCTATTTGATGAACAATATATGTACTGTTCTTTCAGTACCTTATACTTAAGCCCAAAAATACCCTGTTTGAGAACGAAAATGACTCTTTATTTCACCCAAAACCCTATTAAGGTTCTCAGACGTTATTAAAGTCTTATATATGTTAAGAGGGGTCATAATATGTAACGCCTCAAAATACAAGTTAGGAGTCTCGGGTATATTCGACTTGGACCTTAAAATAAGTTCCTATAGCCCATGAAGAGTCTGACCCAAGTGGTTATGATTTGGGCTTTAGATGAACCCAATAAGCATTCAAAAGGGTATTTTTTTTATTCTAGACTCAAATATGGAGGGACTAGGAGATTAAATATCTCATTTTTAAAAACTAAAGTTGAATTCCCAATTAATAGGATGATATTATGTATGTTTTGTTCATATCTCTTTTTCTTCACCAAGCTTGTCTTCTTCCTCTCTTCTTCTTAATTTTATTCCCTTCCAAGTCAAGCCAAAGGTCCAAGGTTTAAAAAATTCAAGAAACCCTTGTGAATTCCAAGGTAAGAACTACAATCTTCATCTTCCAAGCTTCCATTCAAACCCACTTTTACAATATTTGACTTAGTTAACAAAAAAACGAGGGGGTTTATGGAATCCTAAGTTATAATTTGTTTTTATGGGATTTTAGTGGTAAGGAGATGTTTTTTAGCTTTTTCCTAAAGGCTTAAAATGAGTAACTCATTTTCCATGGTTTTGATTAGTGCAAGAAAATGGTAAGAGCTCTAAGGCAAGGGGCAAAAAGAAGCTAACTATTGGATAATTCAAAGACGTTTTTCAGTCAGCTAGTATCAAGGTAAACACGATTCTAACTTGACCATACCACATGTAGGTCATTGTATGTGCATATTTGGTATGTTTAGCTCATGAAAGCATGCTAGAGTAAATCCATGGCATAATTCATATTTGATGTTTGTAAGCATAAAAAATGATATCTTTCGACCTCTAAGACCTCAAATAAGATATAAATAAGCTTTGCTAGTCTTAGGGGAGTGTATGTGTTACATTTGGATGCATTTTCGTGCCCAAAACAGGGCACTTCAGGTCGTCAGTATCAGTACTGAAGAACAGTACCGATACTATTCTTCGTAGAAGGCAAAAAATAAGGTAATTTTGTAAAAGTAGTATTGATACTCCCTCAATGAGTATCGATACTCGAGGTCCAATATCGATACTCAAAGGGTAGTATCGATACGGTGGCAAGTTTCACATTACAATAATCATTTTTTGTATTGATACTCATGGGAGTACGGATACCAATGACAGAGTATCGATACTCCCCATAAAATATCGATATCAATGCATTTTTCAAAACATTGAAGCTATTTTTGGTATCGACACTCCCCTGAGTATCGATACCCAAGGGTCAGTATCGATATTGTTGGTATAAATCGATACCATCACTAATTTTTGGGAAATTTTGTTCGTCTGGTTCGGGGGTTCAGGCTTGGATGTTTCGAGTTTATATAAGTTCCAAGTATCTGATACAAGTGAAATTCATCAAGTTAACTAAATTCTCACCGGGAAACCAAGTAAGTTAGGATGACATAAAATTAGCCTTTGTGTGACACCTGGGAAACAGTTAGGACACCTTAGTTACTCTTACATTATGACGATTGTTCTCTGTTTGTGAAATATCTGATATATTGTTTGACTTGGTACGCATCTGATGCATGTAAATTTTGGATCGTATCAGTACGCATCTGATGCACGTAAATTTTAGATCGTAACCCATGCTCGAATAGGTCTAAGATGTGAACCATCGATGCACGTAAATTTCGATCCTCACCCCGACCTCTCGAGTATCTAAGATAGACTAGGGCTATAAGTTTCGATGCACGTAAATTCTGGTTCTTACCCTGAATCTATCTCGTTCTAGATAAGCTAGTGTGTCGTTTGAGATGCACATAAATTCCTCCAATCACACCACTTGACCTATCTCATGTTTGTTATGTACTTTTGCATGTTTATGACTTTGCACACCAGAATGTTCATGTAATGGATGCATGTAGTATTGCATAGTTATTTCGTGACACTGAGCTTATAAGATCAACATATGGAATGTGTTTCTGTGCGCATGTTAATAGGAGATCGTTGAGGTGCCTATCATATCAGTATATTCCAGACCAAACGATTTGCATAATATGTCTTGAGTATATTTAGAGGGCATGTATTCCATATGGACCTTATATTATTCGAATCATAACTCTATTTCTATTTAAATTATATGGTCGTATATATACGTATTGAAGAGACTCTTATATTTTGTAAACTTTGATTTAAATTTCGTTGATATGATGATTAATGATTCAATATTTATAAGTGTTTTTGAAAAGAAATTTCCAGGTTAACCATTTCGATGGTTCCGTGTAGTATCGTAATTCATGGATCATACTTATATGCTGAAAAAACACTAAATACTGAAATCTACCATGAACATACTTATATGATTCATAACTCATACAAGCTAACAAACTCGCCTAATGATCTACATGTGGTAGATTTGAGTTACAAGTGTGTTACCTGGACTACTAAGATGTTGGAAATGCTCAAAGCTTAATCAAGAGTCAACTTTTCCTTTCCTTTGCTTTTTGATCTTTCTCCAACCTCTTTCACTAACAAAGATTAAGGAATGAGTTACCAACTGATTTAATAATTCAGCTCAGTTGGTAGAGCACAAGGTTCTTAAACTTGGGGTCGTGGGATCGAGTCCCACGGAGGGCATTTCATAATTCGGAGGTCTCTTACAGAAGCTGCTTTCAACCTGGTGTTGGGGGCAGCCTACTATCTTACCTCCCCCTTACCCACCTTACCCTATTACATATGGGAATAAGGGTCAGCTAATCTTTTTTTACCAACTGATTTAAGAAGTTAAAAGGGAGTTAATAAGACTTTCTAAGGCTGAAATCCATAAAAAAAACGGACAAAATAAATAAGTTTTTTAAACCCTCACTAAACCCACTTATGTCAACCATGGTCAAAACTTGATGTTGAGGGATTAAAAGGAACCTTGGGAAGAGAGGGTTAAGGTTCTTACTTGGAGGTTGCTGAGCAAGGTTTGAAATGCTAAATTTACACTTTTTTATTGAGATGCTAAGGGAGGCAAGGAGTTTGAAAGGGGGGAAGAAAAAGACAAAAAGTATGAAGAAAATGAGATATGAGGAGTTGTCAGACGTGATAACATCAATTCATAGTGGGGATTCAACTTTGAAACTAAAATTGGTCTAATTTTTTCCTTGGTACTCCCAATTTTAGTCACAACTTAAAAATACATTTTTTTTATCATCTATTGGACACAAACTAAGCTCAAACCAACATCCATTTTTACCAATCTTCCCTACAAGGTTAGAGAATTTATCCAAAACACTTTCGGTTTGGATCAAAACTATTAACCGGAGATTCGGGACGTTACATATTTAGGAATCCCATATACTTGTGCATTATCTTAATGCAACGATGTTGTTCATCGAGGATCAATATATGATTTTATCTTACGAGTGGATGAACTTCTAAAACTTTAAGAAGGATTGAATTTATAAAATTCTAGAGGACATAAATAGATTATCAATAGAAAATATATAAAAAATAATATATATGATAATTTAAATTTTTTTTAGGGATTAGTCGTTCTATGCTGATCATCCTATGGGGTAGTGACTCCAACTTGGAATAGAAACCATCTCATTTCCAGGGGAAACAGAACTGGACCATGAGCCCCTTGAATATATGATGGGTGTGCGCCTCTATATTGTTCAGTTATGGGGACTGAAGGATAATGAAATTGATGTTCCAGCTGGTTCAGGATGATTTTACAAGTAATATCAAATTTGCAGTGCCCCTTTTTCAAATACATGAAAATCTCTAAAAAATAATACTTTTAAGATCCGAAATAATTATTATTTTATCAAAGTTATTAATTTATCAGAAAAACAATACATGTCGGACAGTTTAATATGCAGAGATAAAGTCAGAAATTAAATTTAGAGAACAAAATATAATTAAACATTAAAAATAAATGGGGGACAATAATGAATATTTTACAATTATATCACTTATAACATCTCTTTTATCTTTACAAGTAGTTTGATAGGGGTGATTATGTATTTAATCATTCATCTACTTTTATAGTTATGATTTGTTCATCCAATTATTTCTTCTAAAATCATAGTTAATGCTAGGGGTGTAAACGAGCCGAGTCGAGCTCGAGTATTGCTGAGCTCGATTTGACTCGAAAACTCTGAAATTGAGCTCGACTCGACTCGAAAACTCGCGAGCTTAAAATTTTCAAGCTCGACTCGAATTCGAAATCATGAACTGAAGCTCGTGAGCAGCTCGAAAAGGCTCGAAATGAAGAAAAAAATTCTTAAACTTAACTCGATTAAAGCCTCAAACTCGAATCTGAACCTTAAATGCATGAAAATCTTAATGTATTATCTTTAAAAAAATTAATACATAAATATTAATATTTTTAATAATTTTTTAAAAAAATATATAATCTTATATATTATATTTTCGAGCTGCTCACGAGCTTTTCGAGTCGAGTATCAAGTAGCTCGTTTCGGCTCGTTAAGAATTCGAGTCGAGCTCGAGCTCGAGTCGATTCCATTCGATCTGAGTATTTATCGAGCCTTGATCGAGTCGATCTCGAGTAGCTCACGATCTGTCTCGTCTCATTTACAGCCCTAGCTAATGCTATGTTTTTTTTCATTTTGATTTCCCGCTAAATACTGTTTAAAAATAAATAGAATTGTTGACATTAAGATTTTTTTTTATTTTTTCAATGATGACGTGATATTACTTGATGACACGTCAATATTATTCTTAATTTTTTTAACAACATATGACTAGGAGTAGTTGTCGAGCTAGTTGATCATGAGTTGTCAGTGATCAACTTGTGCTCGTTAAAAAGTTTTGTTGCTCGACTCGTTGCTCGTTAAGCTAGTTAAAATTTTGCTTAACTTATGCTCGTTAAGAAAACTTGTTGCTCGACTCATTGCTCGTTAAGTTCGATGCTCATTGCTCGCCTCATTGTTCGTTAAGCTCACCGAAATTTTTACCTTATTTTCTTAACTAAGGTAAATTCTACTAATATAATATATAACTTAATATAAACATAAATTAAAAAATTTAACCAAAAAAAAGAGTGTATGAAATATCTTTAAAGTCTAAACTCCAAAGTAACAATCCACAAATACATTAAAATAATAAATAAGGTTCGATTTTTGAGTATATGAAATAATTTTTTAAGATAACTATTAAAGAATTATATATAAAAAAAATTTACAAGCTGCTCGCGAACTTATCGAATCGAGTTGGATTTTGCTCGACTCAACTCGTTAAGGTCTCGAGTCGAGCTTGAGTTCGAATCGAGTCAACCTGAATCAAGTTTTTATCAAATTTCGATCGACTCAAATTTAAACTACTCACGACTGTTCAACTCATTATGCACTCTAACAGATGACCAAAATATAATATCATATATATATATATTTTAAAATAAATAGGTAACTACATAATTTACCCAATAATAAAATAAATAAATATTAAAAAATCGAATTTCAATGAAGTTTAGCAAACAAGTTTTATCCATGGGGAAGACAGATGTCGAAGGCTTAATCATATATATATATATGTTTGAAAATCTCCCCAGACACGTAGTTGTTTGTTTTCAATCTCTTCCCTTGGGATGACAAACGGGTAGGGTGGATATAGATATTTCTTCTCTTATTTTTGTATTTATTTAATATTTTTATATTATTATTTATCAACTATTAATATTAGATAAAAATTTTAAATTTATATCCGTTTACGTAGATATATTCCCAAATTTATCTCTATACTCACTATCTAATTGATATTCACCACCCATCTTATACATGTTTATATCTACCATTACTCTTCAATTTGAGATAAACAAAATGACGGTCTTCAATTTTAAAAATATATATATATTAATATTTGGTTAAATTACAAATTATGTCTAATAAAATCTTAAAATTTATAAAATAATCTATAAAATTATATCTAAATTTATATGGTAGATAGTTAGTAGGTAGGCAGACGTAAAACAAATATAAGACGAGTGGATACAAAATGAAGAAGATCTTAAACTTATTACTTACTCATCACCCATGACGAATATGACTTTTTATGTCCAGACTCACTCGTTACCTACTAAACTTATATTAACCCGCACCCTAATTAAATTAATACGGTACAAAATCTACAAAAAATTATATCTATCTATCCTCCCTACCTACTCCTACCATGTGTCAACTCCTCCATAATCTTCAAACCTTTCTAGCTTCTCCTACGATATATCTTACCCATTTTTATACTGTTTCTTCTTTTCTTCCTTTTCTCTTTAATTCTATGATTAAGACTCTGCTTCTCCGTTCTTCTTTTTGCTTTTCTCGCCGTCATAACTTCTCTTTCTTCTTAACAAGATTCCCATATCCCATCACTCGCTTTCCTTCACTTTCTTTTCCTTTCTCGAGCGTTTCCCCTCCGCCCACTCTCTCCTGCAACTGCAAGGTTTTCTCCATGGCTGAACGGATCTCCACTTCAAGCTCACACTCCCATAAGTATACTAATCGTCTCGCATCGGAGCACAGTCCTTATCTTCTTCAGCATGCTCATAATCCGGTTATTCTATCATTTTTTCTATTTTGGGATATATGAGAGGATGATGGGTGTTTTTTTTTTAATAATTCAGCTCAGTGGAACCTAATTAATGTTTGATTTTTATGGAAATTGAACAAAAAAATAGACCATTTCAATAAGTTAAGACTTTTTCGTAGATTACCCTTTTATGTTATTTATATATGGGTTGCAAATTTTGATTTTTAAAGGTTGATTGGTATCCTTGGGGAGAAGAAGCTTTTGCAGAAGCGAGAAAGAGAGACGTGCCAATTTTCTTATCAAGTATAATATATTCTTACTTATTTTCATTTGGATAATTTACAACTTGTTACTAATTTTAGTCATTTTTATGGTGGTCTTCTCTTTGAAGTTGGATATAGTACCTGCCACTGGTAAAAGTCTTTACTCATTAGTGCAAATCAACATCTGGACTACCTAACTATTGAATCTAAATAGTGAAATGAGGGCTGAATGATTCGTTTCATTTTCGAAGGTGTCATGTGATGGAGGTGGAGTCTTTTGAAAATGAAGAGGGGGCAAAGTTGTTGAATGATTGGTTTGTCGGTATTAAGGTGAGTAGATTTAGTTTATTTATTGTACATCTTTTGAATATATAATGCTCGACTCTGGCTTGGTAAGTTATTAACTGACCTAAGGGTCCTTAAAGAGTTCGATCTCATATACTCTTCTAACATTTACAGGTGGATCGAGAAGAAAGACCAGATGTTGATAAGGTAAATGAGTTAGCATGAATCGTTTTAGCTCTTTTGTGCAGTTTCTCTGTTTGATTGTGATTATAGAGCATTATCTAGTAAGACAAGTGGTTACATGGTTCAGACACAATGAAAATCATTGTAAAAATGATTAGATTCAGTGTACCAGCGAGGCACTTGTATGCTTAAGCTTATAGTAGTTTAAAAATGTCAAATATGGCAATCTATTATTGATATCAAGTCACTAGATAATTTAATAATTTGAATGTTAAGCTTTGAACTATCTAGTTTGTTTCCAATGGAACAGAAATTTTACTTAAGCTTTGAACTATCTAGTTTGTTTTCAATGGAACGGGAATTTTACTTTTTGTTTAGGAAAAAGGAAGCATCATTCTTCTAAAATCATCATCCACTGATTCAAATATACTGTCCTCACAGAATAATTTTGTTTTTCTAGGTGTACATGACTTATGTGCAGGCTTTGTATGGTGGTGGAGGGTGGCCACTATCGGTCTTCCTTTCACCTGATTTAAAACCCTTAATGGGTGGAACCTACTTTCCTCCCGAGGATAAGTATGGAAGGCCTGGATTTAAGACCATTCTTAGGTTAGCATATTTCTTCCCGAAACCTTTGTTTTTGTTTTCCTTTACCTTCTTAATTTTTGTCTATTACTATTTTGTTGGATTGTAAGCACTGATGGGTGACTCTCTGGATGTAGTGTTAACTTTTGAGTTCAAAACATCTCCTCTCGATCTCATATTGCTTCAATAATTCATATGCACGTTAGATTTGCACTTTGCTCGATTTATTTGTCCCCACCGTCACCCTTTCCTTCTGCCATTTCAGAAAGGTGAAGGATGCTTGGGATAGTAAAAAGGATGTGCTCGTTAAGAGTGGAGCCTTTGCTATTGAACAGCTATCAGAAGCATTGTCAGCTAGTGCTGATTCAAACCAATTGCCTGATGGGCTTCCACAAAACGCATTACACTTATGTGCAGAGCAGGTATGTATCTATCTTTTCAGAACTTTATATGACCTATTCATGAACAATCATATCTCGATAGAAGTAATATGGCCTGGGTATAATTTAAATATCGAATTCTGTTGAAGTGCTTCCATGGTCGTTTCTTCTTTCATCTTTTCTGTGTGTTTCCGGCAATGTTGTATACAGAAAAGGAAAACATTCATCCCCTCATGATCAATATTAGTATGTTCCAAATAGATAAATGTTTCACTTTCCCAGAGTTATTTACTTTTTCTTTTCTTTTCAGCTGTCCAAAAGATACGATTCAAGGTTTGGTGGGTTCGGATCTGCTCCCAAGTTTCCTAGACCAGTTGAGATCCAATTGATGATCTATTGGTCCAAAATATTAGAGGAAAGCGGAAAACCTGGTGAAGCCAAAGAGAATCTTAAAATGGTTTTCTTTAGTTTGCAATGCATGGCAAGAGGAGGTATGCATGACCACATTGGAGGTGGCTTTCAGTCTTTCACAGATATAGTGTGGATGAATGCTGGCACGGTCAGTTTCTTTCTTATTTTATTGTTTTTTTCTTCCCCCCTTTTTTTTCTTTTAGTGTGTTCTAGTAGTTGAAAAGACTGTCGCGTACAGTACTATATTTCTAATGATTTCCAGATGTTAACACGAATGATTCAAAGTATAATTAATTTTAACCATATGTGGATTTTGGTCTTCCTTTTCTGGCAACTTAAATTTTGTTAAAAAAAATGTTTTCATTCTGTAAGTTGTCATGATGAACAGCATTATAACTTTAACTTTTCTTGCAGTTCCTCATTTTGAGAAAATGTTGTACGACCAAGGGCAACTTGCCAATGTTTACTTGGATGCTTTTTCCATCTCTGGAGATGTATTATATTCATTTATGTCTAGTGATATTCTTGATTATTTGAGGAGAGATATGATTGGTTCAGAAGGTGGAATCTTTTCAGCAGAGGATGCTGATAGTGCTGAATTTGAAGGTGCAACCAGAAAAAAGGAGGGAGCCTTCTATATATGGACAAGTGAAGAGGTTGTTTTCCATAAAGTTTGACCAAGCATTTGCATATTTCATTACATTAGGATTCTTGTGCTAATAATGGGAGAAGGATACATTATTAAGCATGGTTGCATTATGATGAGAATTTTCATTATGTTAGGATCTTGTGCCTCAGTATTGGGAAAAAGAAGATTTTATTGTCTCAATGACTAGAATTGTTCTTTACATGGCTTAATGCATTTGCCTATGTTTCTGAACTACATTGTTGAGTGAAGGATGATCATTATTGTTGCTACAAATGTCAAATGAGCGTATTCATAGTGTTCCTTTTTTGAGCTGTGTATGCAAGTTGTTCATGCAGTTGATTATTCATGATGCTTAATATTGGGTAATGGGTACTTATCTGCAGGGACGAAGCCAGGAATTTAGCATAGGAGGGGCTGAGATAAAATTATAAAGTTTCAGAGGGGCCAAAGCTAAAAAAAGTATTTTAAAAGGGCTAAAATTAAATAATTAATCTTTAGGAGGGGTCAAAAGTACAAATTTTCCATTTAGCTAAAGGATCAAAATTTTTATATTAAAAGTTTAACATTAAGGTTGAACCAAAAAAAGGAAATTTTCCATTAATCAAGGGAGGGTCAAGTCCCCTACCTGCCCCCCTTAGCTTTTTCTCTGCTTGTCCCTATTATGAGATAAAGATAATGATAATTGTAATTGTCTGTCTGTTAAGCCTCGCCTCTGCTGATCCCTATTATGAGATAGTGATCATTGTAATTGCTAGTTCCCTTTCTTATGATAAGTTTCTGAAAAATATGCTTAAATCTTCTTGTTTTAGATCGACGGCATTCTTGGAGAGCATGCCAGCCTTTTTAAGGAACACTACTATGTAAAGCCCTTGGGAAACTGTGATCTTTCTAGCATGAGTGACCCGCACAATGAATTCAAGGGGAGTAATGTGCTTATTGAAAGAAATGATTCTTCAGAACTTGCATCAAAACTTGGCATGCCAATCCAGGAGTATCTGGCTATTCTAGGTGAATTCAAAAAGAAGCTTTTTGATGTAAGGGCAAAAAGACCTAGGCCACATTTGGATGACAAGGTAAATATCTGATGAACTAATAGTAGGTGACTTATTTTTTTCTTACTGATGATAAACACTTACATCAAGTGCTTACTAGGTGATTGTATCTTGGAATGGACTTGCAATTTCATCTTTTGCAAGAGCATCTAAAATCCTCAAGGCTGAACCTCAGGGCACAAATTTCAACTTCCCTGTTGTTGGCTGTGATGTAAGACTTCAACCTTCTTCTCTCAAGGAAATGGGTTGATTTATCATGGTTTGTTTAATTGAAAAGGATGGCTTTATCTATATGCTCATGGCTTGATTATGCTTGTTTATTCCACCAGTTTATAGTTCTCAAAACCTGGCCAAGAATGAAGAGTCCAATCACATGATGTATATATTAGATTTTAAACAATGTTTAGAGAATCTAGGTTGCCATTTATTTAGGTGAGTATAATTAGTGTGGCTGGCTTTGTTTGCAGTACGACTGATGTAAGATCTTTAACTATCCTTAAATTTTGAATTCTATTTGTATTAATTATATTTCAGCCAGTTCTCTAGGTCAATATGACGTTAAACAGTTTTTTAACTATCCTTAAATTTTGAATTCTATTTGTATTACCGCCTACTGATTAGTGAGTTCATCTGTTTCTAGAAGCTGCTTTTATGACTCGTGCCAAGCCAAAAAGTAATGTCGAGTTCTCTTGAGTGGTAGCTTTGAGTCTTGAAGATCCTAATAATCTAACTATATTCTTAAGTTATTTCTGAACTCCTTGAGTGACGATCATGTTGATGGCGGCAGCAGTATTGTCCTGCTATTTATACGCTTTTGTTCTTGCTGGGTTGCTTATTTGATTTATTTTTTTTCTGTTTACTGTCCCAGCCCAAGGAGTACATGGAAGTTGCAGAAAAGGCGGCACATTTTATTAGAAGACATCTGTACAATGAACAAACGCGCAGGCTTCAGCATAGCTTTAGGAATGGCCCATCGAAAGCACCTGGGTTTTTAGACGATTACGCGTTCTTGATTTCAGGGTTGCTGGATCTTTATGAGTTTGGTGGTAGCACAAACTGGCTAGTTTGGGCAACTGAACTCCAGGATATGCAGGCAAGAGCTATCTATGATCTTTTTTCTATTAAGATCCGTTTCCCATCTTTCCGTTGTAATTCTTCTAGCTTACTTCCCAAATTTGTGGTCCAGGATGAGTTATTTCTCGATAGAGAAGGTGGAGCCTATTTTAACACTCCAGGAGAAGACCCTTCAGTGCTTCTACGTGTAAAGGAAGATCATGACGGGGCAGAACCATCGGGAAATTCGGTCTCTGCAATCAGTCTTGTGAGATTGGCCTCCATGGTTTCTGGCAGTAAATCTGATCACTACAGGCAGAATGCGGAGCATCTTCTGGTTTGTCCTCTCTTCATAGGAGATTGATTTCCTTGAACCAAACTCGCTTTCCTCGAATTGTGTCTAGGATTTTAAACAGTGTATGTTTTGCAGGCTGTTTTCGAGTCTAGATTGAAGGAAACGGCAATGGCAGTGCCACTTATGTGCTGTGCGGCCGCTATGCTGACCGTTCCTTCCAGGAAGCAAGTTGTCTTGGTTGGCCATAAGTTTTCTGAAGAGTTCGGAAACATGCTTGCAGCTGCTCACGCCTTATATGACCTGAATAAAACAGTAAGAAGACGAGACAAAAATAACATCTTAATCTCTATCTTGTTGTCGATAACATCTAAACTCGACACGGTTGTCATTCGATGTAACATGTAATTCATATAGATCCAACAAACACAGCAGAGATGGGATTTTGGGAAGCGAATAACAACAAAGTTGCCCTCATGGCTAGAAATAATTTTGCAGCCGACAAGGTGGTTGCTCGTATGCCAAAACTTCATTTGCAGTCCCCCGGTAAGCAGCCCTAAATCCCTACAAGATCTGCTCTCTAAAAACTCTTCAGCGCGGTTGGATGTATGAGTTAGTCAAGATTCGGAATCTGCTCCACTTTTGTTATACCTTTAGTTAGTAGTGTATGAAAAACAATATATCATGTAGTACAGTCCCTTATACAATGAACCAATAAAATGCTTTCATAGAATACTTGTTTCGTATTAATTATATTTCATTCTATGTATGAGAAGAAAATATGATGGATAATGATATTTATTACCATTTAAAATGTTCTTTTTTTCAACTAAATGAATGTTGATCTGTGACATCAACTTAATCAAATATGCTTCAATTTGCTACACATGCATATTCGACCAAATCCTTGCTCATGGTCGATGCATCCACATGTTGCATATATATTATGCGTGACACACTGCCAAAGTACCCCACGTACTGCATAAGGTCATACTCCGGGTGTTGAAGCTGGAAGCTACTACTTTTAATTTGCAAAATTGGCGTAGTCAAGGTATATGGTCGGGTGATCAAGCCTTGAAGCTGCAATTTAGTTTATTTTATACCGTGTTGCCTCTGTTCCAAGTTCACATTTCATGCATGATGTCAGATTATTGCATATGTGGCCATGTTCAATTATGAGCACGTTCCATCAGTTCATAATATGGTGAGTGGCAGAATGTTTCTTGAGACGAGGTAATTGCTAGGAAAGTCAAAACAAAGTTAGGGTAACCAGCGTGAGTCAAATTTTATTCGAAAAAATCAATATTTTCAATTATATTTATAATTTTATAAATTTGATTTGACTTGAAAAAAAATTTGAAATCCAAGTCTAATTATAAAATAAATCCCTATTGGTAACTTGAATAATTTTTAGAACTTTTAATAATTAATTAATTAATTTTTAAATTTAAGTTGAGTTTCATAGTTTTGTAGTATGGTATATGTATATCACATGAGATATATATATATATATATATATATATATATATATATATATATATATATATATATATTATAAAATTATTTAAATTGAATCAAATAGTACGATAATATTATAAATATTTATTATTAAATTTAAACAAAAAGTCAAATGACATGATTCGATTTAAATTTTATAAACTTGACTCGATTTGAAAACTTTTCAATAAGTCTCGTTAACTCGAATAATTTTAAAAAATGACTCAATCGAATGCTTACCTCAAGAGGTGCCGAAAGAAAGCTCTCCGATGTTGAAAAATGAGCAGACTGCTAACATGAACAATTATACAAACAAAAGGGAATGGGGAAATAAACAAAAATTAGAAAGGTGGATTCAAAGGCAAACAAGTTCAGATGTGGTGAAACATTATGTCTAGATCTCACTATGCTGATGGACTTCAAATTTCAGTAGCATTGATTAAGGCAAGCAGGGCGAAATTTATATTGGTTTTTGTTTTCACATTAGGTGTGTCTCCTCTCCTTCCTCCGCTGCCTCTGTTTTACTAAAGAAGCCCTTTGCAAGTAAAGTATGTAAAATCTACAAATACTCTGGTCTTAATACTAATTTTAAATTAATAGAAAAAAAATACGAGCAAAAGGCCCGCTGTAATAATTAACATGTACCATTTGGATATCTAAACGTGTTGGGATTCTCGTCGTCTCTCTCCAGGTAGTCCCTCGTGATCAGATCTTCCATCCTTTTCTTTATGGCTTTAATACCAGGCTGCAAACATACATTATCACCCCCGTCAGTGCTTTTGTAACCCCCCCCCCCCACCCCTCCAAAAAAAAACCATATCCATGTGATCTGATGTCTCTCTCTTAACTACATGCACAAAGGGTTGGCGTGTATTAATTTACCTTGAACATGCGACTCAACAGCTCGACATACTCCGAAACCAATTGTTGGTGCCCCAAACCTTCCTGCTCTTCATTATGTGTACAATTGCAGCATCAATAGCATAACGCCGATCTTTATGAACATCTTCTACAACTTTCTTCCTTTCATCCACCGGAGGGAGAGGAATCTATGTAAAAGATGATTCAAAAGTTAAAAATTCTCTCATCCCAATAGATACTAAAAGCAATAACCACAAGAGAGAGAAAGAGGAATGCCAGAACCGTCCCGGACCTTAATGCTCCTCAACTTGTAGGTAAACTTAGAGTTGAACTCAAAGGAGTCGCTCTGGGAGATGGTTTTTGTGTTTGGCTCTTTACTTAGAATCTTATACTTTGCACTTGACAGTGAATATAGTAATCTGGCCAAGTCTTCGTGAGTCAAGTTCAACTGAGCCATTATCTCCGAATAGCTCAGCTGATCAGAAGTATCGAAAAGCAGGAGGACTGCAGCCTGTTTACATAGGCTACTGGAAGTTAGATTCGAGAATCAATGAACAATACCAGAACTAAGCAAGAGACGGACATAAATCTAAGCGGAACCAGCGTTTTAATATAGAAGTTCCATAGTTTATTTATTCTGTTCACCTGATAAGTCGAAACAACCAGTTCAATAGTTTTCAGATCAAAATTTCCACTAATGTGGCAAGTCCCTAGCGAGTATATCCATGTAAGCTTTCTGTGTTTTGTTTTTGTTTCGTAGAATCCTTTGAAAACTTCCCACACTTGACCTGAAATAATAATATTAAGTACAAATAATCTTTCTGAAAACATCATAGTGAAAGATTTAATACTTCCATCACCATCATGTGACATATCATGGTGTGAATATCCAGGTTGGTCTCCAGTGTCCCTTGTGTTGTACATTGAGTATTATTTACTACTTCAATGGAAAAAAGGTATAGGCTGTGGCAAGCGTAACAGTAATTGAGTTGTAAATATATTTATTCTATGAAATATAATAAAATGATTGCACATAAAAAAAAAGTCATTATCATCTCAGCAGGTAGATTGAGGTCAACGATTTATAACTTGGCCAGAATCCCGTTGTGAGAACAGTAACTGTTAAATAGATCCCAGGATGTGCAGCTGAGTTCCTCCTTAGATAGTCCTCAAAGCTGGCCTGGTTTTCCCTTGCCAATGTCAGATCTGTCACCTGTTAGTAAGAAGTTTCACCAAAATTAAAACCATAATTAGTGTGGACAAACAAACTAGCGAAACACAGCCCAACTCACCATGCCCTCCATCTTTGAGGTGAACTGTCCACCACAACGCTGCTTCAGCTTAGTAAGAATACTCCTTCCATGATCGTCATTAGCACTGCGGTCAAATAGCAATCGACGAGCAAGCTTCTTGCTGTTAGTGTATCCGCACTATTAAGTTAGGATCAAAATATACCATGTCGAGAAACTTAATTGACAATAATAAATAAATAAATAGTAGCCTCACCTGTAAAACTCAGCAAAGAGGTCTTTGTCACTAATATAGGCAAGCAGCTTAACCACCTGCAGAAACCAAAAAAGCAGTTCAGAATCAATTACAGAAGAGATAATAAATTTAGCATCAAATGATGGATCACAAGTGTTCCTTCAATTGCTTCATCATTTTACTTCTCACTTCCACCCTTCTTGAGGATATTATCACAGAATGTTGCCAAAAGCTCGGCACTTGAACTTCCGGTAACAGTTTTTTTGCAGAATACCTCAAAGGCCTCTTTCAAAGCCTAATGGAACATTTCAACAAAGTCTGTTTTAGGTGAAATAATTGAATAAGATCCATATTAAAACTCTAGTCATTACAACACAAACCTTGTGGAACAGAGAATGGTTTTGAAAACATTCGGTCACATATGTCATATACTTATCATGCATCTTGATTATTTTCCTTATAAGGGCCTGATGATAACAACATTACAAGATTTTCAGCATCCATAATGTTCTCAAGAATTCATAACCGTGAAAGTTGGGATATTTACCTGTTCCTGCACACCTGGAGCATTTGAGGCCTATGGAAATGAGTGAATATCAGCACTTAGAACCAGAAGGTGAAAATTAGAAACAATAAATTATGCAGAATATCATCTATTTTCATATAAATGGTTGGGAAAATCATACTCTGCAGTGGTTGGCAGTTGGCACACCAAAGGCATATCAAACTTAGCAGTAACAGGAACTTAACAAGTAGAACAATAAATAAAGATTTAGGTGCCCTTTTCGGTGTATTTTGGTTTTTCTTGACCCGTGTGCATCATCCAACTAGCTTTTGGTTTATCAATAATAATAAATAAACAATGTTGTGCTGGCCTGAAATGTTTATATACGACTTGGCAGCCATTCTGTTAATTAAAAGAAAAAACTTTCATCCCCTCATAAAAATTACTATGTAGAAAGAAACTTCAACTGTGGTGCAGAAGAAAATAGATAAAAGTATCCACCATTCAAGTACAATTATAATTGTTTCCTGTCATAACCGCTTTCCGGCGATGCGACGAGTCTCGATTGATTTTGTGAAAACCCGATTTTGTAAAAGAAATATTTCGGAATCGCCATCGACCTTTTGAGCTAGGTAGGTCGAACACCTAAAAATGTCTTTTAAAAACAATTTTAAGAAAAATCATTTTAAGACAAAAGCTGGTATGCGTTTACCAAAGATTCGATGAAAACGGGTTCGGGGATCGATTACGTGTGGGGAATGATAAGCACCCTACAACGCCCAAAATTGGTACCTATTGATTATATATTGTCTCTAATTAGTATAAATCTAAGAATTCAAATATATATTTAAATCACGATTACATTATTCCGAGTTAAACCATACAATTTTATAGGACAAAAATTCTAAGGAAAAATAAAAAATATTCTCATATTTCCAATTGAAGAGAAAATACTCCCTAAAATGATTTAGGACGAATATTCCTCTTTCCAATTGAAATAAAAAGAATATAATAATTTTTCCTAAGAATTTAATATTAAAATAATTTTTATTCTACCAAAAAAAAAGAAATTAAACCTATCATACTTATATCAGCATGTGACAAAGACTTTTATTCTAAACAATTAATATTTGAAATAATATACATTACAAACTGTACATATATTAATATGTAATTCACAACCGGGACTTAAATATAAAAAAAAATGAAAACATAACGTACTAAATTATAAAAAAGGAATTAGCTATACATATTAAACTACTAAATCACGTTAAAAAGATCTTACTATCTAAAATGCAAACAAAATAACAATTAAGGCATAAATACAGATATTGCCACATTGAGTACTAAAAAAATATTACAAGGAATTAAAAACAAAATAAACCCAACATATACAGGACTAAAACGGAAAAACATAAATATCAGTAGTCAAATTCGAACAAAAATAATACATCCAATCAGAGGGCTAAATTGAAATAATATAAAATCATGCATTCAATTCGGAAATCCTTGAAAATAAACAGAAATGGAGACCAAAACGCAAGAGACGTTAAACTTGAAGGGGCCTAAATCCCGATTAACCCTCAAAGTTACTGAAACACAAGTCACCTTAAATAGAAAGGACCAAAAGAGTGATTTAACCTAAAACTAATAACCAGAATGCTAAACACGCTAAAGGTCTAGTGACCTTAGCGTGATTTACCCAAAAATCCTAATATATCAATTCCTTCCCCTTTCCAGATTCATTTCGCACGATGGCTCACCCTAACTCCCTCTCTTTTCTTCTTATCTCAACCCACGGCAGCAGCCCCCTCTAAACCGACTCAAGCCACCTCCCCAGCGACCCTAATGTTCCGATGAACACCTCAATAGTAAGTTATAACCCCTCTCTATCTCTATTTTCTTTTTTTTCTCTCGAAATATCCTATAATAAATAAATGAAACAAGTATTTTAATACCTTCAAAAGTTTGATAGATCAAAAGAACTTGCAATCTTCTTTTCCTGTTTTATTTCTCTGCAAAATCCCACTTTTACATTGCTGATTTTGTTGGTTTTATACCCTTACAAAATTTACAAAATTTGATGATGAAGTGATCGGGTATGGGATGCTGGCAGGGTATAGGTGTTGCAATTGAGTTAGTGTAGAATGCATCGTGTTGTAGTAAAGAGGTTGGTGATGGCAGAGTATGGCCCTTTGACTTTTAATTTCAGTAATAAATTTTTGGGGTAAAAATTGGTGCGTACAACTGCTCCTCTTTGCTCGTTACTGTGGAACATAAATGGAGCAAATACATAAAGCACCAATTTTCATCTCATCGGACTGCCAAACACTCGAGCTCCAAGTTCTTCTTATCGGGCGAGTTCTTTTCATTATGATCTCTTCCCTGGGGATGTCAATCTACTATCTTCTGCGATGGTTGACCCAAGGTGATGCTGATCCAACTCTATATGTGATGGATTTAAGTGAGATGAAAATGTTTGATCCACCTCATTCTGTGATGAAATCGAACGAATTGTTGGTGTTGTTCCAACTCATTCTGCGTTGGAAACAAGCTAAGGTCGAACAAGTTCTTCTTATTATGAACTTCTTCTCCCTCATCAGATGAGTTCTTCTCATTATGAACTCTCCACTGAAATGTTGAGCCCTCGAGTGAGGTGTTGCTGATTTGAGATGTCGTGAATCAGGAAAAGGTTGAACAAGCTCTTCATAATGAATTCTCTATTGACAATGTTGGTCCCTCAAGTGAGGTGTTGTTGATTCAACTCCATATGTGATGAATTGAGTATCAGAAATGTTGAAAACATCCTGCCCGAAGGTCTTATAGATGGCCCGAAGGTCTTACGCATAAAGAAAACCTTAAAAATCAAACTTAGTTTCTTATAAAATCTTCTATTTCGAGGGAAACTATCGAGGGAAACTATCTCAAGCTAGATAAAATCTTCTGTTTCTAGGGTAACTATCTCAAGCGAGACTAAATTTGTTTCAATGGAAACTGTCTCAAGGGAGACTAAATTTGTTTCAAGGGAAACTGTCTCAAGGGAGACTGTCTCAAGGGAGACAAAATTTGTTTCAAGGGAAACTGTCTCAAGGAAGACTATCTCGAGGGAGAAAAAAATATGTTTCAATGGAAACTGTCTCAAGGGAGACTATCTCGAGGGAGAAAAAAATCTTCTGTTTCGAGGGAAACTATCTCAAGGGAGACAAGATTTGTTTCAAGGGAAACTGTCTCAAGGGGAGACAAAATTTATTTCAAGGGAAACTGTCTCAAGGGAGACAAAATTTGTTTCAAGAGAAACTGTTTCAAGGGAGACAAAATTTGTTTCAAAGGAAACTGTCTCAAGAGAGACAAAATC
Source organism: Hibiscus syriacus (assembly GCF_006381635.1). NCBI lineage: Eukaryota > Viridiplantae > Streptophyta > Magnoliopsida > Malvales > Malvaceae > Hibiscus > Hibiscus syriacus. The sequence continues at coordinate 517,845 of NW_024062302.1, read as the reverse complement.
TTCTTTAAAAACAATCTTGAGTAAAATAAAATGTTCTTTTTTTAGTAAAAATCATCTCAAGCGAGACACATCTTGTTTTAAGAAAAATAATTTTGAGTAAAATAAATCTTCTTATTTCGAGTAAAAAATGTCTCAAGCGAGACAAATATTGCTTTAGGAAAAACATGTAGTGAAATGAAATGTCTTGTTTTGAATAAAATTGTCTCAAGCGAGACAAATCTTGTTTTAAGAAAAACAATTTTGAGTGAAATGAAATGTCTTACTTTCTAGTAAAAATTGTCTCAAGTGAGACAAATATGTTTTAAGAAAAACAATATCAAGTGAGATAAATCCTATGTATTAAATGAGACTGTCTCAAGTGAGACAATTTGTTTGGAAGTGTTGAATCTGAAGATGATTGCTCCCTCTTGCTGAGGATGTCTTGTTGTCTTTTAATCTCATTTTTTCCTGAAAGATCTGTAAAATATAACTGAATGCAACTATCTTGATGATGGATGTTTGATGCAAAGATGCAAATTCATGTATGTATAATGCATGTTTTTCTTAATTAATAGCAGTGAAAATATGCTCAAGCAATCTTGGTTTTCTTCTTGATCTGTTTGTCTTCATTCCTCTTTCACTCCAAGGGGTACCACCACATTTCTTTGCAAACAACTGCTTTATTGGCTCCCTAATATTCAAATTCTTTGCCCCAATTTCTGATTCTGGGCTTCTAGGTATAAGGGACCTCTGTCAATTTTCAGGCAAAACTCTCCAGAGAGATTGTCATGTTTGAAAATGTTTTCATTTTTTTTATTTTCAAAACATGGAAATTTCGTTTAAGAAAAATGTCATTCTTTTAGGTTCACAATTGAAGCAAATCACACAACATGAGTTCAGTAAATATCAAGAGAATCAATAGATCTTTTAATCTTTCAAAGTTATACCTCTATGACAAGTGTCAAAATTGATGGGTTGGTTTCAGGTTAGCCCCTTAAAGTTTCTAAGGTTTCAGTCATCAAAATGTTATTTCTTTTTTGGTCCCTGTGAACCTTACAACATGCCCCTCTTCTTTGGCTTGTCATTTTAATCAGATGCGAACAAAATGATGCAACTAGCATAATCAATCACTAGACTTTCTAGAACACTTTTGTTTTGGTTCTCTGAAATCTTTCATTTGTTCAAGCTTCATAGAATTCCTTTAACAAAGGTAGTGCAGGGACATCGGTCTAAACATAAAATTCATGCGTGCTTGTGTGAGGTTGACTATAACAAGTGTTCCTCGATTCTCTTAGTCCATTTTCATCGAAACTCATTATTAGATCAATTTGATTTAATTTTCCAATGTCGGCTAGCTGAATTCAGCTTTATTATATATACCTTATAATCGCCCTCACTGGGCTAGCTGAAGGGTTCGTCTCATCACAAGATCTTTGACTTGACAATTACAGTGGAACAAACACCGAATTATCAAGTATCCAAATAATGTCATGGTTCGAATGCAATCTATTCATAAAGACATGGCTTTTGAGTTGCCTCTATAACCAATTATTTTAGCGGAATAGCTCAACTTTATTGTATAATCTATAGTAATAATTTATTAGCTTTTTGAGCATTCAGATTTAAAATTTCTTAAGCTCATCGAGAAGAACCTGTTATAGTCTAGGTGTTTTTGATAGTTAGGAAATTCCACATTTAGAGCTCAGTTCCCAAACAACTAACCTAAACTAAATTCAACTACTCCACCATTTCATTTGCGAAGATTAGTATCATCACTGAACGTCTTCAACAGAAGTGTAGTCTAGGCAGTTTTGCAATGTCATACACAAGTGATGCCCCATGTTGACCTCTCTTATTCATACCTGAATGCCAAACCTTTAGTTGTTTCCTCATGAGAGGAGAATGCTATAGTGGTCTCTGCAAGAGAAGGGTATGGAGTTCGAGTGTATCATCTGTGGTAAGGTCAAGGGTCCTTGTTTTATCAATTTTCAATCTTGTCAATTTGTCAAAGATCTATAACTCCGATTCTTAAAAGAGATTTTAATCCAATGGATATTTAAAGAATTTTGAGTCTGAAAATTATTCTTTGCTCATAACCTCATAAGGTAACATTTTACTTAAAATGTTCGTTTGTCAAGTGACTTACAAACTTTTAAACGAAAAGAGAAAGAAAAGAAATTCAAACAAGACAATATGCGAGTGCATCAAAAGTTCGTAGTGGTTGCAATGACTTTTCCTCAATTTGCATCATAATGCCCTATCATCCTTCGAACATCCATGCCCCTAAATCGATTAAGTGTTGAACCTTGCGCTTCAATGCCCCACAATTCTCAGTAGTATGCCCCAAGCTTCCAATGTGGTAGATGCATACTGCATTAGCATTATGCCCCTTAGGAAATGGAGGATCTTTTGGTTTAGACCTAACTGGAGTCACGAGATTCTTCCCAACTAGTACTGGGAGCATCTCTTCATATGTCATTAAAATTTCACCAATAGGGGTCTTTTCTCGAGTCATTTTATAAGGTTTGGCCCCATGATTAGCTGAATAAGAACTCACTGTATGAATATCAACTTCTTTCTTAACGTCAATACTGTCAGAGCCTCCTATCTTGCCATTCCTAATGGCGTTCTCGATTAATTCCCCGAAAATGACTAGATCGACAAAGTTCTTGGTAGCATTTCCTACCAGATGCCCCAGATATGGAGCCTTCAAGGTATTCACAAAGATAATAGTGGTTTCTTTTTCGAGTAAAGGGGGTTGGACCTGTGCGGCTACGTCACGCCATCTCTGGGCATATTGTCGGAAAGTCTCATTATTTCTCTTTTCCATATTCTGAAGAGTCCACTGATCAGGTACCATATTTGTAACATGGCGATACTATTCTAGGAATGCCTTCACCAAGTCTCTCCATGATTTAATGTGGGCCCCAGTTAACTGGTTGTACCACTTGGCGGTAGATCCTTTCAGACTGTCTTGAAAACAATGAATCAATAGCTTTTCATCTTGCACGTGGCCGACCATCTTTCGACAAAACATGGTGATATGAGATGAAGGGCATGTGGTGCCATCGTATTTTTCAAATTCGGGAACCTTGAATTTCATAGGGATAATCAAGTCTGGGACCAAACTCAGCTCTTTGACGTCAAACCCATAAAATGGTTCAACCACTTCTACCGATTTTACCCTTTCTTCCAAATTCTTCAACTGTTGAGTTGTTTCTTTATTGGCTTTCTCCTTTTCGGCTAACTCTTTTAGATCTGGGATCAAGTGCTCAATACTACACTCTCCTAGCCTTACTCCTGGAACAGGCTGATAGTTGTTCGGGAAAATGGACCCCAATTATTATTGTTGATTTTCATTACTAACGTATGCATGAGATCGATCTTCTTGAGGTACCGAAGAGCAAGCAGAGATGTGTATAGGTGTGAAACCAGGGTGAGGACCGGATTCTGTTGTGAACCCTTGAGGGGGTATTGGTTTTGAGTTAAAGGAGGCGGGATTTCAAAAATAATTTCAATTTCTCATTTGTGTACACTTATTTGGGTACCTATGGACAGAGTTTCGATATGACTATATCTATGGTAACCGTTTTAAAGTTCACTATATGCATGGTTTTGGCTCTATGAGGAAAAGGGTACTCGAATTGTCCTTGATGTCGGTGCCCCCTTGGGCGAGCCAGACCCTCAATCCTCACCCATTATAGGCTTAAGCGGATCGAGTTCAATTCGAGGGAGCACATTTCCCTATGCCTGACACGTAGAATAAATCCTCACGAAGACATAGGGCATATGAACCCCGGAAGCTACTTGCTAGGTCTGACACGAAGAATAAATTCTCACGAAGACGTCGCTTTCACTCCCACTTAAAAGGAAGAGCTCGGGTATAGAGCTTATGTTATGTAATGCAAGTATACAAAAATATCTGAAAATCAATCAACTGCACACATTAGTATACAAAAAATATAAAATTAAATAACGATTGAAAGGAATCAAAAGAATAATAAATTAAATAAACTTGAATTCTCAATTTCTAACTATAGATACAATATATAATCGATTTAAGGCTTGACCCTCTAGTTCCCCAGCGGAGTTGCCAAGCTGTCGTAACCGATTTCCGACGATGCGACGAGTCTCGACTGATTTTGTGAAAACCCGATTTTGTAAAAGAAATGTTTCGGAGTCGCCATCAACCTTTTGAGTTAGGTAGGTCAAACACCTAAAAACGTCTTTTAAAAACAATTTTAAGAAAAATCATTTTTAAGACAAAAGTTGGTCTGCATTTACCAAAGATTCGATGAAAACGGGTTCGGGGGTCGATTATGTGTGGGGAAGGATAAGCACCCCCACAACGCCCAAAATTGGTACCTATCGATTATATATTGTCTCTAATTAGTAGAAATCTAAGAATTCGAATACATATTTAAATCACGATTCCATTATTCCGAGTTCAACCATACAATTATAGAACAAAAATTCTAAGGAAAAATAGAAAATATTCCATATTTCCAATTGAATAGAAAATACTCCCTAAAATGATTTAGGACGAATATTCCTCTTTCCAACTGAAATAAAAAGAATATAATAATTTTTCCTAAGAATTTAATATTAAAATAATTTTTATTCTACCAAAAAAAAGAAATTAAACCTATCATACTTATATCAACATGTGACAAAGACTTTTATTCTAAACAATTAATATCTGAAATAATATACATTACAAACTGTACATATATTAATATATAATTCACAACCGGGACTTAAATACAAAAAAAATGAAAACATAACATACTAAATTATAAAAAAGGAATTAGCTATACATATTAAACTACTAAATCACATTAAAAAGAAGATCTTACTATCTAAAATGCAAACAAAATAACAATTAAGGCATAAATATGAATATTACCACATTGAGTACTAAAAAATATTACAAGGAATTAAAAACAGAATAAACCCAACATATACAGGACTAAAACGGAAAAACATAAATATCAGTAGTCAAATTCGAACAAAAATAATACATCCAATCAGAGGGCTAAATTGAAATAATGTAAAATCATGCATTCAATTCAGAAATCCTTGAAAATAAACAGAAATGGGGACCAAAATGCAAGAGACGTTAAACTTGAAGGTGCCTAATGCCCGATTAACCCTCAAAGTTACTGAAACACAAATCACCTTAAACAGAAAGGATCAAAAGACTGATTTAACCTAAAACCCAGAATGCTAAACACGCTAAAGGTATAGTGACCTTAGCGTGATTTACCCAAAAATCCTAATATATCAATTCCTTTCCCTTTCCAGATTCATTTCGCACGATGGCTCAGCCTAACTCCCTCTTTTTTCTTCTGATCTCAACCCACGACGGTAGCCCCCTCTAAACCGTCTCAGGCCACCTCCCCGGCGACCCTAACGTTCCGATGAACACCTCGATAGTAAGGTATAACCCCTCTCTATCTCTATTTTCTTTTTTTTCCCGAAATAGCCTAGAATAAATAAATGAAACAAGTATTTTAATACCTTCAAAAGTTTGATAGATCAAAAGAACTTGTAATCTTCTTTTCCTGTTTTATTTCTCTGCAAAATCCCCCTTTTACATTGTTGATTTCGTGGGTTTTATACTCTTACAAAATTTACAAAATTTGATGATGAAGTGATCGGGTATGGGCTGCTGGCAGGGTATGGGTGCTGCAATTGAGTTGGTGTAGAAGGCATGGTGTTGCAGTAAAGAGGTTGGTGATGGCAGGGTATGACCCTTTGACTTTTAATTTTAGTAATATATTTTTGGGGTAAAAATTGGTGCGTACATTTCCATTGAAGGATAATAACAAATTAACATAGTTACTTACAGCATCTTCTGCCTGTTGAACCAAGGTTGCTCATTCAGCAGTAACATGCTGCAAAAAGGAAGTTCCAAATCTTTGAATCATGAAGAGGAACACCAATATCACTATCGAAATCCCAGCAATCATATCTGTTTATTACACCAAATTTCATCCAAAAGTTCACACATTTACACTAAATTTCATCTAAAAGTTCTTACATTGATTACATTCTGTCAAGTGAGATGTTGCTTCCTTGACACCACCAACGGCAGATAAAACTACATTGTTTAGAAGATTGATTAGTATAACGAAAAGAGAGAAGAGAGTGATTAGTGAGTAATTACCAGAGGTTGAAGGAGTGAGGACGCTGTTGCCAATGACCGTGGAAGTACCGAGCATGGTGATAAGCAATAAGAAATTTTTAGCAAATTGGCTCTTCTCTAAGCTAGACTTGAGTACCGAGTCTAGTTTCAGACGCTTGCTTGGCAATTCTAGTATGTAATTTGATACTTGACGGTCTTCAGCTTGTTGAATCAGGATCAAACTCAATCTCGCATATCGGCAAATTAGTGAGTAGAGTGCGAACGTTCCTCCTAATTTTGATTTACACATTGATAAAACAATTCAGGATCATGTAAGTTATATATATTTTGGCATTAAAAAATAGCGTATCGTCGCCATTATCGGTTGCTCGTAAGACAACGAAGACATACTTAACAAGAGGGAGGAGGGTAAGGGTATAAAAAATCAAAGAAAGAACTCCCAACACGTCGTCTCTGTGCTTTATTCCTTCACTGAAAGTGCTCGCGTAAGTGTAGAGCGGCGATGTTCCGATATCACCGTAAACGATGCCGATGCTCTGAAACGCAAGATTCAACACCACCCACCAATTCGAATCCTTCAATACTCCAACACAAACATATCATTTATATACCATATTGTAGACACACTTTTTTTTGACCGAAGCCTACATATACGTGTATTATATATATATATATATATATATATATATATTATATGTAGTATTATTATTTTATTAACACACGTTCTTTTTGTTATTTACAGGCCCCACACACAAAATAACAAACAACCCAAGTGGCTCAGACCCAACAGCAACACGTGAACCGGTTTCCAAGCCTCACCAGTGCCGCAGCCGAAGACTCCCCATGCCCCACGAGTCTTCAAGCCTCACGTCTTCCTCTCCGAGTTTTACAGCCGTACGCCTCGTCTCCAACAACCCCGAAATATCCAGCGCAAGGAACACCAACAACTCGCAATAAACAAGAGTCATACTTCGATTAGAACTCAAACTTTTCGGAACTAAAAATAGCTTTGTTTAGTATTATAAATAAGCTTGTAATCTCAGTCAATAGGGGGAGGAGAGTTATACAGAGTATTCGAAAAAAACACGAAGAGAGAACGGGGTTGAGACCAGATTCATCCGAGAAGAGCTTTGTAGCCTTTGAACGAAGAACAAAATAATTTTCAAGAGATTATCTTCAGAGCTTGACCAGGAATCCGAGGTGACACCGTCTTCAAAACGAGATTTTGGCCCGAAAACTTCACTTCTACGTCGGCGATCAGAGATTTTGAGTTCGCCACGAGCTCATTGTTGTAGACAGAGGAAGTGGAGGAAGTCGGTGACGGTTCGAGCGAAGTAGTAACCACTGTCGGAGGCAAATACCTAGCCTTTTGCAACCTCGGCTTGTAAAGGCTACCAGACTGAGGTGTTCTCGGGCTTATCAGCAAGTTCAGCCTCGGACTGAGTGGAGACGGTCTAGGACTCAAAACCACCCACGGACTCACCATTTCACTGTAAACTTCCTTTGTCTCTTCGCCTCCAGCGATTGCAGAACCTGTTGCCACTCATTTATGTAATCCACCACTCCCCCAATAATCGATGCTTGATCCCCTTAAAACAAAAGGGTCTTATTCCTTGCATAGTTAGAAATGAACTGGACAACACTATCTCCATTGCATGTGAACCTCGGGAAATACTCTCTTTTCAAATCAATTCTCTAGTAGCATTTTAGGATAAACTACAAGTTTAGTATTCCAACTCTCACTTTTATTTTACTTTGACCATCTAATTATTTTTTTTTCCTAAAATCACACCTAACATTACGTTTCAGCTTTATTTTAGTCACTCTTTTATATTTGGTTTAATTATCGTGTGTTCCTTTATATTTATGTTCAATTCATTTTAGTCCTAAACTTTATTTAAGGGTTATTTACATTTAGGGTGTCTGAATTATTTAACATTTGTGATCTGGGCTTTAGTTTATGTTATAATTAATGTTTGATCCTTCTGTTTTCTCTTAATACCATTTTAGTCCTTGAATTTCTATTTTTGACATTTGAGTCCTTTACCCTTTTTGTTTTTGTTATTTTGATCTTTTATACTTTTATTTATTTATTCATTTATTTATTTTATATATATTTCTTTAATTTTAATATTTTTTATTTCTTTTAAATTTGTTTTATATATATATAGTTTGTTTTTACACTCTTTTATTTTTTTTAAAAGACTGAATATTTTTCATTTTTATTTATTTATTTTTATTAACATTTTTTTATTTATTTTCCCACTTCAAGTTATTTAATATTTATTTATTATTTGTTATCTAGCGTTCTTACTCATTTTTTAGACAAAATTTCAACCAATCAAGGGTAAGTAATTTGGATCGTCATTTTACCTTTTAATTTAAATTTACAACTTTCTTAATTAAAGACAACTGGAAATTACGTAGTACCGAAAGGGCAGTTCAAGGGTGCTAACCCTTCCTTGACTGTAACCGACTCCCGAATCCGACACATCTCTGGCACGATGCAGATCAGATAAGAAATTAGGTATCCGATCAACCTATTTATTTTTAAATAAATGATCGGTGGCGACTCCAATCCATATTTTTCACGTCGAAGCCCAATTTCGGGGCCCAACCGAAAGATGGTACGACAGCTTGGCGACTCCGCTGGGGACCAGGTAAGTGAGTCAGGCCGAAATTAATTTTTGGTTGTCTTTTTATGCGAAAATGTTAAATTTTAATTTATTTATTCGATTCCAATTATTTATCTTTGATTATTTTGTTTCAAATAAATAGTTGTACTGATGTTTTTTAATGATTTCAGATTTTTTTCAAAATTGTCATCTCTAAGCTCTAAACCCGAGCTCCGAACCCGTTTTAAGTGGGGGTGAAAGCGACGCATTCGTGTGAATTTATTCACCGCATATGCCTAGAAAGTAGCCTTCGGGATTCATATACCTTATGTCTTCGTGTGAATTTATTCACCGTGCGGGCATAAGGGAATGTGTCCTCTCGAGTTTAACTTAGTCCACACAAGCTTATAATAGGCTTAGGACTAAGGGTCTGGCAAGCCCAAGGGGGCACCGGCAAGGAGAACTCGAGTACCTTTTTAGAACCTAAACCGGGAAAGTGCAGGGAATTAGAGCTCACCCCAAGACCTCATTCCAAACCCTAGGATGCTTTGTTTCCTGCTTTATTTTCTGTTCAAAGCATGCGAACTAGACAAATATGCAGCTAGGATTTGTTTGAAATTAGCATGCGGGATAGAAATCATGTTTGTGTAGGAATATTAAGCATGTTCGGGTAGATTATCATGTGGGGTAGGATTTTTTATTTTTTTTTATTTTGATTTACCTCACTAACCCCTTTTATTTTTTGTTCTATTTCATTTTGTTTTCATCATTCACATAATTTAAAACGAGGTGTTGATCCACCAAAAATGTGTTTGTTAAACATGAATAATCTGTATTAATGGACAGGGATTATAATACAAAGAGATAAAAAGCTCAGAAGCCCAACTGTGGTCAAAGAATACTCGGAGGCAAAGGGTGCAGGGGCAAGACGAGGAGAATGTTATTGACCCGGAGAGTCCTTTCGAAAGCTGCGAGATCAAGATGGCGAAACCCTAGCTAAGCTGGAGATCATTATTGATAAATTCTAGAAACAAGTCGATAAACTTTGGGTGGAGGGCTCCGATGGCACTTTCGTTTGGAACAAGTTCGACATAGAGTGAAAGCCGGTGATGCAGTCCTTCGAGACCTTTTGGGGGCAAGCAGCTCGTTATCTGTACATTTTAGCCAAAGGAGCCCGAACGGTTTGACAGGGTGTTCAACCGGTGACAGACGAAGGCAGAAGACTAGTCAACCTATCAGAAGCTGTTCGGGGTCTATGCCTTCAAAATATTTTTGTCTCTTAAGACGTAACACTTTTACCCCAATAAGGATTATTTATAATAACAGGTACATTTTTTGGATCAATGCATCGAACATTTCATGCATCATGCATTCAGACATATTATGCATTTTGTTTTTTTTTTTTACATTCGCATTATTTTTCCTTTTTTTTACATTCACATGTCTCATCAAAAATGAGAACATTTTGATCCTATGACATATAAGGAGCTTTACCAGCAGTTGTTTGACGCACACGTGGTGTCACCATATCCAGAGAAATCCATGAAGCCCCGTACCCCAGGTAGTATGATGAGAACGCTCATTGCGAAAATCATAGCGGAGTCCCAGGGCGCACTATCGAGAATTACTCCACAATCAAGAGAATCATATATAAAATATGTAACAAGAATCAGATCGACTTCAATAACTTGGGGGCATCCAAGTGAGGAAGACCATTTCATCATTTGAGACATTTTGTTTGAATTTGTTTTTTCATTTTTTTCTTAAGTTTTTTTAAGGACTTTTAAATAAATTTATGTTACTTTAAAGATGTTAAACGATGAATCACATTTGCAAACTTGCAATTCTTTGAATATCATCTGAATTAAGAAACTCTGAAATGGTTCAAAGTTACATATCTTTGACGAAGTAACATGATTTAAAACAAGGAATTTGACTTTACCCAGAATATACACTCAAACACCGTACCCTGCTCTTGTAATTAACCAATATAACATTTTCCTTTCATAAGGTGCAGACAACATGGGGCATCCTTTTGCATATGACATTATTATACTTTTTATTTAAGACGTTCAGTGATGATAATGATCTTCACAGATGGAATAGTCGAGTAAGTGAATCTAGTTTAGGTCAGTTGCTTGAAAATTGAACTCTAAAGATGAAATTTTTTACTTTCAACAAACACCTAGACTATAACAGGTTCTTCTTGACAATCTTAAGAAATTAAATCCGTAAAACTGAGCTATTCCACTAAGGCAATTGGTTACAGAGGAAACTCGAAAGCCCTGGCTTTATGAATAGATTGTATTCAAACCATGACATTGCTCGGACACTTGGCAATTCAGTGTTTGCTCCACTGCTTTTGTCAGGCCGAAGACTTTGTGATGAGATGAACCCTTTAGTTAAACCTGATAAAAGTGATTATAATGTTAAGCTGTCCCTCTAAAGTAATTGGTTAAACGCCCCGACTTTATGGATTCAGGTAGCCAGACAATGGAAAATTAAATCAAATTTATCTGAGCAAGAAATTTTCGGTAATGTTGGACTAAGGGAGTTAAGGAACACCTGTTATAGTCGACTACACACGAGCACTCAAGAATTTCATTTTTAGACCGATATTTTTTGCACTGCCTTTGTTGGAGGAGCCTACAAAGCTTGAACAAATGGAAGATTTCAGAGGACCGAAATAAAATGTCTAGTAATTGGTCATTCTAGTTGCGTCATTATGTCCGCACCCAAATGAAATGCCAAAGCATATTTCGATATTTAAAAAAAGGACATTTTGGGTTACCAAAACCTTAGAAAGGAGGCTAACCTAAAGCCAACTCATCCATTTGAACATTTGTCAAAGATTTGTAACTCTGAAAGCGTTAAAAGAGCTCTTGATTCCTTTGATATTTTTTGAACTCACATTTACAATTTGATTCAATTGCGAACAATATTTTACAACATTTTTATCATGTCTCTCTCCTAAAACAAGAAAAATGAGAAAAACATTTTCAAGCAGAACAGTCTCAGATATGAAAGGTCTGTAAAGCCAAAGCTCGGGAAGCAAATGGGGCACGATCCATTCCAAGGACCTGATTGACAGACAAAGCACGAGACTCCATCCAGAAGATAACACATAATTCATTCATATTGCATGCATCTTAAACATACTTAGGTGCATCACATTCATCATTTTAGCATACACGTTTTTACAGCTTTTAGAGTCAAGTTTTGACTTCAGGATGAAGGATACTCGATTCTCAAGCGCCTTCAAAGAAGGATGGTGGTTGATTAACTCGGCAGTAAGAAGCTACACCTCAACCGACTTGACATCTTAGAACCAATTTCAGATAGGTTCGAGAACCAGTTCTAAACAAATCCAGTTCGACACAAACTCAACCATGAGCAGTATGTTTCCAGTTAACACTTTCAAGCCAGATTTCAATTTCACGACAAAGGATATCCAATTCCAGACTCAGCTTCACGACGAAAGGGTCACCTGCGGTTTCAACTTCACGACGAAGGTACCACTGGTTGTCAATAAACAACTTCTCAATTTCAGAGCCAATTTCAACTTCACAACGAAGGATATTGGACTCCAGACAATGCAAGTTCAACTTCACGACGAAGGGACCGCTGGTTGTCAACAAACAACTTCTCAATTTCAGAGCCAATTTCAACATCACAGCAAAGGATATTGGACTCCAGACAACGCAAGTTCAACTTCACGACGAAGGGACCGCTGGTTGTAAATAAACAACTTCCCAATTTCAGAGTCAATTTCAACTTCACAGCGAAGGATATTGGACTCCAGAAAACGCAAGTTCAACTTCACGACGAAGGGACCGCTGGTTGTCAACAAACAACTTCTCAATTTCAGAGTCAATTTCAACTTCACAACGAAGGATATTGGACTCCAGACAACTCAAGTTCAACTTCACGACGAAGGGACCGCTGGTTGTCAACAAACAACTTCTCAATTTCAGAGCCAATTTCAACTTCACAACGAAGGATATTGGACTCTAGACAACGCAAGTTCAACTTCACGACGAAGGGACCGCTGGTTGTCAACAAACAACTTCTCAATTTCAAAGCCAATTTCAACTTCACAACGAAGGATATTGGACTCCAGACAACGTAAGTTCAACTTCACGACGAAGGAACCGCTGGTTGTCAACAAACAACTTCTCAATTTCAAAGCTAATTTCAACTTCACAACGAAGGATATTGGACTCCAGACAACGCAAGTTCAACTTCACGACAAAGGGACCGCTGGTTGTCAACAAACAACTTCTCAATTTTAGAGCCAATTTTAACTTCACAATGAAGGATATTGGACTCCAGACAACGCAAGTTCAACTTCACGACGAAGGGACCGCTGGTTGTCAATGAACAATTTCCCAATTTCAGAGCCAATTTCAACTTCACAGCGAAGGATATTGGACTCAAGACAACGCAAGTTCAACTTCGCGACGAAGGGACCGCTGGTTATCAATAAATAACTTCCCAATTTCAGAGCCAATTTCAACTTCACAACGAATGATATTGGACTCCAGACAACGCAAGTTCAACTTCACGACGAAGGGACCGCTGGTTTTCAACAAACAAATTCTCAATTTCAGAGCCAATTTCAACTTCACAACGAAGGATATTGGACTCAAGACAACGCAAGTTCAACTTCATGACGAAGGGACCGCTGGTTGTCAACAAACAACTTCTCAATTTCAGAGCCAATTTCAACTTCACAACGAAGGATATTGGACTCCAGACAACGCAAGTTCAACTTCACAACGAATGGACCGCTGGTTGTCAATAAACAATTTCTCAATTTCAGAGCCAATTTCAACTTCACAGCGAAGGATATTGGACTCCAGACAACGCAAGTTCAACTTCACGACGAAGGGACTGCTGGTTGTCAATAAACAATTTCCCAATTTCAGAGCCAATTTCAACTTCACAACGAAGGATATTGGACTCAAGAAAACGCAAGTTCAACTTCACGATGAAGGGACCGCTGGTTGTCAATAAAAAACTTCCCAGTTTCAGAGTCAATTTCAACTTCACGGCGAAGGATATTGGCCTCGGAACAGCGCAACTTACATTGGATTTCAACTTCACAACGAATGATATCCAATACCCAGGCTTAACTTCACGATGAAGGAGCTATACATAATTCCAACTTCACAAACAGATGGACCCAACTTCACGACGAAGGAGTCGTCTGTAACACCACAACACCAAAGTCTTCAAGTCGAGTTTCAGCTTCACAACGAAGTATCTTTGGCTAGAAGACAATCCATGAGCTACTTCCAGTACTCTGAGTTCGATTTCAACTTCACGACGAAGGATTCAGGCTCAGAATTTTCTAGTTTTGACTCGACCTCACGACAATGGAGTCATTCCATATTTTAGTTCAATTGACAAACCAGTCTTGATATCGGATTTCAACTCTACGATAGAGGATATTCGATGGAATTTGACCCCTATATGGACGATGTTGAATTTGGATACATTTATGGTAAACAAAAAGTGTGTCTTTTAATCTTTGCCTTATTCCCGTTACACGACTATGGGCAAAGAGGGGCAGCTGTAGACACACTTTTTTTGACCGAAGCCTACATATGCGTGTATTATATATATATATATATATATATATTATATGTAGTATTATTATTTTATTAACACACGATCTTTTTGTTATTTACAGGCCCCACACACAAAATAACAAACAACCCAAGTGGCTCAGACCCAACAGCAACACGTGAACCGGTTTCCAAGCCTCACCAGTGCCGCAGCCGAAGACTCCCCATGCCCCACGAGTCTTCACGCCTCACGCCTTCCTCTCCGAGTTTTACAGTCGTACGCCTCGTCTCCAACAACCCCGAAATATCCAGCGCAAGGAACACCAACAACTCGTAATAAACAAGAGTCATACTTCGATTAGAACTCAAACTTTTCGGAACTAAAAATAGCTTTGTTTAGTATTATAAATAAGCTTGTAATCTCAATCAATAGGGGGAGGAGAGTTATACAGAGTATTCGAAAAAAACATGAAGAGAGAATGCGGTTGAGACCAGATTCATCCGAGAAGAGCTTTGTAGCATTCGAACGAAGAACAAAATAATTTTCAAGAGATTATCTTCAGAGCTTGACCATGAATCCGAGGTGACACCGTCTTCAAAACGAGATTCCGGCCCGAAAACTTCACTTCTACGTCGGCGATCAGAGATTTTGAGTTCGCCACGAGCTCATTGTTGTAGACAGAGAAAGTGGAGGAAGTCGGTGACGGTTCGAGCGAAGTAGTAGCCACTGTCGGAGGCAAATACCTAGCCTTTTGCAACCTCGGCTTGTAAAGGCTACCGGACTGAGGTGTTCTCGGGCTTATCAGTAAGTTCAGCCTCGGACTGAGTGGAGACGGTCTAGGACTCAAAACCACCCACGGACTCAACATTTCACTGTGAACTTCCTTTGTCTCTTCGCCTCCAGCGATTGCAGAACCTGTTGCCACTCATTTATGTAATGCACCACTCCCCCAATAATCGATGCTTGATCCCCTTAAAACAAAAGGGTCTTATTCCTTGCATAGTTAGAAATGAACTGGACAACACTATCTCCATTGCATGTGAACCTCGGGCAACACTATCTCCATTGCATGTGAACCTCGGGCAGTACTATCTTTTCAAATCAATTCTCTAGTAGCATTTTAGGATAAACTACAAGTTTAGTATTCCAACTCTCACTTTTATTTTACTTTGACCATCTAATTATTTTTTTTCTTCTAAAATCACACCTAACATTACGTTTCAGCTTTATTTTAGTCACTCTTTTATATTTGGTTTAATTATCGTGTGTTCCTTTATATTTATGTTCAGTTCATTTTAGTCCTAAGCTTTATTTAAGGGTTATTTACATTTAGGGTGTCTGAATTATTTAACATTTGTGATCTGGGCTTTAGTTTATGTTATAATTAATGTTTGATCCTTCTGTTTTCTCTTAATACCATTTTAGTCCTTGAATTTCTATTTTTGACATTTGAGTCCTTTACCCTTTTTGTTTTTGTTATTTTGATCTTTTACACTTTTATTTATTTATTCATTTATTTATTTTTTATATATTTCTTTAATTTTAATAATTTTTATTTCTTTTAAATTTGTTTTATATATATATATATATAGTTTGTTTTTACACTCTTTTATTTTTTTTAAAAGACTGAATATTTTTCATTTTTATTTATTTATTTTTATTAACATTTTTTATTTATTTTCCCACTTCAAGTTATTTAATATTTATTTATTATTTGTTATCTAGTGTTCTTACTCATTTTTTAGACAAAATTTCAACCAATCAGGGGTAAGTAATTTGGATCGTCATTTTACCTTTTAATTTAAATTTACAACTTTCTTAATTAAAGACAACTGGAAATTACGTAGTACCGAAAGGGCAGTTCAAGGGTGCTAACCCTTCCTTGACTGTAACCGACTCCCGAATCCGACACATCTCTGGTACGATACAGATCAGATAAGAAATTAGGTATCCGATCAACCTATTTATTTTTAAATAAATGATCGGTGGCGACTCCAATCCACATTTTTCACGTCGAAGCCCAATTCCGGGGCCCAATCGAAAGACGGTTACGAAACATATATGGAAGTGGTGGTTTTCGAACGGGACTGAAACTGTAAGCATAGAGAAAGCATGAGAACTTGGAGTTGGAACCATGGCTGCCGTTGAGTGCGGCTCTGACGCAGATGAGATCCTTTGAGCCGTACTGTTTACGCAGCCTTGAACGGATTCCGTCGTCGTGTTGGTCGTCGGACATTGGAATGTCGACTCCAATGTGGCTTTCTTCTTGTGCAGTAGCGCTGGCCATTGCTTTAAACAATTTGTCTTGGAAACTGAAGAGGCTAGAACAAAGAGTTAAAGTAATTTATAAACGTACAAAATTACTCCAAGCCATTGAATAGTGACACACACGGCTGAGACGCGGTGCGAGAAAATTTTATGTGGAGAAATTTAATAAACCAGTTGGATGAAATTTGATCTTTTTTTCTTCTAAAGTTACCAAAAAAACTGTAGTGGGTATATGATTATGAGTTATGTGAGTACATATCTATATGATATGATCTATGTGATTATGAGCTATGTGAGTATATATCTATGTGATATGATCTATGTGACCATATGAAAATGTGATATGAGCTATATGATAATAAGTTATGTGATTACATGAACATAAGATATAAGCTACGTGACATAATTACGTGATTACCTGCCTATGTGAAATAAGATATAACAAATAATATAAATGGTAAAGCCTATAGTATGTGATATGAGAGCTGAGAGTATAGTTGGCATGCCAAGAGTCGAGGGTTCTACGCGGTCCTTTGGGACATATCTATGTGGTCCTTCGGGACAATTACATGGTCCTTCGGGATATTTTTACGCAGTCCTTCGGGACATTTTATGTGACACTTTGGTACATTTTATACGAGCTGTGGTGACAACATTTGTGCACAACCTCAATCGCTCACATATCTTTAGTTCTCAGTAATGTACAATGGGCTAATAAAAGATATAAAAAGAACTAACATTTTTATGAGGTGACATGTTATTAATTGTTAAATGCGTGATCATATGTGTTCCTGTTTGGGTGCGATATGATGATTCAGGTAAGATATGAAAGTATGTAAATGTATGTTATGAAAGTATGTAACTGCATGTTTCATTAGTTCATTTATACATATATGTCTCACTAAGTCTGTGACTTAGCGTGTGAGTGTTTCACACGTAGGATCGAAGAAGCATGAGGAACAAGGATAAGAAGTTCGGACTGCATATCTTTACAAGGATCAGATCAGAAGCAATATATATATATATATATATATATATATATATAGTTCTTTTGTTATATGAAATATTTTGTTGGCATGTAAATGAAAGTTTAAATCAAGCATGCTCTGATCAGTTTTGTAAATCTTTTTGATTATATTTATGTAAATTATTCAGTTTATTTAATATAAGTTTCAAAATTTTCATTATTTTATACAAGTAAAATGATTTGAAAAGTCAATGTGACACATCGGGTTCGTATCTGGGTCGGATACGGGTTGGGGTGTTACACGGACTGGGTTGGGTTCGAGTCCCATGTCCATCCCTAGGTGCATCCACATATAATTCACGGTGGACACATGTAGTGGCGGATCTAGAAATTAGAAAATGTGGGTTCAAAATTTTATTGCAAAATTCTTAAATTTTTGGGTATGCAATTTTTTTTTATTATTTTCATTAACTAATTAAACTAGATTTAACATTTTTCTCGAAAATAATGAGTGTGCAATGGATCTCCTAAGGAACCACATAGATCCGCCCTAAACACGTGACTATTATGAAATATGATTTTTTTTCTATTAGCTACTTATTTTTATGAATTATGTCCACTTTAAAATTTTATTTCTATCCAACTCATAGAAACATTTTATGCTCTTAATATATATATATGCTCACCCAAAAAATATTTATAGTTTCACTACTACATCACACTACTTATTGTATAAGTGTTTTCCTTGTTTATTTATACTTAAAAAAACACACTACTTATTGTATAAGTGTTTTCCTTGTTTATTTATACTTAAAAATTCATAATATTGCACGAATTGAATTATCTTAGTGGTTAAAAAGATGATTGTTATCTCTAAAAGTCTTATATTTAAGCACCAGAGAGCGTAAGAAGGATGATTTTTCTTTATCAAATTATTGAAAATCTTTATAACAAATATCACATTAAAATCATCTTAATTAATAAAAGAAATCCATAATACTTTTTCTTAATTATCTATGAAGTCTGAAATGAATTTATATATACTGTCTGCGATCGGAGATAAATATTTTAGTAAAAATTAGATTATTGGATATAACTTAGAGCTGGGTATACGGGCTACCCGTCCGTTTAGCCCGCGGGTTTTGACAGTACGGGCTTAAACAAAACGGTTTAAAATGCCCGCAATCATAAACGGTATTGAATTATAAGGCTCGCGGCCCGTACCATTTAACCCGCGGGCTAACAGGCTTACCCGCGACCCGTTAAATAAAAACAATTTTAAATGCTTTAAATGTAATAAAAAATTAATGTTCTAACTTGCTACACCTTTAAAAATGATCCAACAATAAGTCTCAAGATAAACAAGTAAATAAATAACACCATTAAGTTTCAATAAGTCTAAAATAAATAACATCATAACACCATTAAGTCTCAATAAGTCTAAAATAAATAACATCATAACACTAATATGTCTCAATAAGTCTAAATAAAATCAACATCAATAATATTCAATGTTTTTTGAATCCTTGGATGTAATTGAATCTTCCATTTTTCCAATCAGAGGAGACTTGTTATTTTATCTACAATATAAGAAAAATCATAATATATTAGATATTTTAAATTTTGAAATCAAAAGTAAATTTATAAAGAAACAATTTTACTAAACATTAAGAATTATAATATTTACCTTCAACCTGAAATCATAACAACCACTTTTTGGTACATATCAAAGATAAAATAATTGGAAAAAATAATTAAATTAAGTGGGTTACCCACGGAGCTCACAGGAATACCATTAAACTCACGGATTTAACAATTCGGAGTAATAAACCTATAATTTAAACGAACTTTACTTTTTGAAGCCCGCACGAATCGCGACTTATACGGATAACTCACGAATCTTAACCCATATACCTAGCTCTAATATAACTGAAAATAAAAATTAAGTTTAATGGCGTATGAATTTGTTTGAACAGTTTTCTTTTTATATGTTCGTTAATCTCCAATACAAGACAAACAGTTGTCATCCGCTTCCCAACAGGAAATCATCGTCAAACAATCAACCGCTTCTCGTATCCTCTATCCATCTGTTTCCTTTCCCCTTGCTCTAGTTGTCTTGTTTTCTTTTTTAGCCTTTCCTATTAACATCCTCCATGGCCACCCTCTCAGCTTATTCAACCCCAAACCCTAACCCTAATTTCCGTCCTACGACAGGCCAAACCGAGGCCGACCTTAAATCTCCCCACCGCATGGAGCCTCATCCCTCTCCTGACCCCAACCCTATGCCCTCCTCGAACTCTACCCTTAATTTCAGGACGCGATTACTCTTTCTGCGCCGCCGCCCTCTCTTCTCCACCTATCCTTCAACAAGGACCACGGTTGCTTCGCCGTCGGCATTGACCATGGCTTCCGGATCTACAATTGCGATCCATTACGAGAAATCTTTCGTCGGGATTTTGATCGCGGGGGCGGTATTGGAGTCGTGGAGATGCTTTTTCGGTGTAATATTTTGGCTGTCGTTGGCGGTGGACCGGACCCGCAATACCCACCGACTAAAGTTATGATCTGGGATGACCACCAGAGCCGATGCATCGGGGAGCTTTCGTTCCGTTCTGAAGTGAGATCAGTTCGGCTCCGGAGGGATCGAATCGTTGTCGTTTTGGAACAAAAGATATTCGTCTATAATTTTGCTGATTTGAAGCTTTTGCACCAGATTGAGACTATGGCGAATCCAAAGGGACTCTGCGCTGTGTCTCAGGGGTCCGGGTCCTTGGTTTTGGTTTGTCCTGGATTACAGAAGGGACAAGTTAGGGTTGAGCATTACGCCTCGAAGAGGACTAAGTTTATTATGGCTCATGATTCGAGAATTGCGTGCTTTGCACTCTCGCAGGATGGGCAGGTGCTTGCTACTGCTAGCACGAAAGGGACGCTGGTTCGAATTTATAATACAGTTGATGGTAGTTTGCTGCAAGAGGTATACCTTTTAATACTATTAACGCTATCTTGTTACTCTGGTTACTTATTTTGGAACTGAATAAGGCAAATTTGGATTTTAATTTGTGATTAAGGGTTTATTACAAGGTAATGTCTGTTCGGAATTTTTATTAGCCACACGCACACCCATCGTATAGATGCAGGCGCTCGAACTTGGAACCTAGACTCTAGGGAGAACAACATTCCCTTTTACCATTGAGAATTATAACGGGATCATAGTTAAGTTTGTATTTAAGTAATCCTGCTGTTTCATGGCTTTCTAGTAAGCTATCATGTAATGTGTTATGAGTGCTAAGAAATATTCATTTTTTTATTTTCTGTATGCAGTTGGTGTAAGATATTTGAAAATTTTAATGCCTGTAGTGGTTTTTACAGTTCTGGGTTGCATTTGGATTCGGGAATGATTATCCCATTTCCTTAAATTCAAAAACTTTGCTGGAATTCTGAAAGTATTCTTGTATATATTAATAGGTAAGGAGGGGTGCAGATAGAGCTGAAATTTACAGTCTGGCGTTCTCTTCAAATGCCCAGTGGTTAGCAGTTTCAAGTGACAAGGGCACAGTTCATGTTTTCAGCCTTAAGACTAATGGTGGATCTCCGAGTATTGACAGGTCACAAAATGCATCCGAACCTGTTACTTCACCGCATTCGTCTGTTTCTTTTATCAAGGGTAAAGTTCCCACTTTTGCTGTTGTCATTGTTTCATACTGTTAATCTTCAAGCAATTGTATTTGATTTCCTTTTCCTAGCATTCGATGGTCCAAATCCAATGGATTTTCTTATCAATAATTTTTCTTGCAACGGAATAGAATCTATCATGGACAAAAAAATCAATGTCAATTGCCCCTTACACCTTCCTCTTTCTGGTTTCTGAGATTATTGTGACCTTTGCATGAGAAACATAATTACATATATTAGTTGGATGATGATGACCCGGCTGGGGAATTAGCATTATAATCTTTGTGTAACAAGTTTGTTTCTTCAGTAACTGCTAGTCAATTGGCATTTAAGATAATGTCTTCAAAATTCGAATGAGATGATGAGCATCTTTACTGTTGTTTTCTGCTTATAAGAGAGTTACCTGCAAAGATACTCTCGCTTAATGGAATGTGACATCTGACTAGATTGTGTCATATATATATATATATATTAGAAATTATGCATTTTTATACTAATTTTCATTTTGGATTTTTGCGAGCCAACTTTCACAGCGTCTAAAATTGGCTTTCTGCTTGCAGGTGTATTACCCAAGTACTTCAGCTCAGAGTGGTCAGTGGCTCAGTTCCGCCTGGTTGAAGGTTCTAAGTACATTGTTGCTTTTGGTCACCAAAAGAATACGGTGGTAATTCTTGGTATTGATGGAAGGTAAAAAAAATGAAATACTACTTACTGACGGGGATTATTAAAAATTGGTTGTAGCAAGTAGCAACTATTCTCGACTTTTAGGGCAGCTTAGAAGCATGTACTTTAGTAAATATGCTTGGTAAATTAGTCAATGATCTTGACACGTTAGTTGTTGACGAACAACTTTCAGAGTAAATTGTTGCTAGAAGCCTAACCATCATGTGTGTGTGAAATTTCATCGGTATATTCTCAGAGGACTTTGACATTCTTTTCCTATGATCTCCCTCCCTGTCCATCTTGCAGGGCTGGCGGAGGAAACGAAAATTTCAAATGATAATATATTTTAGATTTTTTTCTTTGTATTTTCTATTGATAGTTTGTTTTCGCTCTCCCTAAAATGTTTTAAGTTTACCCCTCTTAAAATTTTAGAAGTTGATCCCTAACCTAAAATCCTGTCTGTATGGTGTGTGTGTTATTGTATTTATTGCTTTTGTTTTAGTTTGTTATATTGTGGAATGAGATAAAAGGCTACTGAATGGCGGGATTATTGATGAAGCTTCTACCGATGCCAATTCGACCCGGTGAGCGGTGGGGAAATGACGCAGCTGGAATATCACAACTTTCTGAAACCAGAGGCAGCTTTCTGATGTGTGGAGTTTATTTCTTATAAAAATGTGAATATTGTAAACTTTAGCTTTGTAAAGTTGGGCGTAACCCCCTATAAATAAATTTCAACTCTTCATTATTTAATTTTTCTCCCTTTGCATACCCAATTTACGATGCTAAATGCCTAGACGTTTATATTACCACTCATGTGACTGGGTTTAATTTATTAAAGAGAAAATCGCCTCAGTGACCAAAAAAAAGTTATAATATACGATTTTAACCAACTTTTTTTGGATTTGCCAAAATGACCAACAAAATCGCAACGCGAAATAAAAATCGCAACGCGATCCCCAGAATCGCAAATCAGTTTCCAAAATCGCAACGCGATTCTTGAAAATCGCGATGCGATAGTACAAATTCGCATTGCGATTTTAAATAATCGCAACGCGAATATGAAAATCGCAACGCGAACACATAAATCGCAACGCGTATCCGTAAATCGCAACGTGTATCCGTAAATCGCAACGCGTATGGGTAAATCGCAATGCGTATCCGTATATCGCAACGCGTATCCGTAAATCGCAACGATAATACATAAAATCGCAACGCGTATCCGTAAATCGCAACGCGATATTTAAAGCGCCATTATAATCGCTACGCGTATTTTATTTTCAAATTACAAAAAGAATATTAAGACAAAATCCCGTAATCGCAACTCATAACCTAAAACCTAAAATCACAACTCAGTCCCATCTCCATCTCTCACTCTCTACGGCGAAGAAATCCGTCCCCATCTCCGAAGATTTCCGTCCCCATCTCCGGCGAAATCCCTCACAACCATTCACGGTCAGAAATCCCTCACAATATTCAGAAATGGAAAATCAACCTCCGAGGGTTAGTTTTTTTAATTATTTTATTTTGAAATGTTTGCATTATTGTAGGTTTTTCATATTGAAACTGATGATAAGTTTACTGGTCATTTCAATAATAGATTAAGCATTTCACTTAGATTTCATTTCGCGTTAAGATTCTCTCGTTGCGATTTTCATTTCGCGTTGCTATTCTCTCGTTGCGATTTTCAAGTTAGTATTTGTCTTTGTCTTTGTTCTGTCTTTTGGTTGAAGTAATGCAATCCATTCAAGTTTCAATTTGCAGAAGAGTCGCAACGAGATAAATGAAAATCGCAACGAGAGAATGACTGTCGCAACGAGAGAATCGCAACGCGAAATGAAAATCGCAACGAGAGAATCGCAACGCGAAACCAAAATCGCATTGCGATTTTCATTTCGCGTTGCGATTCTCTCGTTGCGATTTTCATTTCGCGTTGCGATTCTCTCGTTGCGATTGTCATCTCGCGTTGCGATTCTCTCGTTGCGATTTTCATTTCAACCAAAAGACAAAACAGTGTTGCAAATTTTAGTTTCAAGAATAAACTACTACTTTTTATGTTTATTGTTTTTGGTATATCTTCACAGTGTAGTTTTTGGTATATCTAACTTGGTATGTTTATTGTTTTGTAGAAATTTTTTTCGGCTCAATTGACCTTGAGAAATAAAGTCAGCCTGGCCACTACAATTGCAAAGAAGCTTTCACCTGCTCAAAGACAATTGTTTGAGGAAACCTGCTTCGGGCCATGGCTGAGAGTACAGCATCCGGGTGGAGATGCTAATTTGACCCATTTGTGGCTTCAGACCATGACATCAAATCTACCCGACAGTATACAACGTGGTGAGGAAGAGATATGGTTTCATTTTCCACCAGCGTATACTTGCTTTGGGCGGAAGGAGTTCTGCTTAATCACTGGTCTACGATTCGGACACGATGATGTAGGCCGGTACACTCGTCATATCGCCCGCCCATCATGGTTATCCCGGGTTTTTCCGGATGAGTCAATGGAGAAGCCGAACCTACATGTCGACGACCTGAAGAAATTATTTAATAAGAAAGCTGGTTTCACTCGGATGGAAGACGTCGATGTTGTCCGAGTATGCCTTCTACTACTTGTGTATGCCGGCTTTTTAGGCAGAGAGGCCAGACAACCTATTCATCGGGAGCTAATAATATTGGTAGAGGACCTGAATGCATGGAATCTGTTTCCGTGGGGTTCGTATATATGGAAAGCTACCTGGACTAAGTTGTCGTCTGCCTTTGATGACCGCAAAAGTTTGCGGGGCGATGGGTCCAAATACACTTTGTCAGGCTTTGTTGGGCCTTTAAGGTAAGAATTTCTATATAATGTTTCTAAAATTATAATTAATTATTTAACAATTACTAATTTTGTTATTATATTGTTTGTAGATTTGGATATTCGAGGCTTTCCCCAGCATGCGTACATATGCAATAAAAACGTCAAATGATA
This sequence comes from Hibiscus syriacus, assembly GCF_006381635.1. NCBI lineage: Eukaryota > Viridiplantae > Streptophyta > Magnoliopsida > Malvales > Malvaceae > Hibiscus > Hibiscus syriacus. Next base: position 492,994 of record NW_024062302.1, on the reverse strand, counting down.
TTCCCAGGGCTATTTCCTGGAAGAGGAAAACTCTGTTGGATTGGGAAGACTTAATACCATATGCCACAATAAATAATGTAAGTTAACACAAATACTTTCATATAATATATAAACAAGTTATTAATAGTAGACGTTTAACTTTGTTTGAGTTTTATATTTTAGGAGGCCAACATTCCATTACAAAGACTGTCACCCACGGAGGAAGAGCTTGCCACTGATTGGTGGCAAGCTAGTCAGAGTTTTTTTGATGGCACGGATGATGAGCAGCATCCACTTCCTCCAATTCGAGAGCCATCACCTCACCTAGAGCCATCACCCGATCGTGACGACTATACACCTCTAGAACGAGAGCCATCACCTATCCCGTCACATCATCGAGCCTCTTCTCCACCATCACCTCATGATAGGCGACCGGCAAAGATGCCACGACTCCTATCTCCCTGTTCTCCACCTCAACGGGATGAGTCAAGGGAGTTACGTGATGAGGTCAATGCCTTGCGTGAGGAGATCGGTACTCTACGCGATAACGATGGTGCATGGCGTGTGGAGGTGTCAACTTTACGTGGTGAGGTTGCCGCTCTACGTGAGATGATAGTATCGTTGCAGAATGAGGTTCATACTCTACGCAACGAGGTAAGTTTAAGATTTTCCATATTTAACTTAATGATAAATTTACTCGTAATTTCACTTAGATTAGCCATTTCACTTAGATTGCTTAGTAAATTTATTCGGTTGCTGCCAATTCTGCTAAACTGTGTATTCTTTAACACTGTGAAATAGTATTTGTCTTTGTTTTGTCTTTTGGTTGAAAGTAAATTTGTTCGGTTGCTGCCAATTCTGCTAAACTGTGTATTCTTTAACACTGTGAAATATATTTGTCTTTGTTTTGTCTTTTGGTTGAAAGTAAATTTGTTCGGTTGCTGCCAATTCTGCTAAACTGTGTATTCTTTAACACTGTGAAATATATTTGTCTTTGTTTTGTCTTTTGGTTGAAAGTAAATTTGTTCGGTTGCTGCCAATTCTGCTAAACTGTGTATTCTTTAACACTGTGAAATAGTATTTGTCTTTGTTTTGTCTTTTGGTTGAAAGTAAATTTATCCATTCAAGTTTCAATTTGCAGAAGAAGAAATAGTTTACTTTCGCAACACGAAACTTAAAATCGCAACGCGAAACCAAAATCGCAACGCGAAATGAAAATCGCAACGACAGAATCGCAACGCGAAACCAAAATCGCAACGACAAGATCGCAACGCGAAACCAAAATCGCATTGCGATTTTCATTTCGCGTTGCGATTCTTTCGTTGCGATTTTCATTTCGCATTGCGATTCTGTCGTTGCGATTTTCATTTCGCGTTGCGATTTTGGTTTCGCGTTGCGATTTTAAGTTTCGTGTTGCGAAAGTAAACTATTTCTTCTTCTGCAAATTGAAACTTGAATGGATAAATTTACTTCAACCAATAGACAAAACAAATACTAACTTCAGGGTATTAGTTTGAAACATATTTTTCTTTGTTATCTGATGCATTTTGTGAACTATGATAGAATAATGACTTGGGTGAATACAATGCAAGTTTGAAACATATTTGTCTTTGTTTTCACTGTTTAAATATCATGTCTGTTTATTTACTGATTTTTGTATTTAATTATTTAGCGGCCCGATAGAGTGGATGCTTTACGTCGGGTTATGCTTGCACGACGGAGTTCACGCATCAGACAGCGTGCACGTGCTATTAAGTCTCCGTACACCCCAATAGTGCGAAGACACCGCAAGAAGAAGCCCGACTCGCCTGTCATCCCTCAAGAGTCCACTCCTATCGTTGAAGAGGCCCCCCATATCATTCCTCGAGAGTCCCCTCCCACCGTTCAAGAGGCCACTGTCATCATTGAAGAGGTCCCTCCCACCATTCAAGAGCCCGATTCACATGGCGTCATATGTAGGCTTCTTGAGAAACCCTCTGTCGTGCCGGACATGATGGATTCAAGTTGGCTCTCGTATGAGTTACCGGCCAGTACCATACCGGTATCTGAAGAGGAGAGGGAACAACTACCGGACACAATTTTGGATAACACCCTTTGGGCTAAGACCGCAGTTGATTTTTATCTACATGAGCGGAGCAAGGGGTGTTTCACTGACATATGCAAGCTCACCGATGATATCTTTTTGTTGCTTGAACGGCCTTGGTGGGGCGTATTATTAGGGGTCGAAGACAATGGCTATTTCGATGGGGGGGTAAGTCTTATTTTTCTTATATTTCAATTTGATTAATTTTTTTTTAAAATTTATGTAAGTCACTAATATATGTCTTTTTTTGTAAAACAGCATATCGATGCGTGGGTGACACGTCTTCTAATAATAAGAAAACTTAAGAAAAATAAAAATATACGATATACAATAATGCCGACGTCTTTTCACGCCGTTCACTTGAAGAATGCACGAGATGAATCATTTGATTTGGGCAATGGACAAGCTAAACTTTATCCTGCATGGTGGGAGGTCGATAAGGTTAGTATTTATTTTAGATTGAGTTTAAAGGTTTTATGAAATAAGTGCGCAAATGAATGAATTATTACTTATGATTACAGGTGTTTATCCCTGTTTTGGAACGTAAACATTGGATTCTCGTCGAGCTTCAGCTCCCATCCCTTAAGACAATAGTGTATGACAGCATGATAAATTACATATCATTGGCTGATTTAAGAGATGTTATTAAGGGATGGAGCTCTCATTTGGCTAAATTCTTGGATGCGATCAATTATTGGACTCGTTCTGGAAACAAGAAGCCAAAGAAGCTCAATATTACAGTTATTAGAGACGAGACCGCGCCACAACAAACGAGCGGAGCCAGAGGAGATTGTGGTCCTCTCGTATGCTTGGCGTTGGAGCGTTTGACGACGGGAAGCATCAAGTATCTACCTCCCACCGATAGAGATAAAGCTGCAGTAGGCTTGTGGTTTCGGCATTATATGGCTAAATCGATATATACGAGACGCTGCCTACCTGCATCCGCGTTATAAAAATGTCCATAAACAATTGGTAAGTTTATATACTTTTGGTTTGAAAATGTTTGGTTAAGTAACTAGAATTCAATAATTTGTAGAAAGTGTTGTCTGAACAAATGTTTGGTTTCTGCAGGTTAATCTCAGAAGTGAACTGCGTGAAAATGATGTCGAGCTGCAAAAGTTGATTCAATAGTTTAATTGATTGTTTTTTGATTGTTTAATTGATTTGTAAAAGTTGATTCAATAGTAGATGATCGGAAATAAGAATTATTGCTTATTTTTTGATTGTTTAATTGATTTGTAAAAGATGATTTGTAAAAGTTGATTTGTGTAATTGATGCGAACATAATTCTTATTTGTGCTTGTTTAATTGATTGAAATGTAATGGTTGATTTTGTTGATTTCAATCTGCATTATGTTGAAGGCAAAAATGACTATCGCAATGCGAAATGAAAATCGCAACGAGAGAATCGCAATGCGAAATGAAAATCGCAATGCGGAAATGAAAATCGCAATGCGTTTATAATTTCGCATTGCGATTATCTCGTTGCGATTTTCATTTCGCATTGCGATTTTCATTTCGCATTGCGATTCTTTCGTTGCGATTTTCATTTCGCATTGCGATTTTCATTTCGCATTGCGATTTCCATTTCGCATTGCGATTTTCATTTCGCATTGCGATTTTCATTTCGCATTGCGATTCTCTCGTTGCGATTTTCATTTCGCATTGCGATTTTCATTTCGCATTGCGATTCTCTCGTTGCGATTTTCATTTCCGCATTGCGATTTTCATGTTGGGATTTTCATTTCGCGTTGCGATTGTATTTTCCGTGTTGCGATAGTCAAATGCATGCCTAATAGTGATAACAACTGAATAACAAGAGTTGGTTAAGTCAAAATGGTTGGCCTGAGTCATTAATTCAACTGAAAATGTTAAAAGTTCACACATAAAATCCACATAATACAACGTTTGCATTTAAAAATCACCTAAGTTAACAGTCTCAAAAGGTGAAGCCAATCGTGATTGGGATTTTAAAGATGATTGCCTTTTGCTTGACACCATATGAGCTTTGGATTTTGATGAGGATCCATATTTTGGTAGAGGAAAAGATGATTTTGATGGCACTGGTGATCCACATGTCAACCTTGTATGACCACTTTCCTTGCACCGACTACATGTCGATCTCTTCTTCTCTTCACCCTTAGACGGTATACGATCGTGACTTTTTGGTCGGCCAGGTAGCCTTCTGTCCATGGCTGGTGGCAAAACTGTTTGTAAGTCATCTGGTATGTCCCACTCAGAAGGATGTGGAATAGGGTAGACAATCTCGGCATAAGTCTGTCGATAAACTTCTGTAGTGTAGCAATCCATAGCGTATGCGCTTGAATCATCTTGGTTTAAATGAAGAGCAACTTTTATAACATGGCCACACGGATAACCAGATGTTTGCCATTTCATACAACTACACGTCTTTGCATTTAGATCGACTAGCCCATTTAAGTTATTATCCAGTACTTGAAACAAAGTGTTTGAACATGGTTCAACTCTCCATGACGTTGACTTCACAACACGTTTCGTTATCTTTTTTTCAGTCCATGGTGTAACACGATGTTCCAATGTTCCTGTAAATTTAAATAAACAATACTTAGTAAAATATAAATATGATAAGTTACGAATTCAAAGAAATAATACCTGCATGGTTTCTTTTCTTGTAGTACCACTGTTGAATAGAGGCTCGAAAAAACTCCATTAACATAGTAATGGGTAATTTCCGGGAATGACGACTTAGAGCGTTGATTGATTCTGCACTATTAGACGTCATGAAACCATATCTTGCTCCAAGTTGATGTACTCTTGACCATCTTTCAAACCCGACATCTTCTAGTGTTTGAGCACACTGAGGCAAAACACGTCTTAAACAATTTATATGCTTATTGAAATCCACTTCCCGATAAGCTTTTACAGCCTTCCAGTATGTCCATTTGTGCTTTTTTATACCAGCAGACCTTGATTTTAGATTTCTATACAAATGAACACCACAAAGTCCATGAAAAGCATCTGGGAAACACCTTCTAACAGCGTTGTCAATTGAGTTTGCCCTATCGGATATGATTGTCAGATTGCTAATAGGACCTATGCAATCCCTAAGATGCCCCATAAACCATGTCCATGAATCAGAGGTTTCAGATTTGCCAACCCGTAAGCTATTGGCAATATCCCATTGTTAGCATCCATGGCTACTGCTAATAAGTTTACTCCAAGGTATCGACCTTTCAAATGTGCTCCGTCAACTATAATAACTGGGCGCATGCAAGTAATAAACGAACGAATCTACAAAATAATATACACAAGAAATATAATCATTTAAATGTGAAATGCATGTAACTAACAAAAATGAGTCAACAAAATTATATTGATTTACTAACCGTAGCACCAATGGCGATAAACAGCAACTCAAAGCGTCCATCTCTATCTGTTTTGATATGAGTTACCGACCCAGGATTTTTCAGCTTTAAATTGTGACAATAAGCCGGCAGTTGGGCAAACGATGCTTCTGGCGACCCCCTCAACAATTCCAAGGCATAACATTTGGCTCTCCAAGCTTGAGAATATGATATACTAATCTTGAACCGAGCATTCATGTCAGTCATAATTTCATGTCCCCGATATACCCTGCCATTCAAAAACATTAACTCAGCCAGAAAACCACCCAACACCTTTTTGTTTGCCTGTCTATGGTGAGGAAAAACTTGGGTTCTTGAACATGTATGTTTATCAATAAAAGTCCTAACTTGAAACATTTTGCAATCTTTTATTCTCTTTGCAATCATACGCCACGTACAGTTTTTGTCAATCATACACCTTGTTTCGAAACGATCTTTGCTTGATTTGTTAACTTTTAGTTGATAGCCATCTTCCACACATTTTGTATACAAAGCTATCTTCAAGTCTTCCTTTGTATCAAAACAATCATCTTTCTTGACACGAATAACTTTTGTGTAACAATCAACTGCTTTCTTTGCCAACTCTTCTTCCGGTAACTGAAGTAATTCTGGCATATTCCAGTTATACTCCCGTGGCATTTTCTTTTCTTCGGGGACTTTTTCTTCTTCTTTTTCTTCTTCAGGATTATATGAATTACAGAATGGATGTTCAACATGTTCATTCACAGTCGTAACTTCCTCCTCATTATCATCAACAACATCTTCCTCGGCAACGGGTGTTTCATCATCAAAATTCGGGTATTGACCAATATTAAAATCATTACACACATGGTCTGTTTCTTCTTCTGAAACATCATCAAAATCCGTGTATTGACCAATATCAAAGTCCGGATATTGACCAAGACCAAATTTCGAATACTGACTAGTACTCACAATTTTTTCTGTTGGCTCATCATCGTCTAACTGGTCAATACGAAAACCGGAATTTGGTGCTGAAAGTTGATTGGGATTTGGATTAGAGAAAGGTTGTGGGTTTTGAGAAAAACTTAGTTGATTACTACCCGCTACTGACCCAACAATACTACTTCTAGGTTCAACAACATACAATGTAACATCATCTTGTGAAACACTAATGTAAGCAATGAATCGTTCAACATCTTCATTGTCGGTTAACAAATAAACTTTACCATTTCTCTGATAAGATAGCCTAAATCCACTTAGGGGCTCTAAATTCAATTTATTTGAAACACGTAGCATTAGAGTTTCATAAGTTAACTTTTGTAAAGACAATTTTAGTTGAAGATTCATGGGTAAAGGCATATATTGTAAAACACCATGAACATTATCCCATGACCCTCCAAAACACAAATCTATCCAAACATGATCAGATGATTTCATGGTTGTAAATTAATTTACTAAACAGACGAGCTGCGAAACTAAAACCTGTTGCCGGATTGGGAAGGATGTCGTTGGATATAGGAACGGATGTCGCCGGAGAGAGTGATAGATGGAGATGGAATGAGTTGCGATTTAGGGATTTAGTTTATGATTTCAGTGTTATATACCCAAAATTTCAGTGTTGTGATTTACAGATTCTCGTTGCGATTTACGGATTATCGTTGCGATTTACAGATTCTCGTTGCGATTTACGGATTATCGTTGCGATTTACGGATACGCGTTGCGATTTACGGATTATCGTTGCGATTTACGGATACGCGTTGCGATTTACGGATACGCATTGCGATTTACGGATACGCGTTGCGATTTACGGATACACGTTGCGATTTACGGATACGCGTTGCGATTTTATGTATTATCGTTGCGATTTACGGATACGCGTTGCGATATACGGATACGCATTGCGATTTACCCATACGCGTTGCGATTTACGGATACACGTTGCGATTTACGGATACGCGTTGCGATTTATGTGTTCGCGTTGCGATTTTTATATTCGCGTTGCGATTATTGAAAATCGCAATGCGAATTTGTACTATCGCATCGCGATTTTCAAGAATCGCGTTGCGATTTTGGAAACTGATTTGCGATTCTGGGGATCGCGTTGCGATTTTTATTTCGCGTTGCGATTTTGTTGGTCATTTTGGCAAATCCAAAAAAAGTTGGTTAAAATCGTATATTATAACTTTTTTTTGGTCACTGAGGCGATTTTCTCTTTATTAAAAACTGAACTCGAGTTGAATTTGTACAAGTTAAATATTAATCGAAACCTTAATCAAATAGTTCATTATTTTTACAGCTCTGGATAGAGGTCATAACCGAAAGCTGTTGATTCTCCTCGTATATGTAAATGTCCGAATAACATAATCACGATAACAAATCTCAAGACGATGCTTTGCTTTGTCATTTCACCATTTTCTTGGTTTTTTTATTCGTAGCACTGAAAACTGTGGTTTGACCACACTGTCGTTATGCTAAACCAACTTCATATTTTCATTAACATATAATTAACGGTGTCATAAAAGGTAATGTTAAAGTGTAAATTTATCTCTTCAAATTTCAACTCCTCTATTCATTACTTCAAAAAGCGATATTTGACCAAGATCTTGAACATTGGATTCAATACATCCAGGTGACCCGTATCCCAAAGTGCTTCAAAATTTGCAATAATTCCCTATAAATATATGAAAATTTTACATAATTTATATTTAGTCATTCCTTAAAATTTTAACTTTTTTTATAATTTATTTTCGACTTTAAAATTTTATAATTCCACTCTTGATATAAATTTGAGTGCTTAAAAATATACATGGGTAAATTACATGTTTAATACTTTAATTATTCGTTTTAGTATCTAAACTTTCATTTATTTTAAAATCATATCTGACATTTATTTTCTATTTCATTTTAGTACATGTTGTTAAAAACTTAATGGAACCGGTGCATGCAATATTTTTTATGGGTAAATTATAACATTTCTCACTCTTATTTTGGTCACTAAAATTTAAAAATTTTCAATTTAGTTACTCAACTTTCAAATTGCTTATATTTTAATCACTCTAATTTATTTTATTAATAGTTTTTGTGAAATGCTTTATTATATTATTTTATTGATATATAATTAAAAAATAAATTTAAAAGTTAGAGTGATTAAATTAGGTGTAATTTAAAAGTTAAGTAATTAAATTAAAAAAATATTTAGTGACCAAAATATGAGTGAAAAGATAGTTGAGTGATAAATAACGTAATTTTATCCTAAAAAATACTATGTTGTAACATTTCCTCTAAATTTTTAACGTGAGGTGCCGAAATAAAATAAAAAATAAATGTTCTATATAATTTTAAAACAAATAAAAGTTTAGATAAAAAAATAACCAAAATTAATAGTTAAGATACTAAACGTGTAGTCTACCGTTTATGGAGGCCAATGCAAGATAGTCATCAGTTGCAGACTTTGTATTATATGAAGACGTACAGCCTCCAGCCTATCACATGCGCACTTGATCTCTTCCAGTTTCCTTGCTTACTTCATCTCCTTTCTCTTTTCACTCTTTAAACAAATGGCACTCAAGTTGTATGGGGCTGCCTTGTCCCCCTGCACTTCTCGTGTAATGACTTGCTTGCATGAGAAGGAAGCAGATTTCGAGCTCGTCCCCATAGACCTTTTCGCCGGTGAACATAAGCAACTTCCTTTCTTAGCCAAGAATGTAAACACACTATATTATTCCTTAATTTCATCGTGACTGTTCATTATAAGTATTCCATAACTTTTTTATGATATTGCAGCCCTTCGGTCAGATTCCAGTGCTAGAAGATGGCGATCTCAGTCTTTTCGGTACGCCGTCACTATTATCACTTCATGATACAAATAGAAAAGAAGCTGTGTTGATCGTTGTTTTGTATGTGTTTGTATCAGAATCAAGAGCAATCTCAGCGTATGTTGCTGAAAAGTTCAAGGAAACGGGCAATGATCTCATCAGGCACCAAAGCTTTAAAGAAGCTGCCGAGGTCAAAGTGTGGATGGAGGTCGAATCCCAGCACTACCACCCCGCGATTTCCCCGATCATCTTCCAGTTCTTCGCCGCACCTCTACAGGGAAAACCCCCCGATCAAGCCATCATCGACGAGAACGCCGCGAAGCTCGGCAAAGTACTCGACGTATATGAAGACAAACTCGGGCGCACCAAGTACTTAGCTGGTGATTTTTACAGCTTGGCGGATCTGTTCCACCTGTCTTTTACTTACTATTTCATGAAAACTCCTTGTGCTGATCTGATAAATGAGCGCCCACACGTTAAAGCTTGGTGGGAAGATATTTCTTCCAGGCCTGCTTTCCAGAAGGTGGCTTCTGCTATGAATTTTGGAGAGAATGGGAACTGATGATCGTAATTTTTGTTTTTTTTTTCTTTTTAATGAAATTTCAACTAGTTTTGGTGTTGTTGGTTTGTTTTCTTTTTGAAATTGTAATGTTTTTCCCCCTTCAAAATTTGGTGCCTGTTGTTTACTCTGTTATGTGATCATCATAGTAATATCTATGCGACAAGATGCAGAAGATTCTCTCAGTATTTGACCGTATGAACTGCTAATTATGAGGTATTTTGTTTGATATATGTTGGGGATTGTGATGCAATTTTCTCGAGGTGATCTGGCGTAACCATGATGCTATCCATACATCTTCACGAATTTAAAAACGAAGGGTAAAATACATTCCGAGTCCATTTATTAGGATCAGTTATGTTATAAAAGGATCGCATTTTTAAAAACGTTATAAATTAGATAATTAGTTAAAATATTATTGCAAAAAAATAATAAAAAGTTAAATATTAGATGAATTGGTTAAACAAATTAATATGATAATAATTTTAATTTTAAAAAAATTATATTTTTAAGTTAAAGTATTTAGTATACATGTATATCATAATCACCCACTTGTGGAACCACGTGCCTTGATTGTTGCTCATCTAATGAATTAATTATTGGCTTAATATAAAAATAAGTACTTAAATTATACTCAAAATTAATTTTTAGTGTTTAAAGAATTTTTCGTTAAAAATAGTTGCCTAAAGTTTTTTCCTTTATACTTTTAGGTGCCAATCGTTAAAAAAATTGTTAAGTGACACGCGTCATGTCCATATTTTTAAAAAAAAATATTTGGACATGACACGTGTCAATTAACGATTTTTAAATGGTAGACACCTAAAAATACAAAGGAGAAAACTTTAGGTACTTATTTTTAATAAAAAAATTAAACACTAAAATATTTTTCGAAGCATTCTCTAAACATTTATTTTTGTATTAATCCTTAAATATTCCACAAAAGCTCTTTCTTACTCATTAAGCTGTAGAGTTATTCCACAAACCAGATTTGAATATAGGAAAATCATAGGTGGTAGAAAATGGTGAGCTTGTGGGCTTCCTTTAATAACCCTAATCACTTGGTGTAAGGATTCGTTGAGGGGCGGGGAATGGTTTTGTCACCATTGATCATTACATCATCGTGCACCAAAGTCACAAATAACATAATTTTATGTTAGGATGATAAATTAAAATTTCAAAAAATAAAAATAAATTTTTAATAGAAAATACATAAAAAAATTAAAATATATAAAATTTTTAAATTTTTACGGAAACGTTTACCCCACCAATCCCTTGGTGAATCGGCCCATCCATTTATAATGTCAAAAAAAAAACTTAAACCTCAACTGCAGTAGATTGCTGCCATGAATCGAGTCCAACGGATCAGAGAAAATTCTTGAAATTTGAGTTTGTTCTCAGGCTGGGAATCCATTATTTTTTATAGTCTAGTAAAATGAGCCTACGGAAAGCCCTGACACCGAAAATGGACTGTAATCCCATGTTTCATTAAAAAGCTCACTTGTTCTCATAAACGTGACCATCATAAAGGTTATAATTTTATTTTTTCAGTACCGTGGGAGGGTACTATGATACCACTACACTAGATGCGCTTGCTTGACGATGCCCATCCTAAACGTTATAATTTTATTTTTAACAGATAAGGTAACAATCCCCGTGTACGAAAAACCATAGGCTCATTTCAGAGTTAGAAGAAGAGAGAGAAAGCGAGGTCGAGTAAAAATGAGGATAGCAGGGTTAACCCAAGGAATCGCATTGGTCAAGTCTACGATATCTTTTATGTTCAAGCACAATAAAATTTTGGTCGTTGATGTTGATATTATATAATGTGTACTATTTTCTTTGTTTAACATTTTATTTTATATTAGAATAACTATTCATGGATAGAAATAATTAGTCGACAACTAACAACAACGATTAATAGTTTAATATGGATATAAAACCCTACCTACATGATATCACACGCTCATCAATTAAGAATGTGATTTTTAGAGGGTTTGAACCCAAGGAAGAATAGAGCTCAACCATTAAATCAAGATATAAGTTTTATTTCTTTTAGCAATATATATTATATAACACATTATATAATCTCAACTTCAAAAACAAGTGGTTCAGCATGTGTGAGATCTACACTCTTATATAGAACAAACAATTTTACTTGCAAGGGAAGATGTTGATGGGGGCTCCAACATTTGTAGAAGAATACGCTGAGCTGTTTTCAACTGGAAGGTCCTATTTTATGTTCATTTATAGCAGTTTAGATCTCTGGAATATTAAAGGAGATAATATTAATTGAACTGAAATGTCTCCATTTTATTCTTATGTTGACTTTCTATCTGAATTTTCTGTTGCAGCATCAAATATGGGCTGAACATTTTGCAAGGCATTCAAAACGAAAGCAAAAGCTTTAGGTTAGTATGATATTGAAGAGTTCATTTTTCTTATTTTCAGGATGTGGTCACTGAAAATGAATTTGAAAAGAAACTTCTTGTGGATGTTATTTCCCCAAGTGACATTGGGGTTAGTTTTGATGACATTGGAGCTCTTGAGAATGTCAAAGACACCTTGAAAGAATTGGTGATGCTTCCCCTTCAAAGGCCTGAATTGTTTTGCAAGGGGCAGTTGACAAAGGTTCTTTCAATATATGTTTTTGCTTATCGTATGTTATTTGGAATTGTGCATTGTCAAAGCAACCCCTGATGATATATTATTTTATATATTATTGCTTTTGCAGCCCTGCAAAGGAATATTGCTGTTTGGGCTTCCTGGTACTGGCAAAACAATGCTTGCCAAGGCTGTTGCAACTGAAGCTGGTGCAAACATTATAAACATATCAATGTCCAGCATTACTTCAAAGGTATTTCGAGTTTATAGAACTGTGGCACGCACCTTTTCCGTTGGATAGCTTTTCCTTTTGATATACATATGTGACATATTTATATGACTTGCAGTGGTTTGGTGAAGGAGAGAAGTATGTTAAAGCCGTTTTCTCTGTGGCCAGTAAAATCGCACCTAGTGTTATTTTTGTTGATGAGGTTTGGTCAACTTAGATATAATTCTTCTGTTAATTTTGATATTTTGTGTCTTTCCCTTGTTGCAGAAAATTTCCTCCTGTTGCTCAAATAGTTTAATGTAGTTTTATTAACTTTGGTGGTTATTCTATGTTGATAGCATGTTAGGAAGAAAGGGTGAGCATCAGGCTATGCGTAAAATGAAGAATGAATTTATGGTAAATTGGGACGGTATTCGTACCAACGATAAAGAAAGAGTCTTAGTTCTTGCTACTACAAACCGGCCATTTGACCTTGATGAGGCAGTCATCCGGAGGCTTCCTCGAAGGTAACTTTCTTGTATTGTTTCTTTTAGTCTGAACTCATGCTAAGCACCAGGGACTTCCCTGTGGAATTTTGTGCAGATTGATGGTTAATTTGCCAGACGCTCCAAACAGAGAAAAGATTCTGAGTGTTATATTAGCCAAAGAGGAATTGTCACCCAATGTTGATTTGGAAGCTATCGCAAACATGACTGATGGTTATTCTGAAAGTAACCTGAAGGTTGATCTTTTCACCTTTTTATTTGATTCTATTATCTTTGGAACTGTACATGAGTGTTATGAATTAGAGAAGGATAGGAGTAGTTCAACTGCAAATTAGCATTCTTATACTGACTCAAGCAAGTTTGGTTGACGTCTCTTTTAGCTGTAAATACCAGTTCATAACGATTCTGGACTTCTGGCATATAAATTATATTTTAAACTTAATTTTTCACTATTCTTGTTAACACACTCTTGTAAATTTTATTCAGAGATAAATTGAAGATTTTTATTAGGTTAATTTGGCTTTCTGTTTTATATATGATTTATTTCCCTTGTGTAATTTTCTCATTGCAGAACCTTTGTGCCACTGCTGCACATTGTCCCATAAGAGAAATTTTGGAGAAGGAAAACGTCAGTTTGATATTTTAGCTTATTTGTTATATATGAAGTTTGCAGCTACTTGCATATAAATATTATGCCGGTTTTAGAATGGTGGTATGAAGTGGTGCATCTGCATTGGACGTGGGCATTACGTGTCCTGCAGGCCAAGCGGATGATGAAATTATATTTTTCTAACATCTAGGGTTGGATGGCATCTCTTATTATTTTGTTCAAGACTTTTCATTTTATAAATCAAAAATGTAATTTGAAGTAATTTTTCTGTTGCGTATATGCCCATGATAATGATACTCGGGTGGGGTTTTTTGACTGATAATTGTACACAATCTCCGACGTACTGCCTTCATTTTACATGGAAGAGTACACTGTGTATTAGACCACAGACTAACATATAATGCGACTGCAGGAGGGAGCTTCGGCAGTGGCTGAGAATAGACCTGCACCGTCATTGTATAACAGCTCTGACGTTCGTCCTTTGAAGATGGATGATTTTAAATATGCACATGAGCAGGTACCATGTTTATTCTTGATCACTATACTACTTGTAGAGCCTAATTATCGAATGCTATATATCGAAGATAATGATCCGGTAGGCAGCAGTTGGTAGTATGTCCGATAGAAATGTGGTGTGAAATTTATATATCTGAATTTAGTGGGACTGGGAATGCAGGTATGTGCAAGTGTGTCATCAGTGTCTACAAACATGAATGAGCTGCTCCAATGGAATGATTTATATGGGGAAGGCGGATCAAGAAAGAAAAAACCTCTAAGCTACTTCATGTAGAGAGAGAGAGAGAGGTATTTTTGTGAATAGGCATAGGGCATCATCATTCCTTTTTCATTTCATTCTTCATTGTGGCCCATAAAAGGGTGGCTAAGTTGAGAGAGAGACTCCTGTTCATGGAATTTCATTGCAGGTTCCTCCTACTCCCTTTGTATTATAGTATATATGCATATAGGATTTTCTCAATTTTCACAATCTTTTCTGCTGATAGTACTTTTACAATATATATTTCAAATAGATTAACTTTAGTAAAAGCCACATCCAACCTATGCTTATTTTTCTTCTGTTAGTAAATTTAGTCATTCAATTCTACCCATTGAGGTAGAGTACCTATTGTATTTAATTTAGAGGCTGCAATGTTTCGAATAAATGAGCAACAACCCCAACGGTTCATCACGCATACTCATGCGATCCATTAAAACCCTCCCATCATAGAAAATGTCAGGTCTCAGCCCGCGCCCTCAGCATTTCTCTCTTTCATTTTGTCGACTGCTCTCTCGGTATTTAAACCAAATTCATGAAAACTCTCATCTTTATGGACTAGATTTCGTTCAATTCTTGTCGGCCGTAGCATTATCATTCGAAGCTCCTTTTATCCTTCAAGAAAATTGTGGCACCCTTGCTCATATTTCGAAATAAGCCGAAGGATAAATCTAATAAATGTTGTTTATATTAACTTATTTTCAAAAATACTTCTTTTTAAAAAAATACAAAAAAAAGAGCTTGAGTAACACTAGTACGAATCATAGAGTGCGTCTGTGTTTTTTTTTTTTTGTCGGTGAGCGTGTAATAACAAGTTCAAACAGTAGGCCTACGGGATTTCTATTCCACTTCAATCTATTATGTCCGAGCACGGATAGACTGAGAGGAGTGGTCCATCTTCTAGAATTTTTAATTTTTTTTATATATATTTTATTAATTATTTAATTTCGTATACTTTAAAATTTTTTAATTGTGTACTCTTAAATTTTTTTAATATATCTTCTTAAAAAATTAAGACAACTAGAGTCAATTAGCGACTTTTTGGCCTGCTGAGTACCTCTTCCATTTTTCTTGTGGACTCGACATCACAACGTGTTCCTATTTCTTTGTTCCACAGCTACCTATCATTTGTCTTCGTCAACGTGTTCCTATATTTCAAATAAAGATTTCACAATCAGGTTTTAAGTTTAACCTAATATTTTTACTGTAATAGTTTTTAGATTTTATGTGTACTGAGTTTAGTTGATTGTTTTTGTAATCTTAATTTTAACATTCAACCTAAAATATCAAATATTCTTTAATGATTGTAATTATATATCCCTTAAATAATGTCAGAGTTCGAATCCTGACATTTACGAATAGATCAAACTAGGTTGGGAGGGTCGCCCTCACCTCTGCAGTATTCGATCTAGATTAGTCGGTCAATAGATCAGATATCAGTAATTAATTCAAAAAAATTCTTTAATTTTAAAGTAATTAAATTTAAGAGAATGTATCACTAGTATAAAAAATTAAGACATAAAACTACACTTTACCAGTATAATTATATTTTTTGTAAAAATATTCTATAATATTTAAATACGCTTTAGAAATATTAATTTTAATTAAAATTAGTTATATAAGCAACATTAAAATCATGTAGTATATGATACGAATTAACCTACTTCGTTACGAAAACAAGGATATAAGCCTTATTTTATCATCTTAAAACTGATATTATTTTATATTTATAAAAAAAATATGTTATGTGTATTCTCTGTGTTGTCGGCACATGAATCATCCACACATGAGAGGGAATGTCTCAGGAAAGGCGGGTTAATATACGGCTAATATACAGCATTACCGGATACATTAAAATGTATTTAATAAATTCGGTTTAGCGGTACCTATTATGTTGACAACTAATAATGTTTTAGGTAGAAAATATGAAAAACTATTAAAAAATTTGGTAACCGGTAAACTTTGGTTATCGGTAAGTATCTATCCTTTTTATAAAAGTGTCCATACTTTTAACATATCAAGTAAATTTTACCGGTTTTGTCATAATGAATCTGGTTTTGTCATATTTTTACCTGTTATATTGTAAATTATCTATCCTTTTTATAAAAGTGTCCATACTTATTTCACTGTGAAAATATATTTATTATTATCTTTAGTTAATATTGTTAAATTTAAAATCTAAATAATATTTTATAAAATATCAAAACAATCAAATAATTTTTTGTGTAAATGAAATTATTAAATTAATATTGTAGGTGGAAAACATGAAACACTATTAAAAAAATTGAAACATAAATTACATAACTTTCAAAAAAGTATATATCATTTTTATAAAAGTGTCCATACTTATTTCACTGTTGAAAACATATTTATTATTATATTTGGTTAATATTGTTAAATTTAAATTCTAAATAATATTTTATAAAATATCAAAACAATCAAATAAAATTTTGTGTAAATTAAATTATTAAATTAATATTGTAGGTGGAAAACATAAAACACTATTAAATAAATTGAAACATAAATTACATAACTTTAAAAGCAGTTTTAAATCCTAAAAAGTGTCGATACTTTTAAGAAATATATCGATCCAAAACGATATACCAGGTAAAATTATGATAAAACCGGTAACAAAATGATAAAACCGGTAAAATTAAAAGTGTCGATACGTTATATAAGGATCGACACTTTGTGAATTTAAAAGAGAAGCAGTTATAGCGCCTATAATGTGTCGATACTTTAAAAAAAATATCGATCCACAACGATATAACAGGTAAAAATATGATAAAACCGGTATCAAAATGATAAAAACGGTAAAATGATACCGGATATATTGAAAGTGTCGATACTTTCGTAAGTACGTGTAATAAATTATCGACACTTTCAAAGAAATAGGTAATTATCCTTTCGAAAGTATCGACACCTGACATAAAAGTATCGACACTTTTGTATTTGTATCGATTAAATATAAATAACATATCCGATGAAAATATAAGCTAAATATCCTCTGAAAATAGATAGAACGGACGAGTTTTTGAAATCGAAGAGTAATTGTTGCTGCATTTCAGAAGGCGTTTCTAAAGCGAAGTTTGTTTGTTTGTTGCTGCAGTCGAATCGAAAAGTATGTTGTCGAAACCCTAATTTTTATTATTACAGTAATCGCGATAGGGTTTTTTATGTGTTGTTTGGGGTTTTGGAGTAAGGAAGCATTTGGGACCGATTGCAGGTAGAAATAGATATTCAAGGAAAACGATAAATGTCGATACTTTTATTAAATATTATAGGTAGAAAATGATATTATAGGTTGTATAAATGTGCCGACACATTTTGGTGTGGCCATTCAAATTCTTTTGAAGAAAACCGTTTTACCACAAGAGTAGTTATCTATATTTGTATATTGAAAAGTGTATGTAACAAAATAATTTGATTTGCGTAAACTGATATATGAAGGAAAAATGGAGTCAATGGGTTGGAAAATTGTTGGTGGAGCAGATGACTTTGAAATTGAGGCCGAGACTCGAAAGCAACCAAAGGGTGGATATATGTACTTCTAGTAAGTATCAATGTCTTTTTGTTATTATTGTTGAAATGG
Organism: Hibiscus syriacus; assembly: GCF_006381635.1. Taxonomy (NCBI): domain Eukaryota; kingdom Viridiplantae; phylum Streptophyta; class Magnoliopsida; order Malvales; family Malvaceae; genus Hibiscus; species Hibiscus syriacus. The sequence continues at coordinate 474,924 of NW_024062302.1, read as the reverse complement.
TAATTGGATTAAAGTATCGATAAACTTTAAATTGATTACAAATTTTAAATGTTAACAGTATGGCCGAATGCAAAAGGATGAAGGGAGATGGCACACAGAGCGGTTCGGTATGTAAAATGAAATTGACATTGAGTAGTATTAGTATTTAGTGTTAATGTATTGATTAAGAAACGTTTATGTTTAATATTAGGTGAAAAAAGATGTGAGGTCCAAATGGAATTCAATGAGTGATGCTGAAAAGGAACCTTACATCACACAGTCAAGGAATGATAGTAAAGAATACAAAGAACGGAGGAAAGCACATGAAAATAAGGTATTCATTAAACTTGTAAATACGTTGATACAAAATATATAAGAACTATAACATTATATATTGTTAAAAAATGTAGGAAGTTTCGACAAGATGCAGCATTAAAAGGGTGAATTTATTAATTAAACACCTTAAGGAGAAGGGTCAGTTGAATGTGCTGGGAGAAATAGGTTTTGGATCGTTGATCGGAGTAAGGGATCGACCTATTCGGAGGGAATTGTGTCGATCCTTGATGGCACAATTTGACGTCAGTCAATGTATGGCTAAGTATGGTGATTATTCATTCCCTCTGGGGGTATCGACTGCTGCAGCCGTATTGGGGGTACAAAACAAAGGCAAAAGTGTTATAGAAGTCTGTAGGAGTAAGAACTGGAAAGCACTTGCCTCCAAATATGGTTTGAATCATAAGGTGACATATACTGAAGTTGAAGAGGATATCAAAAGTGGATCTTACTTGGGGGATGAGCTGAAGGCCCGAGTTCTATTGTACCTTGTCGGTATATTTCTTTGTCCAACGGGTGATACGTCAACGAACAAGGAATATATGAAGCTCATTTGCGATGAAGGCTTGAAGGGTGAATTCAATTGGGCTGAATATATCCATTCGAGATTGATTGAATCAATTATCACCTTTAAAAAGGGCAGCCAGAGATACCTCAAAGGGTGCATAGCAATCTTAGAGGTAAATGAGTTGAATCACTTTTTTGTGTTTTTATATAAAAATTCTAATTTTATTATAAATGCAGGTTGCACTGTTCGATTTTTGGTCGGGCTGTGAGGCAGTGCCGGCTTATGAAAGAACCGGAGTGGCACGCATCCGTGCATGGGGGAAGGAAGAGGTGGTTAGAGTGATGGTGAAGTTGAAGTTGGATAGAGGGAAGAAGCAAGAAATGGTAATAAATGTAATTAAATAATATTAAGAATATAATCAATGTCTTAATATTGTAATTTAATTTTTGAAGGTTATTGGCAAGGATGTAGAGGAGGCAGTGGAGGCAGAGGAGAAGAAAGGAGGGATGGTTGTATTGAGGGAAGAAGTATTGGGGGATGAAGGTGAGTGGGACGACGGTGAAGCAAAACAGAGTAACTTCGACATTTTGATGTCTGAATTGGCTGATATCAAAAAAATCCAATTTGAAATCATGCAAAGACAATCAAGAGTCGAAGAGAAACTTGATCAAGTCGTAGAGAAACTCGAGAGGCATAAGGGGGTAGTGGAAGGAAAAATAGATGGAGTGGTGAAAGAAGTAGAGGTGTTGAGGGGTGAAGTGGTGAAAGAAGTTTCGGTGTTAAGGGGTGATATTAAGATGGTGACGGGAGAGAAATTTGAGGGAGTGGTGAAGGAGGTTGTTGATTTGAGGAGTGAACTTACGGGGGTGAAGGGGTGGTTGATAAATACTCGGATGAAGGAGCTCAATTGAAGGGTGAAATAAAAGATATGAAGAGCTATGTAGAAAAAAAGTACGATGAACTGAAAAAATATGAAGAAGAAAAGAGGGAGGAGGAAGAAGAAGAGATGGAAGAAATGAGGAGGAAGGAGAGGCCCAATGTGCTTTATACACCGGAGAGTGTCATAGCAGCAGTTTTGGATTCGGAATGTCCTGCACCCCAGAAGAAGAAGCAGAAGGTAAGTTTAATAAAAGAATACTTAATTTGATTTTTATTATGTTGTTGTGACAAAAATTTGTATGCAAAATTGTAGGTTGAAAAAGCGGACATTCCAACTGGAATTGATGACATCGAAGCTGCAATTTGTGATTATTTATGGAATAGCGAGTTAGAATCGGGGTAAGTGAAATATATTGTTTTGTGAGTGATATTTAAATATTTCATGACAAGATATTAATCCTAATGATTCATACAGATATTCTGTAATATCAATGGGAAATCAATTCGCTACTGTATACGACGTTGCAACGTTGAAGCCTACAGAATGGGTTGGCGGTGTGGTAAGTAGAAAGTAGAAAATAAATAAAACTTATTGAATATGTTCTGATTGTGTAATTAATTTTGTTAGGTTATCGATTTGCTCGCCTGGACCATATGCTACGATTCTCAAAAGTCACACCGGAGGATTGGCTACCTTCCATACCTCTTAGTGGTGAGTTAAATTAATAAATATTGAAAAGTAGTGTTATAGACGGTAAATTAATAATGTTTGTTGCGTAATTACAGCAACAGGCGTTGGAAGCCAACAATAAAGAAAGTGTTGAGAATATTTCTACCTTCTGGGGTGTCATATTGGATAACTATGTGAAATTCACGGACTGTGAGAAGGTAAGACACCATACCAATTGCAAATGATGTTTTCGGATATAGAATGTTGAATTTTGTCAAATTGGGTGTGAAATTTGTTGCAGATAATGATCACAATAAACTACCATAATTCACACTGGTATCTGTTGGTGTTGGATATGGTAGATCATGTTGTAACAATATATGATAGTATGTTTACAACTGAAGCAGCTAAACAGAGAGTGAAGGATGCTAAGAGATTGGTATGTATGTATGTATGAAAGGACATTATGTAAATTATAATGCATAATTTTTTTGGTGCATAACTTCTTCTATTTTAATGCAGATTAAAATATTAGATTCTTATAATAAGAAACGCATTTGGGTTGAGTCATGTGGATCTCTAGGAAAGTATCCCTTGAAAAACTTCAAATTTGTGGAGCATAAGAAGAATAAGCAATTGAATGGGTATGAGATGTTATCACAAATAGAAAGCTTAATTTATGCAGTATTCATCATAATTGACATGTGTGGTTTTCAAATTTTGTAACAGATATGATTGCGGCATGTATGTGATGATGTGGATGGAATCGATCGGTTCTACAGGGGCAACTGGTGATTTTGTAAGTGGATAGAAAAAATTGTTTGTGGTAAAATTGTTAAAAGTCGTAGATTGAATGCTGTAGTTGACAATACTTAACGTTCTGACAATTTGAATATAGGTTGTTGGAGACTGGGATCGATCGCGAGTATTAAATGATCTCGTAAGCCACAATCAAAATGAACGAAGACAGGAGATAACAAAAGCCGCAATATTACATAAGAATAACAAAAGGATGCAATGATGTAAATGTCGAGTTAATTTTGTATAAGATTTATAATTTTGTATACGATTTATAATTTTGTATACGATTTATATTTTTTTATGTGAATATAATTATGAATGAGATGAGAAAAGTTAGCAGTATGTTGTTGTACATGTTTCTTATACACATTAAGGGTCATGTCGATACTAATATAGTTTGTGTCGATATTTTTTTCCAGAATGAATTTTTACAAGGTGCATCAATAAAGTGTCGATCCATATATAAAAAAGTGTCGATCCCAAAATCATCGAACCCAAAAGTATAATGTAATATGTAATTTTTTAATCTAACCGGTACAATTATACCGGTTTTATGAGAGAATAAGTCTAAATAATGTGTCGACACTAATATAGTTTGTGTCGATATTTTTTTCCCAGAATGAATTAAAAACAAGGTGCACCCATAAAGTGTCGATCCATATATAAAAAAGTGTCGATCCCAAAATCATCGAACCCAAAAGTATAATGTAATATGTAATTTTTCAATCTAACCGGTACAATTATACCGGTTTTATGAGAGAATAAGTCTAAATAATGTGTCGACACTAATATAGTTTGTGTCGATATTTTTTTTCCAGAATGAATTTTTACGAGGTGAATCAATAAAGTGTCGATCCATATATAAAAAGTGTCGATCCCAAAATCATCGAACCCAAAAGTATAATGTAATATGTAATTTTTTAATCTAACCGGTACAATTATACCGGTTTTATGAGAGAATAAGTCTAAATAATGTGTCGACACTAATATAGTTTGTGTCGATATTTTTTTCCAGAATGAATTTTTACAAGGTGAATCAATAAAGTGTCGATCCATATATAAAAAGTGTCGATCCCAAAATCATCGAACCCAAAAGTATAATGTAATATGTAATTTTTTAATCTAACCGGTACAATTATACCGGTTTTATGAGAGAATATGTCTAAATAATGTGTCGACACTAATATATTTTGTGTCGATACTAATTTAAATATCAAGTGTTTTCCACCGTTTATATAGTACTCTTAATCGAGAAACCCTAAACATAAATGCAAGCAGGCAGATCTTCCTCTCCTCTTTCTTCCTTCTACCGTTATCATAAGTGACGATCAGATATTCAGGTAAATTTATCGATATTTTATGGGTTTGATTGATTTCTATATTGGAGTTTTTATCCTGAATGTGTTTGTGTTCCATTGTAATAGGGGTAGCATCCAACCAAAATGGCTCCAACCCTTCTTTGGAACAACAAAATTCTTGTGTCTTCACATTCCCTTCCACGTTAAGCCGTGTTGTTCCCTTACGTGCACTAAACCCATGTTCCCGTGCGAATCCCTTGTAAAAGTGCCAAGCTTGATCACGTGAACAGAAGAGCTGACCAACCAATCTGTCAGATTCATCAACATTATGTACTTCATGGCATTCCTCGGTTGGCTTAACATTGTCTACATCAGTATTATCCATGGCAAAAATTTTGTTGTGCAAGTTCAGTGCTCCAGGAGTTGATGGATATGTAAACGAAGGTTCATTTTGAACATGTTTCTGTAGTTAAAGGGTGGGTACAACATTAAATTCGCAGTACATATTTAGGTATGTACAATAACTACAAGTATATTATCATTTTAAATTCGCAGTACACTGTTAAAAAAATTGAAACATAAATTACATAAGTTTTAAAAAAAGTATCGATCCTTTTTATAAAAAGTATGGACACTTTCAATATAATAGGTAAACATATGATGTAATAGGTAGCCCTTATATAATGTAATAGGTATCGTTTATATAATGTAATAGGTAATGGTTATATTGTAAAGTGTCTATCCTTTTTATAAAAGTGTCCATACTTTTTTCACTGTGGAAAACATTAATTTAAGGTTATCTTTTGAGTGAGTTTTAAGATATTAATTTAGTAATTATAGGCGTCTAATGATTTATTTTTTACGTTACGGTATATATTATTATTAAATTAAAAATTCTAAATAATATTTTATAAAATATCAAAACAATCAAATAATTTTTTGTGCAAATGAAATTATTAAATCAATATTGTAGGTGGAAAACATGAAACACTGTTAAAAAAATTGAAACATAAATTACATAAGTTTTAAAAAAAGTATCGATCCTTTTTATAAAAAGTATGGACACTTTCAATATAATAGGTAAACATATGATGTAATAGGTAGCCCTTATATAATGTAATAGGTATCGTTTATATAATGTAATAGGTAATGGTTATATTGTAAAGTGTCTATCCTTTTTATAAAAGTGTCCATACTTTTTTCACTGTGGAAAACATTAATTTAAGGTTATCTTTTGAGTGAGTTTTAAGATATTAATTTAGTAATTATAGGCGTCTAATGATTTATTTTTTACGTTACGGTATATATTATTATTAAATTAAAAATTCTAAATAATATTTTATAAAATATCAAAACAATCAAATAATTTTTTGTGCAAATGAAATTATTAAATCAATATTGTAGGTGGAAAACATGAAACACTGTTAAAAAAATTGAAACATAAATTACATAAGTTTTAAAAAAAGTATCGATCCTTTTTATAAAAAGTATGGACACTTTCAATATAATAGGTAAACATATGATGTAATAGGTAGCCCTTATATAATGTAATAGGTATCGTTTATATAATGTAATAGGTAATGGTTATATTGTAAAGTGTCTATCCTTTTTATAAAAGTGTCCATACTTTTTTCACTGTGGAAAACATTAATTTAAGGTTATCTTTTGAGTGAGTTTTAAGATATTAATTTAGTAATTATAGGCGTCTAATGATTTATTTTTTACGTTACGGTATATATTATTATTAAATTAAAAATTCTAAATAATATTTTATAAAATATCAAAACAATCAAATAATTTTTTGTGCAAATGAAATTATTAAATCAATATTGTAGGTGGAAAACATGAAACACTGTTAAAGTATCGATCCTTTTTATAAAAAGTATGGACACTTTCAATATAATATAATGTAATAGGTAAATTTGCAATGCTATCGGTATAAATATACTGGTTTACTTATAAAATAGGTAAATATAAGCGCTACCTATTACATTATATAAGCGCTACCTAGTATGTTATTGTACTTTATAATATTTCCGGTTAAATAATATAACATAACCGGTCTAAATTTTAACCGGTCACTTGTTTAACCGGTCACGCCGTATATTAGCCGTTTTTTAGGCGCCGCACCGCAGAACGACCCCACATGAGATGTTATACTTTGTACACGTAAAAGAGTCTGCATCTCTAAAAGTTAGCTTTAAAGAGTACCACCGAAAAGTGCTTTTAATGGGCAGTTATGGGTGTGGGGACACACAATGGGTATCGGCTCTGGATTTCAATGGGGTCAGTATGTTGTCGCTCCAATTTAAGTATTTTGGTGACCACCTGTTTTTGAAACTAGTATTCTTTTTTATTCTAATATATCAATTAAAATCATTTGGATATTCTTTTAACCAAACAGAAGGGAAGTACCAACATTTAATTGTAACTTTGGAAGTAATAAGATTTCGGCTATTTACCCTAATATCACTCTAAGGAATAGGCGTTTTACCCAAAATCAAACAAAGAATCAATAATTACTTGTCATGCATCTATCGATCAAATTTTGCAGATCTAACATTTATTTGTTGACGTGAACGGAAGGCGCGGATCACCAAACGTGTCTTTCATGTGTTTCGTTTGAGCTGACGCCACGTAGATAAAACGTGGATCACCATCCGCGCCTTCGCAAGGAAAACTGATACTCGACAGAAGGCGCGTATCACCATCTGCATCTTCCATTATTCACCTTGAATTATTGGGTACTCCGTTATTACCCGAGCCTTAAAGTTCGACGACTCATCCATCCCCCTCCCTATAAATACCCCCGAATGTAAACATCAAACAACACCAAAATTACTTTAACATTCTTCCTTCTATCAAGCTAAGTAGATTTTAGTTTAGTTTTTAGAAGGTACAATTATTTTATATTTATTTATTTGACCAATTTTTTTATATTAACTATTTCGTATTATTTTTGTGGTTGTAAACTGGAAGGCGAAATCAAATCTCGAGACATTTTATCGATAATGTATTGTGAATTTTTTAAAATATTTTAGTATTATATTTTAATTCGTATATTATTTATTTAATTAGGTGTATTTCAGTTTTTTTCAGGTATAAGACTCTCAATCTTTTAAACTCTCAAAATGAGATGTATTTAAGCTTTTGTTTATTATGATGGAAAAATTCGGGAAGATGAAATCGACGTCTTCGCATCAAATCATTCTGTCAGAATATCCTTCAAGAGAAACACTACTCTTGAGGAGTTGATCACTAAAATTTCAATGAAGATTAATGTTAGAAGTACTAAAAGACTATTCTTACTTCAGTACAAATTTTCAACCGCAATATTTTCGTTAACTTATACTGCGCTCGAACTCTCCAACGATAACGATATTGCTATAATGGTTGATTATCATAATCAAAATTCATACGCTAATACAGAAATGTATGAGACAATTATTGAAGTGTCTACGATTCCTAGTATGTCATTATGCTCCTACTATGGGTTGACTCAACAAGCTGATCAAGTTGGCAGGCAAACTCAAGTAATGTGTAATGGTTTTAACTCGTTAATGGGAAATCTGCATCTTGGTACCATCCCATCAAGTTCAATGGGGGAGACATTCATCAATAACTTGTTACGATCCCTATCAAGGTGGCTCCATGAACAATCCGTATGGCAATATTGCTTCCAGTTCAAGGGGAAGACATTCATATGCAAATTTCTTTGACTTGAATATAGGGATGACCTCGACACAACAATCTGTTTAGTACCCATTTGACACAATGCCTTCAAGTTCCATGAGGAGACATTCAACTACGAGCTTCTTCGACCTCAATGCCAAGAAGCTTGCGACACAATACTCAGTTCAAAACTCATATGACACAATGTCTTCAAGTTCAAGAGGAACCCATTCAACTACCAACTTGTTCGATCTAAATAGCGGCATCACAGAGGAACTTTAATCTCCACCAGAAGAACCTCTTCGTGAGCCAGGTGCGAATAGTGCTTAGACTGGACTATTCGTTGAGCCAGAATCACCGTAATTCAACATGAACTCTGATGATGATAATTTAGATGAAGTTCCCACAAATACAGTACAGAACAAACCTTCAGCACACATATATGAAGTTGACTATGGTGCAATGTATGGGCTAGAATTTGCGGATATGCCTAATGTTGGTGACTATGAATTTAACTCATCATTCAATAATGGTGAGTTATATATCGAAATGGAGTTTCCATAAAAAAAAGTGATATTACAATTAAGAATTACAACATTCGTAATTATGTTCACTCTAGAGTCGCCGATCCACCACCGAAAAGTATGTCCATTATTGTGTCCAACGTGATAACGGATTCAATTAGATGATTTTTGTATCAAAGAGGAGGAGGAAAAATAACATATGAAAACTAACAATATACAAAGGTCCTCATCAATGTTGTGCTAGAGGGATCAACCAAGACCATCACAAACTGGACTTCGATATTATTTGCCAAGTCATCATGCACATGGTCAAAGCAAGCTCCCTGATAGCTATTGCGGTGTTGATTTCAGCTATACAAACTCAATATGGGTACATCGTCTCCTACAGGAAAACATGGAAGGCAAAGAAGAATGCCATTAAAAAACTTCACGGTGAGTCATAATATGTAAGCCCGAGAAAATATTTTAATATGTTCCTCGGAACAGTTGTCGTTCAACTGTTGAAAATTTGTAGTCAACCATGATAACGATATTTGACCACCGTTGAAATTAGGCGAGATACCTCCAAGATACTCCTCGCACAAGGAATGCCAATCACCATCCGCGACACCAGAAATGATATCCCCATCTACCAGAAGCCCCAAATGTAAGGAAACATCATCCAGTGTAATAATGCACTCCCCACACGGTAGATGGAATGTGTATGTCCCTAGTCTCCACCTCTCAACCAGTGCAGAAATAAGGTTGGATTCAAGGTTACAATGCCCTTCATATCTAGCTATGTAATCGAATCCAGCCTCGGCTAAATACGACCAGACACGATTCGATATCTCTAACTTAGCGTTACGAATAAATAAATCTAATAAACGATCATTCCCCTAATTAAATAAATATTATACAAATTTAAATATAAACTAATACTAAAAAATAAATAAATAAAACATTCAAAATAATTAACATAACACAATTTAAAATTGTTATTGTATCCGCAAAATGACTCGAAATATGATTATTATCTAAACGCGACAACATGTCTTCCATTTTATAATTGCAAAATATAAAAAAAAATTAACACAATAAAATATAATACAATAATACAATATTTAATAAAAATAATATAATAAAAATAATTTTACCTTCTAAAAATAATAACAGAACTCACTTGAAGCCTGTTAGAATGAATGATAAAAGTAAGAATGAGAGTGTTTTTTTGTGTGGTTTGAGAGTTGTACGAGGTGATATTTATAGGAGAGGAGTATGTGGTAATTTAGGGGGAGCGACAGACGGTTAGGGGTTTTTATTGTGTGTCATTTTCCTCACGAAGGCGCGGATGGTGATCCACGTTTTTCTTGCGTGGCGCCAACTCGAACAAAAACTCAAAGAATGCGCGTTTGGTGATCCACGTCTTTCGTCCATGTAAGCAAATGGGTGTTAGAACAATAAAATTTGATCAATGAGTGTCTGACAAATAATTATTGATTATTTGAATGCTTTTTGGGTAAAAATGACTAATGATCACGGTGACAAGTTATCACCACACAGAATACAAACGTAGGTTTTTACCCAGAAAATTACTTTAATTTGGACAACGAGTATCAAATTTGTCAAACCAATAGTAGGAAATAAAGTTACAACAAAATATACTTGTTCACAATGATAATTAAAGAAAATATGAGAAAAATAAAATGTTATTATATCGTGAAAAAATCATTATATAAAAAAATATAGTTTCTTTGCGTTATTAAATGCTAATCACAATTATATTAACAAAAAATCATTATATGCTAATCATTAAGGGTTTTTCTTTTCACGTGATAGTTGGCTTTGGATTTGGGTATTCATCCCTGGTGGTGCAAAGTTCCGAGAGACTGCAAATCGAAGCAAAGTTTAATTTTGGCATTTATTTTATTTCGAACTTAGTTTCAGCTTTATTCCATGGCTGCTTTTTTGTTTTGCATGGCTTCTTTTCTTTAATCTTTTCTCAAGATACTGTTACTATTATTTTTTTCACTTTTATTTATTTCTCCATACAACTATATTTAATGCACAATAAATAAATAGCATGTGAGATTCAATTGTACATATTCAGTATTCGACGCATATCTATTACTTGTTTGGCAAGTATGGGAAATGGTATATTCTCTTGGTCAAATTTCTAATTTGCTCACGGTAGCTGCTTCAAGGCTTGGCTCTAAGAGCTCCAGCAAGACTCGTTCATTTATTATAATAGAGACCATCGTGGCATTGTTGCCCCTTCTTGTTCCCACAAGCTTTTCTTCTTCTTTTTGCTTGCTTCACGTTAGAGATGGTAGCCCATGCTTGAAAGTTCAAAGCTTTCGAGGTATTTCTACAGTTGTTTATCAGTGAACCTAAAACTCTGATCTGATTTGAAGTTACTTGGATCATTAGTTTTTTGGATCATTCTTTTTGTAGATATATGATGTATTGCTACTTGTTTACAGGTGATGGAAGGAATCATCAATCTCTGAAAAAGAAAACTGTGAATTTTGTATTATTTCACGTTTAAGTCTCGAGTGAACAATTGAATATGTCTTCGATCACTTGGATCACTTCGCTTTCGTGTTCAAGCTCTGTGATTGAATCATCCAAGGAGACGACATCTATTCATGTTGTATTCCAATGGCTGAGATTCATTTTCTTTTCTCCTTGTCCGCAAAGGGTTCTCTTCTCGGCCGTTGATATCTTTTTATTGCTTACCCTCCTATGCTTTGCTGTTTACAAGCTCTATTCTCGAGGAAATAGCCATGGCAGCTCCGGCAACTACACGCATCTCATAAGAAATAACAGGGCCTTTATCAAGACTACCATATGGTTCAAACTCCCTTTGACTGTGACGGCTGTATTAGCGTTTTCTTACAGTATTATATGCATTCTTGCATTTACAAGGAGTAGCCAGGAGCCATGGAAGCAATTTGATGGTATGTTTTGGTTGGTTCAAGCCATAACTCATGCTGTGATTGCAATCTTAATCATCCATGAGAAGAGATTCGAGGCTGTTAAACATCCATTATCTCTCCGTGCTTATTGGTTTGCGAATTTCATCATCATTTCGTTGTTCGCCGCATCCGGTATCATTCGTGCGGTGTCTGTCGAAACAGACGAGGATAAACATTTGAGGCTGGATGATATGGTTTCCTTTGTTTCTTTCCCATTATCAGTTCTTCTTATTGTTGTGGCCATTAGAGGTTTGACTGGTATAACGGTGACCGGGGTACCCGAGGCAACAATGGATGAAGAGGAAGCCAAGTCACATGAGCCGCTTTTGAGCAAACCGAAAGTGAGTGGCTTTGCTTCAGCTTCCATAGTATCAAAGGCCTTTTGGATATGGATGAATCCTCTGTTGAGACAAGGCTACAAATCCCCTCTCAAATTGGAGGATGTCCCTACTATGTCACCCGAACATAGGGCCGAGAAGATGTCGCAGCTCTTCGAACTGAACTGGCCTAAACCACATGAAAAATTGAGCCACCCTGTTCGGACTACATTGCTACGGTGCTTTTGGAAGGAAGTTGCCCTGACTGCATTCCTTGCAATAGTGCGGCTTTGCGTTATGTATGTCGGTCCGGTACTGATTCAAAGCTTTGTCGACTACACTGCGGGGAAAAGAAGCTCACCTTATGAAGGATACTATCTTATATCGATTCTTCTCATATCGAAGTTTTTCGAAGTGTGGACTACTCATCACTTCAACTTCAACAATCAGAAACTCGGGACGCTCATTCGTTGCAGTCTTATCACCTCTTTATACAAGAAGGGGTTAAGGTTAACATGCTCCGCTCGTCAGGCTCATGGTGTTGGACAGATTGTGAATTACATGGCTGTTGATGCTCAACAGCTCTCTGATATGATGATGCAGCTGCATTCTATTTGGATTACTCCTTTGGAAGTTGCGGTTGCCATGGTGCTTTTGTATAAGTACCTCGGTGTTGCGATAGTCACTGCAATGATTGGACTTCTCGGTGTTTTTGTTTTTGTGGTAATCGGAACCAGAAGGAACAACCAGTTTCAATTCAAGGTGATGCAGAATCGTGACAAGAGGATGAAGGCCACCAATGAGATGCTTAATTACATGAGGGTGATCAAGTTCCAGGCTTGGGAAGAACACTTCAATAAACGAATCCAATCTTTCCGTGAAACTGAGTTCAAATGGCTATGCAAATTCACGTATTCGATCACCGGAAATGTCATAGTGATGTGGTCAACACCAGTACTGATAGCTACCGTCACATTTTGGACTGCACTTTTATTAGGAGTGAAACTTGATGCAGGGCTAGTGTTCACGACAACAACAATCTTGAAGATCTTGCAGGAGCCCATCAGGAACTTCCCACAGTCGATGATCTCGCTTTCACAAGCAATGATTTCCTTGGAGAGATTGGATACTTATATGATGAGCAAGGAATTAGCGGATTCATCGGCTGAGAGACAGGAGGGTTGTGACGGTAGTATTGCCGTCGAAGTTAAAAATGGGGCATTTAGCTGGGATGATGAAAATGGAGAGGAGGTTCTGAAAAACATTAACTTAGAGGTCAAGAAAGGGGAACTTACCGCTATAGTCGGGACCGTGGGATCCGGGAAATCTTCTCTTCTTGCTTCCATTCTCGGGGAGATGCGCAAAACATCAGGAAAGGTATGAAGTCTGAGCCCATCATTGATTATGCAACTGTGAATACTTATTTCATTGTAGTTGAATGTACATCAAGTTTCTTCTAGAACAATGTTAACTCTAACATGGGAATGTTTGTTAAATACAATTCTTTCTGTTTCCATGACAGGTTAAGCTTTGCGGTTCGACTGCATATGTAGCTCAAACATCTTGGATTCAAAACGGAACAATTCAAGAGAACATCCTGTTTGGTCTGCCGATGAACGAGGAGAAATACAGGGAAGTTGTAAGGGTTTGCTGTTTGGAGAAAGATTTAGAAATGATGGATTTCGGTGATCAGACTGAAATAGGAGAACGTGGAATCAACCTTAGTGGCGGCCAGAAGCAACGGATACAACTTGCGAGAGCTGTTTACCAAGATTGTGACATCTACCTTCTTGATGACGTCTTTAGCGCCGTTGACGCACATACAGGGACAGACATATTTAAGGTAACATTGTTGTTTGATCCATTACAAACTTTGCAAATGTTGGAAAGAAATGATCCATCATTGATGTTGCTTATGAAAGCTTGATACGTTTATTTTGTATGCTTTATCTGCAGGAATGTCTGAGAGGAGCTCTCAAGGGGAAGACTATTTTGCTTGTAACACATCAAGTGGACTTCTTGCACAATGTTGATCTTATCTTGGTAAGTAGGTTAGGTATTATCTATTTCCTGGAACAGATACAGGCCTGTACATGCTCTCATATACGAGTATGCAGTGTTTCTAAAATATCTGTGTGTAAATTCCAGGTGATGCGAGACGGGATGATAGTACAGTCAGGGAAGTATAATAGTCTACTCGACTCTGGCTTGGATTTCGGTGCTCTGGTAGCTGCACATGAAACGGCTATGGAGCTAGTAGAAGCAGGCAACAATGCACCCGAAGAAAATTCCAACAAAACATCCAAACCTCCTCAGGGCGTTTCCAATCTTGGGGAAGCGAATGGTGAGTCTCAAGACCACCCGAAATCCATTAAGGGGGATTCTAAGCTGATCAAAGATGAAGAGAGGGAAACCGGTAAAGTCAGCTTCAATGTATACAAAGTGTACTGCACTGAGGCCTTTGGCTGGTGGGGTGTGGCTGCAGTACTGTTAATATCTCTGGTATGGCAAGGTTCTCTAATGGCCGGCGATTATTGGCTCTCGTACGAAACTTCAGCCAAACACGCTCTTTCATTCGACCCTTCGGTATTTATATCTGTTTATGCCATCATAGCAGCTGTGTCTGTTGTGTTGATTTTCATCAGGGCCATTTTTGTTACACTTATGGGGCTCAAAACAGCTCAGATCTTTTTCGGGCAAATTCTTCAAAGCATCTTGCATGCCCCTATGTCCTTTTTCGATACCACACCTTCAGGAAGAATTTTAAGTCGGGTAAGGTTTCGAAGACTGTAATTTTGTCACTTTCTCTACGGATCATATCTGTATACCATCTCTCGTTTTCATATCTTAGGACTAACAGATACCTTCCTTTTCTAATCAACAGGCATCAACTGATCAGACCAACGTTGATTTCATTGTTCCGTTCTTCATGGGGCTAATAATTTACATGTACATAACACTGCTCAGTATCTTCATAATCACATGTCAATATGCTTGGCCAACAATATTCCTGATAATTCCTCTTGGTTGGCTGAATATCTGGTATCGGGTACGCGTCTTTCATGCGAATTTAAAGAATTCTTCTCATTCACATATATGGACCAACAGTTTGTTTATCTGCTTAGGTCATTTTTCTTGAATTACAGGGATACTTCCTTGCATCATCTCGAGAATTAACTCGCCTTGACTCGATCACCAAAGCACCCGTCATTCATCACTTCTCGGAAAGCATCTCCGGAGTTATGACAATTCGAGCATTCAGAAAGGAGGATAGTTTTTGTCAGGAAAATGTTAACAGAGTAAATTCCAATTTACGCATGGATTTCCACAACTATGGATCCAATGAATGGTTGGGGTTCCGCTTGGAACTAATCGGGAGTATAGTCCTCTGCCTTTCTACATTGTTTATGATCATGTTACCTAGCAGCATTGTCAAGCCAGGTAATTGTATATGTGCATTGGCCTTGTACCGTCGGAGTATAAGAACGTTTGAAGAGATTTGACTTTGTTTTGCAAAAATGCAGAAAATGTGGGGTTATCTCTTTCATACGGGTTGTCCCTCAACAGCGTGTTGTTCTGGGCAATATACATGAGCTGCCTTGTGGAAAACAGGATGGTTTCTGTTGAAAGAATAAAGCAGTTTTCGAGGCTTGAGCCGGAAGCGGCATGGCATATTGAAAACAGCCTTCCCCCTCCGAATTGGCCTGCCAAAGGCAACGTCGAGCTCAAAGACCTGCAGGTAACTTTGCTCTTTACACTTTTCTCTCTGTAACTTCTTTCGAACTACATGCTTTGCCGGAGTTGATGAACTACTTCCGACAATTTTGGCTAACAGGTAAGATACCGTCCAAGCACGCCTCTTGTACTTAAAGGCATTACTCTGAGCATTAACGGTGGTGAAAAAATCGGTGTTGTTGGTCGGACGGGGAGTGGGAAGTCGACTTTAATCCAAGTTTTCTTTAGACTGGTTGAGCCAACAGGAGGGAAAATAATCATCGATGGCATAGATATTTGCATGCTAGGACTTCATAATCTTAGGTCGCGCTTCGGAATCATCCCACAAGAACCTGTCTTATTCGAAGGAACTGTTAGAAGCAACATCGATCCGGTAGGACAGTATTCGGATGAAGAGATATGGAAGGTAAACATGTTATTCCAACAACATTATGAACCATTTTAGGCCATACAAGTTTATTTGTAGATGTTTTCTGCAGAGCCTTGAGCGCTGCCAACTTAAAGACGTTGTTGCTTCGAAACCAGATAAACTCGATTCTTTAGGTAAGTGACTATCAACTTGTTCCGAGTGTACCGACTGAAGTACTGCTTAACCGAAACCATTTTAATTACCAGTGGTTGACAACGGAGACAATTGGAGCGTGGGGCAAAGGCAGCTCCTGTGCTTGGGGAGAGTTATGCTTAAGCGCAGCAGGCTTCTGTTCATGGACGAGGCAACTGCATCGGTCGATTCTCAAACTGATGTCATAATCCAAAAGATTATCAGGGAAGAGTTTGCAGCCTGCACGATCATCAGCATTGCTCACAGAATACCAACAGTAATGGACTGTGATAGGGTATTAGTCGTCGATGCAGGCGAGCCCTTTCTCTTACGCTTTTCACTCATGCGAAACTTCAATGCAAAGCATTCATGTTTACAGTTTGTCACACGAATTTCATATCTAACGCTTCTGTTTTTTACACAGGAAAGGCTAAAGAATTCAACTCACCATCGCGCTTGCTCGAAAGGCCAACACTCTTTGCAGCATTGGTTCAAGAATATGCCAACCGCTCTTCCGGTTTATAACCGAATCTCGTGGAGGATTTTTCATAGACTACCGGTGCCGGAAATCCCAAAGGTGACATGTGAGTTTTGCAGATGGTAGTTAACCTAGTATACATTCAGCTACGAAGAATGTTCTATTTATTTCAATAAAAGTTCAGCAAAATGTTATCTATGCCTATTGGGCGTGTCTATGTACGAATGTACTCATTTAATATATTTCTTTTACCTTCTTTTCCCATGGATCTCTCTTTATGAAGCTATTAGCACACTAAGAACGACCTTCGTAGGTAATTTGAATCAATATCTAACAGCTACAACTTGGATCAATATCTTGTTGCTTCCTATTGGTGGCTTCTTAACGTGTAGCTATAGCATTGAGGAGAAATTGGATTTAACCTTGAAATGATCATGGATATCATGTTGCTGTGGAGCAAAGGTGTAGGTTTGTGAAAGCAGGAGGAACAGACCGCGAAGTTGGGATATTTGATATGGGCATAGTACTAATTTTTTTTAAAGAGGAAATTCATTAAATTCCAATTACATCCAAGAGAATTACATGCTTAAAACAATCAGATTCGTCATAATAAAATCAGTACGGATTGGGTTTCGACAAAGCACACTAAACAAGAGTGTGCACCACTTAGTTAGCCTCGCGGTTAATAAATTTTTAGATCTGTCCATATTCAAGAACCATTTGCATACCCATTATTTTGGATCCCATTTATAAATTTCTAAATCCGTCCTGCCATTGTCTTAACCAAAATAAGGAACCCTCCTCTTCTCCAACCAACAAGTAGTTTGTCGCTATAAGAACCGATTGTTCTTGAATATTAACTCCCCACGATCCGGACATGGTCCCCAAACACATTATATTTTATTTGTAAATAATACTAACTTATCTTATTCCTAGTATTTAATGGAAGATGCATGGTATGGCATGTGTGTAAATATAATTGTGGGGAACCTTCTATGCCCATTACCTGCTCAATCATTTTACACTGTAAAGTACTAAAAAATAATGTTATAATGGCCAAAATTATAGTATAAAAAATGGAACCACTTGCACAACAAATAATGTTTAAAATTTTATTCAAGAGAGAAACGTTCCACGTTATATTATAAGAGAATACTAAACTAGAACTCAGTTCCACCAACCATGAAGTGCCAACAACTATAGCTCTATATGCTTGATTTATTACAGTTTATAAAACTTTAATTTTCAGCAGAATAACAAGTAAGATATTGAGGGTTGGCAAGAAGCAAAATAGAAAATGTGTCCCTCACGGGTCAGCATCATCGAAGACGGACAAAAATGTTCACCACAATGGTATCCGATAAGTAAAGGCGGCAAACATTGTTTTCAAGATTTGATCCAACCCATGCATGAACTTGAGTAGTCCAATTTTCAATCAAGGGAAGACAAGTGTGGTTGCGTTTAGCTGATCACCTCAACTTCAGGAAGGATGTTATTTGTCTTGATGGTCTTGGTCAAGGGGTTTGTTGTGGAAGTCGTTTTCGGATGGATTAGTTAAGGGCCCATCGAATATAGTATTAAGAAAATTGTAAACCATTCCCCAACACGTTGCTTAAGATGGACCGCCCCAACCAAACGACGTGCGACTCTCAAGTCCCTACACCTGCACAACCCCTGACCTGGCTCCAAATAAATTAAAAGCTCTACTTTTGCCTCCACTCTCAATACTTTCAACTCTACTGATTTACTTCATTTACTTATCTAATTTAGAAATTAAACCTATCTCGATAGAATTTCATTATGTGTTATCACTTGGATTTCTTGAAACATATATAAATTTTAATTAAATCTATCATAATATTATAATTAATATGGTAGTTCACGCGCCGAGTCCACAATGACTAATGACATTGTATATTGACTAAATTGATTTTCTTTTATTTTTTTCGGAGATCAAATTATTTTTTAAAGTTCAAAGGCTTATTTAATTTTTTTAAAAAAATAAAACTATTTTAAAAATAAAACTATTCATATATTAAAAAATTAAACATAAAAAATATTAAAAATAAAAATTAAATTAATAAAAAATAGAATATACGTATTAAAAATATTAAAACTATTGTAAAAAATTAATTTTTTAATATATATCATAGGTTATAAAAAGATTATAAAACTATTATAAAATGATAACTTATAAATTATTAAAAATTTAAAAATATATCTTTTAAAAAATATATTAACATAATATACACATTTAATATATAGACATATCATCAATAATTATACAAAGTATTCTTACTGAATTAAATTTGGCTTACAAAATTTAAATTAGTCGAGATTTATAAATTTTAAATTAATTGAAACTTATCATATAATTATCTTTTGAATTAGTCAAGACTTATAAATAGATAATTAGAAAACATAATAAGTTTCAACTAATCTAAAAATTATAAATCTCAACTAACTTAAATTTTGTAATTTTCAATTAATTCAATAAAAATACCTTGCATACCTATTATGATATGTCTATATGTTACATGTATATGTCATGTATAATACATCCTTTCTAAAAATAAATTTTTAATAATTTATTTGTCATGTCATTCACAACGTCATCAACCACCGTGGACCTTCATATTAATATTATGGACTACCACGTCAGTATTATAATTATCAACGTCGGAAAACGTTGGTCAAAGGACCACATGAAGTTTATTTTTTTGAATTAGAGATTTATATTGAGAGAAAAAATAATACAAGTGTCATGTTATATTTTTAAAATACATTAACCTTAGATGTTTTTTTTTAAAAAAAAACAATGGGAAAATTGTATCTTTCCTCACATATAGTTTTATTCTTTCTCCTATTTTTTTTATTGTATTTTCATTTTTTCTACTTATTAAACTTTCAAATTGATGTTGTTTTGATTACTATGGATTATTTAATTATTATTTTTGCATGACATATTATTTTTTTATTTAATATAAAAATAATTTTATTATTATTTTGAAAGTTGATGGTGATTGATGGTGGACGATGATTATTTTAAGTCTTTTTAAATTTAGTAATAGTAAAATATTATTTTATTATTTATTTTAAATTATTTATATATTAAATAATGATAAAATAATAACACATCATATAAAAAATAATAAAATAATCAGAGTATCAAAATAGGAATAATTTGAAAGTTTAGTGATGAATATTTTAATGAGAAAATCGTCTCAGTGACCAAAAATACCTTATAATATACGATTTTAACCAACTTTTTCCGGATTTGTCAAAATGACCAACAAAATCGCAATGCGATCGCTAATTCGCAACGCGATCTCCATTATCGCAAATTCGCGTTGCATTTCGCGTTGCGATAGTTTGAAATCGCGTTGCGATGGTCTACAGTGTCGTTGCGATTTTCCCAATTCGCAATGCGAATAAGTAAATCGCAACGCGAATTGGGAAAATCGCAATGCGATACTGACTATCGCAACGCGATAATACAAAATCGCAACGTGATACTGACTTTCGCAACGCGATACTGACTTTCACAACGCGATTTTGACTTTCGCAACGAGATAATACAGAATCGCAATGCGATTTTCAAAGTTCGCAACAGGTTTTAGTTTCGCAACACAAATTTTTTTGGTATATATCTACGCAGCAGCAACAACTCATAACCTAAATCCCTAAATCGCAACTCATTCCATCTCCATCTTTCACTCTCTCTGGCGACATCCGTTCCTACATCCTTCCCCATCCGGCAACAGGTCTTAGTTTCGCAGCTCGTTTGTTTAGTAAATTAATTTACAACCATGAAATCATCTAATGTTGATCATGTTTGGATAGATTTGTGTTTTGGAGGGTTATGGGAGAATGTTCATGGTGTTAGACATTCATTTGACTATCGCAACGCGAAAATGGCTATCGCAACGCGAAAATGGCTATCGCAACGAGAAAATCGCAATGCAAAATGAAAATCGCATTGCGATTTTCTCGTTGCGATATTCATTTCGCATTGCGATTTTCATTTTGCATTGCAATTCTCTCGTTGCGATAGTCAGTTTCGTGTTGCGATAGTCTGTTTTGCCTTCAACATAATGCAGATTGAAAATCAACAAATCAACTATTACATTTCAATCAATTAAACAAGCACAAATAAGAATTATGTACACATCAATTAAACAAATCAACATTTACAAATCATCTTTTACAAATCAATTAAACAATCAAAAAATAATAATAATTCTTATTTCTTCATAAATAATTGAATCAATGAATCAACAACTTTGTGACCCCGTACATCCATTTCACGCAGCTCACTTAAGGATTAACCTGCAGAAACCAAACATTTGCTCAAACAAGACTTCCTACACATCTAAAACCTACAAACAGCAAATTATTGAATTCTAGGTACTTAACCAAACATTTTCAAACCAAAAGGAGTATATATGTTAACAAAACTTGCATTTGACTTACCAATTAACAATGGACACTTTCATAAGGCGAATGCAGGTAGGCAGCGTCTCGAATATATTGCTCTAGCCATATAATGCCGAAACCACAAGCCTACTTCAGCTCTATCTCTATCGGTGGGAGGTAGAAACTCTGTGCTTCCCATCGTCAAACGCGCCAAGCACAAGCATACGAGGGGACCACAATCCCCTCTGGCTCCCGGCGATTGTTGTGGCGCGGTCTCGTCTCTGACAACTGTGACATTGAACTTCTTTGGCTTCTTGTGTCCAGAATGAGTCCAATAATTAATCCCATCCAAGAATTTAGCCAAATGAGAGCTCCATCCCTTGATCATATCTCTCAAATCAGACAGTGATATGTAATTTATCATGCTGTCATACACTATTATCTTCAGGGATGGGAGCTGAAGTTGGACGAGAAGCCAATGACGACGTTCCAAAACAGGGATAAACACCTGCAATCATAAGTAATAATTCATTTATTTGCGCACTTATTTATGAACACCTTTAAAAAATTTAAAAAATAAACACTAACCTTATCGACCTCCCACCATGCAGGATAAAGTTTAGCTTATCCATTGCCCAACGAAAATGATTCATCTCGTTGATTCTTCAAGTGAACTGCGTGGAAAGCCGCCGACATTATTGTATATCGTGAATTTTTTTTTATTTTTCCTAAGCTTCCTTATTATTAGTAGACGTGACACCCACGCATCGATATGCTGTTTTACAAAAAAATACATATATTAGTAAATTACATTAATTTTTAAAAAAATTAATCAAAATCATATATAAGACAAATATAAGACTTACCTCCCCATCGAAATAGCCACTGTCTTCAACCCCTAATAGCACACCCCACCAAGACCGATCAAGCAACAAAAACATTTCATCGTTGAGTTTGCTTATGTCAGTGTAACACCCTTGGCTCCGCTCATGTAGATAAAAATCAACTGCGGTCTTAGCCCAAAGGGTATTATCCATGATTGTTTCCGGTAGTTGTCTCCTCTCCACTTCAGATACCGGAAGGGTACTAGCCGGTAACTCATACGAGAGCCAACTCTCATCCATCATGTCCGGAACCGGTGGGGGTTTCTCAATACTTCGATATATTACCCCATGTGAATCGGGCTCTGGAATGGTGGGAGGGACCTCTTCAACGATGACAGTGGCCTCTTGAACGGTGGGGGGGGGGGACTCTTGAGAGAGGATAGGGGCCTCTTGAACGATTGGAGGGACTCTTGAGGGATGTCAGGTGATTCGGGCTTCTTCTTGTGGAGTATTCGCACCATTGGGGTGAACGGAGACGTAATAGCACATCCACGCCGTCTGATGCGTGAACTCCGTCGTGCAAGGAAAACCCGACGTAAAGCATCCACCTTATCGGGCCGCTAAAAAAAATTAATACATAAATCAGTAAATAATCAGACATAATATTAAACAAAGACAAATATGTTTCAAACTAGCATTGTATTCACCCAAGTCATTATTCTATCATAGTTCACAAAATGCTCAGATAACATTCCAGAAGTAAGCACTTATATAAACATTTAAAAGGACAACATATATAAACATTCCAGAAGAAGAATAGTTTACTTTCGCAACACGAAACTTAAAATCGCAACGCGAAAATGACTATCGCAACGCGGAAATGGCTATCGCAATGCGAAATGAAAATCACAACGACAAAATCGCAATGCGAAATGAAATCGCAACGCGAAACACAAATCGCATTGCGATTTTCATTTCGCGTTGCGATTTTGTCGTTGCGATTTTCATTTCGTATTGCGATTTTGTCGTTGCGATTTTCATTTCGCATTGCGATAGCCATTTCCGCGTTGCGATAGTCATTTTCGTGTTGCGAAAGTAAACTATTCTTCTTCTGCAAATTGAAACTTGAATGGATTGCATTACTTCAACCAAAAGACAAAAACAAAACCAAAAACAAATACTAACAAAAACAGTTTAGCAGTATTGACAGCAACCGAATGAATTACGAGTATGAAAAATCTTAAACTTATCTCGTTGCGTAGAGTATGAACCTCATTCTACAACGATGCTACCATCTCACGTAGCGCGGCTACCTCACCGCGTAATGTAGACACCTCAACACGCCATGCACCATCGTCTTTGCGTAAAGTACCGACCTCCTCACGCAATGCATTGACCTCATCACGTAACTCCCCTAACTCATCCCGTTGAGGTGGAGGTGGAGAACAGGGAGATAAACGTCGTGGCATGTTTGCCGGTCGCCTATCTTGCGGTGATGGTGGAGAAGAGGCTCGATGATGTGACATAATAGGTGATGGCTGTCGTTGTGGAGGTGTATAGTCGGGTCGATCAGATGATGGCTTTGGGTGAGGTGATGGCTCTGGGCGAGGTGATGGCTCCCGAAGTGGAGGCTGCTCATCAACCGTTCCATCAAAAAAACGCTTACTAGCTTGCCACCAATCAGTGGCAAGCTCAGCTTCCGTGGGTGTCAGCCTCTGTAGAGGAGTGTTGGCCTCCTAACAATATAAAAGCTCAAACAAAGTTAAACGTGTACTAGTAATAACTTGTTTATAAACATATAGTAGTATTTATGTTAACTTACATTATTTATTGTCGTATACCGTAGTAAATCTTCCCATTGCAAGGTCCGTTTCCTCTTCCAGGAAATAGCCCTGGGAATATCATTTGAAGTTTTTATTGCATATGTCTTCATGGCGGGAAAGGCCTCAAATATCCAAATCTACAAACAATATAATAACAAACATTAGTAATTGTTAAATAATTACTTATAATTTTGGAAACATTATATAAAAATTCTTACCTTAAAGGCCCAAATAAAGCCTGTCAAAGTGTATTTGGAACCATCGCCATGCAAACTTTTTCGATCATCCAAGGCAGACGATAACTTATTCCATGTAGCTTTCCATAAATACGAGCCCCACGGAAACAAGTTCCACGCATTTAGGTCTTCTACCAATTTGATTAGATCATTTGGAATAGGTTGTCTGGCCTCTCTGCCTAAAAAGCCGGCATGCAAAAGAATTAGAAGGCATACTCGGACAACGTCGACGTCATCCATCCGAGTAAAACCATCTTTCTTATTCAACAAGCTTGTCAGGTCTTCTACGTGTAGATTCGGCCTCTCCAGCTCAGGAAAACCCGGGATAGCCATGATGGGCGGGTAATGTGTCTAGTGTACCGACCTACATCATCGTGTCCGAAGCGTAGACCGGTGATTAAGCAAAACTCCTCCCGCCTAAAACACGTATACGCCGGTGGAAAATCAAACCATATCTCTTCATCACGACGTTGTATAGTCTCTGGTAGATCGCTAGTCATGGTTTGAAGAAACAGGTGTGTCAACATCGCATCTCCACCGGGATGTTGTACTTTCAGCCATGGCCCGAAGCATGTATCCTCAAACATTTTTCTTTGTGCAGGTGAAAGCTTCGACGCAATTGTTTTGGCCAGGCTGACTTTATTTCTTAAGGTCAATTGAGCCGAATAAAAGTTCTACAAAAAAAATAAACATACTAAGTTAGATATACCAAAAACTACACTGTGAAGATATACCAAAAACAATAATAAACATAAAGAGTAGTAGTTTATTCTTCAAAATTAAATTTGCAACACTGTGAATTTCGTATTTGTCTTTATTTTTTGGTTGAAGTAATGCAATTCATTCAAGTTTCAATTTGCAGAAGAAGAATAGTTTCTGAAAATGAAAATCGCAACACGAAAATGACTATCGCAACGCGAATTTGACTATCGCAACGAGAGAATCGCAACGCGAAACTAAAATCGCGTTACGATTTTCATTTCGCGTTGCGATTCTCGGTTGATTTAATAAGCAATCTAAGTGAAATGGTTAATCTATTATTGAAATTACCAGTAAACTTATCATCAATTTCAATATGAAAAACCTAATAATAATGCAAAAATTTCAAAAAGAAAATAATTAAAAAAACTAATCATCGTTGGTTGATTTGGTTGATTTTCCATTTCTGATTGTGAGGGTGGCTCTGAGAGATGGAGATAGACGGATTTCGCCGGAGATGGGGATGGATTTCGTCGGAGATGGGTGAGAGAGTGAGAGATGGAGATGGGACTGAGTTGTGATTTTAGGTTTTAGGTTATGAGTTGCGATTACGGGATATACTGTGGACGGTTCAGTGTTCCAATATATTAATATTCGTGTTTGAAATTTAAAAATAAAATACTTGGCCAGGATACTAATGGCGCTTAGAAAATCGCATTGCGATTATGTATTATCACGTTGCGAAAGTCAGAATCGCGTTGCGAAAGTCAGTATCGCGTTGCGAAAGTCAGTATCTCGTTGCGATTTTGTATTATCGCATTGCGATAGTAAGTATCGCATTGCGATAGTCAGTATCGCATTGCGATTTTCTCAATTCGCGTTGCGATTTACTTATTCGCATTGCGAATTGGGAAAATCGCAACGACACTGTAGACCATCGCAACGCGATTTTCAACTATCGCAACTCGAAATGCAACGCGAATTTGCGATAATGGAAATCGCGTTGCGAATTAGCGATCGCATTGCGATTTTGTTGGTCATTTTGGCAAATCCGGAAAAAGTTGGTTAAAATCGTATATTATAAGGCATTTTTGGTAACCGAGGAGATTTTCTCTATTTTAATTTACCTAAATACAAATGGAAAGGAAAATTTCCAAAATGCCCCACTTGTGTACTTCCTTTTAAAGGACTTTCATCGTACATTTCTCCCATTTCCTCCTATTATATGCTTTGGTAAGCTTTGTGAGGAAAATCTTTACTTTTCGGAGTTTCCTTTTGTTTTTGTTGAAGTTCATAGCCTAAAAGCTCAGATAAGAAAAAAAATAGAGAAAGTGAACCGAATGGAGAGAGGAAACTATGTCGTTACATTTTTAAGAGTCTTGCTGGTGTTGATGGCGGCGGTGGAAACGAAAGCGCTTAACGGGGTTAAACTGAAGGAGGAGCACCGGAATGCCTATGCGACGATGATGTACATGGGGACACCGAAAGATTACGAGTTCTACGTTGCTACACGTGTCATGATCAAATCCCTTGTTAAGCTCCAAGTAGAAGCCGATCTCGTCGTCATTGCCTCCCTCGACGTTCCCCTCCGGTGGGTTCGTGCCTTGTAAGAATCCGATAACACTTTCTTCTTCTTTTTATTTCATTTAAATGCTTTTTCCCATTAAATAAATCTTATACGCAAGGTTTCATAATGGAGATTGGTTAGCGAAGCACAAGCACTAGAAATGAAAACCCTTTGATTCGATGAAACTCTGTTTCTGGTCCAGTTGTAACGTCCATAATTTCTACATGAATTACCTTAAAAACAATTAATTATACAGAGGGGAAAGCAAAAGGGTATGTTATTGTTGGTAAGCAGGACAAAAAATATCTATGCCCTATTAATATATTATCTTTTACAATTAAATATAAGTAACTACGTGTTACTTATAGAAAACAGTGTTGGTTCGCTTTTGCAGAAAAAAAATTATCTATGCTCTATTAATATATTATCTTTTATAAAAAAAAATATCTTTTACAATTAAATATAAGATATTATTTCGTTATTGTATGGTTTCCTTAGAATAGTGATAAAGTGTGACGTTACCTGCTCAACTACGTGTTAAACCACTTGAAGAAAACAGTGTTGGTTCGCTTTTGCAGGGTCAACTACTGGTAAGAGTTAAGCATGGATAAGTACAAAATTAAATTACCTTACCCTTATTCCCGAGTAAGGGAGGTAGGATAGTAGGCTATTTAACACCAGGTTGAGAGTAATTTTCGTGAGAGACATCCGAATTATAAAATGCCCTCTGTGAGACTCGATCCCACGACCTTAAGGTTATGAATCTTGCGTTCTACCAACTGAGTTGGACGGTCATTTCTAAGCATGGATAAGTACGATACAGATAATATATATATATAAGAACCTGTTTATGATAAATTTCCCCGCATAAACGCACCGCCCATTATAATTTTATGAGGGTGGACGCATTCGGCCTAATTTTATTTCTAGTGAATCCACGATATTATACCATTTAAATCACCATGACCCCACACTCAATTTCAACCAGCACAAGACATGGTCTGGGGTATTGTATTGGTCAAGCAAACAGCATGTGAGAGTTGCTTGTCATGCAAAACCGCTTTAAGAAATGTCCTTTGCTTTGATACTTTCGAAAAACATGATGTTCGAAGACTATAATATTCATTATTTTAATGAAATGGAGATGAGTTTGACATGTCGTGTTTTGAGTGGCACAGGGAAGAGGAAGATGGAGCAAAGGTGGTGAGGGTGGAGAACATTAATAACCCTTATACAGGTCAACAAAAGAGATTTAAGTTGACACTGAATAAACTATATGCTTGGAGTTTGGTGGACTATGAGAGAGTTGTCATGCTGGACGCCGACAATCTTTTTCTGCAGAAAACCGATGAATTGTTCCAATGTGGGCAGTTTTGTGCCGTCTTCATCAACCCCTGCATCTTTCATACCGGCCTCTTTGTGTTGCAGCCATCACAAGAGGTATTCAAAGACATGATTCATTCACTGGAAACTGGTAAAGAAAACCCTGACGGTGCGGACCAGGGATTCATTGGTGCTTACTTCCCCGATTTGCTCGACCAGCCAAATTTTCACCCACCTTTAAATGGCTCCAACCTCGATGGACAATACAGACTTCCTCTGGGATACCAAATGGATGCTTCTTATTACTGTGAGTAAATCAGTGGTGATATTTATAATCTTGTAATGAATTGAGCTGCAAATCTAAACTCAGACTATGTTTGTTTCTTCTGCTGGCCAACAGATCTTAGACTTCGGTGGAGAGTACCCTGTGGACCAAACAGTGTGATCACTTTCCCTGGTGCACTATGGTTGAAGCCATGGTATTGGTGGTCGTGGCCTGTCCTGCCTTTGGGCATTGAGTGGCATGAAACTCGTCGCCAAACTCTAGGCTACGCGGCTGAGATGCCGGTTGTTATAATCCAATCGATCATCTTCCTCGGAATAATAGTGATGACACATGTAGCACTTCCCACTATCTCTAAACTATACTACAAAAACTCAGACAAAACCACATCCTTGATGCAAACTGCCATAAAGTTCATAGCAATCTGGTCATTTCTCGCGGCATATGTAGTTCCCTTCGCCATTATTCCTCGCACAATCCATCCACTAGTAGGCTGGGGACTGTATTTCCTCGGTTCCATCGCTCTTTCATCTGTAGCAATCAACTCGTTCATGCTGCCTGCCATTCAAGTTTTTGTTCCATTGATTGGGATTTTCGGCTCTCTTCTGGTCATGGCATATCCTTGGTACAATAATGGAGTTGTGAGAGCTTTAGCTGTTTTCGGCTATGCGTTTTGTTATGCTCCTGTTGCTTGGGGTTCAGTGGTTAAGGTGTTGGCACGTCTTCATGTCTCGGTTGAAAGGGAACAGTTCTTCCCCAAATCGACTGAATCTTCACCACCTTACGGCGTCAACAAGTTGTGCTGAAACTTGATATGCAGTGCAATGGAACCAGGACTTCAACTAGATTGTTTTTTTTAATATAATGTTGTCATTTAATTCATTTCTTCGTCACTGTACACTCCATGTATTGAGCTTTCTTTTTCTTTTTCCTTTTTTATAATACTGAAGGAAACATGCTTGACTTATGAAGGCTTGATCGCTTTCCACAAAGCTAGCCACCTCTGTCGGAGGTTCTTGATGCAATAAAACACCGATCGGACAGTCCTTCGCCATGGTAGCAAACTTGTCTACAATAATATTAGCCTTCCGACATATATGCCTTATTCTGAAATTTCAATCTGTCAATTCTCTCGGAACAGCATGATAATCCCATTATCCTTCATTGCTTTCCCAGCTCCATTAATCTTATCCACATCCATTGCACAGTCTGATTCCACCTCTATTCTCCTAAATCCAAAGTTCCAATCAAGCAGCAAAGCATCGTGAATAGACCACAGCTCCCCATTCAAGGCAGAGCAAACACTAATACTCCCAGAGAAATCAACAATCCATTCTCCATCCGAATCTCGTATAACCCCCAGCAGCAGCCATTTTTAACGGTCCTTCCATGGTAGGGTATTAATTTTAACTCAATCCATAGCTGGTCCCTTCCACCTTACTTGTTGCCTCAACAAGCTCCTACAACCTTATTCAGTCTCAGCAGCGGTAATAATGTCATTTTTTAGATGAAAGCTTTGAATAAATAAGTCCTCCTTATCAACAAAGTTGGGCTGAAGCAGGATACTACATCTTATTTTTCAAATATTCCAACGAACTATGGCAAAAAGAACTCCCGAATGTCTCTCATTCATCGGATAATTCCCTTTCCCTGTCACATTAGTGATAAACCATTCCTGAAACAGCATTGTGATAAACTCTATTTTTCGCAACAATCAAATGAAACCAAATCTTTAAGGCTAACGTGCGTCGATGGAGTGCATGGCTCACATCTTCAACTTCACTTTGACACATTTGACATCTAGTAGAGGATGTTATATGCCGACGATAGCTCTCCTTATTAGTTAACAGTCTTCCATAAAGGGTTAACAAAAGGAAAGCTTTAATTCTTTGAGGGATCTTAATCTGCCAAACCTCTTTCCACCTTTTATCATCACCATTTTGTATCGGTAACGACAAAGCTTTGTAGGCTAACTTAACCGAAAAATTATGATTAGGTTCCCACCATCAACAAGGAGCATCTTCACCGAGGGAATTATGTGGAGGACATGTAGCCGTATTTCGATTTGCAAACGTGTGCTAGGACAATTCCATTTAAACACTGTCAGTCACAACTAGCGGTTCTGTGCTATCCAACCAGTTATACCAAAAGTCTGCTCAATTACCATTTTGACCTTTTCAAAAATGCTATTTTGTATATCCCCTATACACAAGTCGAGCATTTCCAAAGTCTGGAACATACTTGAAGCCTAATATCAACATGAACACCATCAGGACATCGATACTTACTCATGAGCACCTTTACCCATAGTTTATCAACCCTTGGATTAGTTGCATTCCAATTTTAATAATGAACGCCTTATTTTGAATCTCTGAATATTTAATAGCCAAACTGTCCATCTCCTATGCAAGTTTAATTATGTCCCATTTAAGCAATGCAAGAGTATTCGACCCCTCAGCTGCATTCCAAATAAATCTACGAATTAATTTCTTCATAGTCGCACAAACTCCTTTTGATAGCACGTGGACTGCATAACATAAGATGGTATCGCCTGCAACACAGCTTTTGCTAGGGTCATGCCACCTGCAAAAGATAACGTATTAGAAACCCATCCCGATAATTTCTGCTCCACTTTTCATTAAGGTACTTGTACTGGCATTCGTCACTGAACTATGAAACACCCAGATATTTCCCTAGGTTATTAACCATACCAAAACCGAAGTTTTAGGCTATCAAGTTCATATTGGCATCAAAATTCTTAGAGAAAAAGATTTGTGCTTCTTCCGTGCTCAAACGGTGGCTAGAGCATACACAAAAACGCTCCATTACTTCTCTAATAACCATCACTTGATCCATGGTAGTATCCGCAAAAAGCATCAAATCGTTCGTAAAAAATAAATTGGAGATACCAAGACCACTCCTCAAGAGATATATTTGCTTTCAGTCTCCACTAGAAATGCGTCGGTTTATAGCATGACAAAGACGCTCCATGCATCAAACAAATAAATACAGGGACAAAGGATCCCCTGTCGAATTCCTCTCAAAAGCTTGAAACTCTCTTAAACATCACCGTTCCAAAGAATCTGTGTGGAAACTGACTTAACACAAATCATGATCCAACGGATGAAAATAATTGGCAATCTCACTTCAATAAAAGTTTCCTTAACGAAGTCTCATCCTATGCGGTCATACGCCTTTTCAAGATCTACTTTAATCGTCATCCAAGCCTTTGATCTTTTTTATTATTAATAGAATGCACCACCTTTTGAGGAAGAATAGTTATGTTCCTACCAGGAACAAAACTAGTTTGGTTTTGTGTATCCAATTTGGCAACAGGGGCTTCAGCTGATTGACTAGTAGTTTGGTAATTACCTTATAGGACACAATACACAAGCTGATGGGTCTAAACAATGAAATCATCTCTAGAGCGTCCATTTTTGGAATAACCACTAAAAGCGATTTATTAGCCCATTCAGGAAGCTCTCCTTTGTCAAAGAAGCCGGTCACAAACTGAAACATGCTTCTCACAAGAATGCTCCAATTTTTTTTTTGTTGGTAAAAACCCACTTGATAACCATCCAACCCTAGATCTTTGAGAGGATCCATCACGAACATCATTTGCCGAATTTCTTCTGCGCTCACCAACCAGGTTTTAAAACATCAATTTCACTATTTCCCTATTCTTTATATAATTTAAAGGTCATATTCAAATATTGATACTACACTTTTCTCAAATTTTGGATTTTATTATTTTATTTTAATTTAGCATAATCTGACTTATTTCTTATAAAATTATTTTTTATTTTCATAAAAAATATTCTCTTAAAAAAAGGTTTGGATTTAAAATTAGATTAAAGTTGAATTTGAGAGTCAATTAGACATTGACAAGATTGAAGCACCCACAAGATATCCAAATTTAATATTTTTTAAATAAATGTTGTATCAATTTTGAAATTTACGAATACTAATTTTCTTTTAAATAAATGAATGATCCGTATAAACAATCACCTTTGCCCCTATAAGATAAGATCAAAATTTTTCAAAGGTAAAAGTAAGAACAAGCAATTCTTTCTCGGTTGCGGTATAGTTGTTCTGCTCATCATTCAAGGTTCTGCTCGCATAATGTATGGTATGGAAGACTTTGTTCTTCTGTTGTCCCAGCACTGCACAAACAACATGATCACTTGTGCCACACATTAGCTCAAAAGGAAAGTTCCAGTCAAGTGCTCTAATAGTGGGAGCATTCACCAATTTCAGCGTAATACATTCAAAGGTAGCCAGAGCTTCATCATCAAACACAAATTTTCTGTTTTGCTCTGGTAATGGGTAAAGTAGTCCAATAATCTTCGAAAAATCTTTTATAAACCTTAGGTAAAATCTAGCATGCCCAAGAAAACTCCTTATTCCTTTGACATTGGTGGGAGATGGTAATTTTTCAATGACTTCCACTTTGGATTTATCCACCTCAATGCCACAATGTGAAATATGATGCCCTAGCATTATGCCTTCTGTTACCATAAAATGACACTTTCCCAATTGAGAACAATATTTATTTCTTCGCATTGTTTTAAAGCGGCAACTAATTTGGCAAGGCACTGGTCAAAGCTTTGGCCCATGATAGAAAAATCGTCCATGAATACCTCAAGGAAGTCGTCAACCATGTCGGAGAATATTGCCATCATGAAACATTGTTGGAGCATTGCATATACAAAAAGGCATCCTTCAAAAAGCGAAGGTTCCATAAGGACAAGTGAATGTAGTTTTCTCTTGGTCTTCCGGTGTAATTGCTACCTGATTGTAGCCACTATAGCCATCAAGGAAGTAGTAAAATGCTTTGCCAGCAAGCCGATCCATCATCTGATCAATAAATGATAATGGAAAATGATATTTTCTTGTGGCCTTATTGAACTTTCTATAGTCCATACAAATTTTCCAGCCAGTAGTTAAAATGAGAATTCCTTAGAGCCATCTTCGGGTGCTGAATGAGAGAAGGAATTATTAGTATTGTCGATCGATGGATAGTTGGTTGTGGCATATGGATTGGGGTTTATATATTCATATTGTTTACCCATTAGGATATAAAAATATTACAATAATTGATGGTATGGGAAAGACTTGGGTGAACGATGGAAAATCATCAACTATGCATCATTATACATATTTAATATCTAATTATCAAAACGAGACGTGCAAAACCCAACCAAAATTATATGATATTATTACGAAAACGATGATCGTACCAATGATAGATGTATCTGATATTTGTATAATTTCATGTTGATTTTTGGCTTTGGTTCGCCAACTGGTTAGAGCTCAATTCTATACTACAAGCGTCACTATTTTGCTGCGAACATTATTAGCATCATATTTTATATAAATCCCTATGTTTATTTATTATCTTTTACTACACAAAAGTTTGATTACCAACAACACGAACCAACTTACCTTATGATTAAAGTAATCGTTATTGTTCTTAGAGTTCACGGGTTCGATCACAAGTGGTTGTATCAAAGTGATTGAACATTTATTGTCAAATGATTAAGAGTATTTAAAATAGATAGTACTTTGTAATCACCTTAGCTTAATAAAAAAAAAGTTGATTACCTATATCTAGCAGAGAAATAAGCTTTGATTACCGCTAAAATCATTCAATAAGTTCAAAACGTATTATCATAAAAAAATAATTTCTTACCTGGAATTGGAAAATACATAAAACAAGGCCAATGGCTTCTTTTCTTAACAAAAATCAGGCCAACAAAAATATTTTGTTTAAGGCCCTAAATCATGGGCTGCAATTGAAAAACCGACTTCTAACCCGGTCCAAACAGGAGGCACATATTGTTCCAGGCGACTGCAAACCCTAGGGTTAAAACGGAGATCATATAAACAGGGCGCTATCACCATCTCTTATCCTTCTCCGCTACCAAAGAGAGAAAGAGGGAGAAAATGGTTTCTCTTAAGCTCCAGAAGCGGCTTTCAGCCAGCGTTCTAAAGTGTGGAAAGGGTAAGGTTTGGCTCGATCCAAATGAAGTCAACGAGATCTCCATGGCCAACTCCCGTACGTCTTTTCCGTCTCTCTTTTCCATCACCGCCCCGAGTTTTTCTTTTCTTTTCATTTTCGTTATCGTCAGTTCTATGTTTAAATATAGTTTGATCTTGGTTTCGCATCTTTTGTTGCCAAAAATATGCTGGAAAGGAAGCTCGGAACATATATAAATAATCAGCTGCTCGAAAAATGAAAGCCGAGAAGCTAAAGCTTTAATTTCCAGGAATTGAGTCTATAGTAACCTCTGTAATTCAAATCTCAATTTAAAGCGCGTTATTCTTGATGATTTTTCATGTAATTTGTAATGGCTGTAGATAGCGCATATTAGCATCAGGATATGTGGACTAAGTTTGTGATTATGCCACTGAAGAAGTCTTACTTTTCTCATTTTCCAAATGAAAATATTACTTTGGTTGAACAAAGGATTAATTTCTTGTTTCCTCTACTGATATGTCTATATAATTAAGAGTATAATATTGTCTCGTTGAAATTATATTCGGGAATTTTATTTTTACTAAAGCAAAATGAAAGGATTTTATACCTTTCTATTGCTTATTTTTCTTCATTTTTTTCGTACATGAACTGAAAAATGCAGGCCAGAACATTAGAAAGTTGGTGAAAGATGGTTTTATCATCAGGAAGCCAACCAAGATTCACTCTCGATCTCGTGCACGTCGCATGAAGGAAGCCAAGAGAAAGGGACGTCACTCTGGATATGGTATGTTATCTATGCATGTTTGTGGGATTAAATGGACTTAGATGCTGAGTACATTGGTTGAAATTGGTGAGTTAGTGCATACTTGCACCTTATAATGTTGGAATCAGGACATATTCTTGATTGAAATTGATGACTTAGTTATGTACTTAATCATGGGAAAGAAAAATCAAACTTTTTTCCAACTAATTATGATGATCTGAGTTTATGTCCGAGCATATTCTTGGGGATGTCCAAATCATATGAGAAACGAACGAAATGGACAAATCATATGAGAAACGAACGAAATGGAGTATCATTCAAATTTTTATCCTGCTAGGGATCTTTTGTTAGCCATCAGAAAGTTGTGATGCATATTTTGTAAAATATATTTACTGAATTTAATTTGGTTTGTTACGGCTTTACTCTTATGCTGATTCTAGGTAAGCGCAAGGGTACAAGGGAAGCAAGGTTGCCCACAAAGATCTTGTGGATGAGAAGAATGCGTGTTCTCAGACGCTTGCTTCGTAAGTACAGGGAGTCAAAGAAGATCGACAAGCATATGTACCATGACATGTACATGAAAGTCAAGGGTAATGTTTTTAAGAACAAGAGAGTCCTTATGGAGAGCATCCACAAATCTAAGGCTGAGAAGGCCAGAGAAAAGACTTTGGCTGACCAGTTTGAAGCTAAGAGAGCTAAGAACAAGGCAAGCAGGGAAAGAAAATTTGCTAGGAGGGAGGAGCGGTTGGCCCAGGTACGTATTTTTTTCTTTTTCTCGATTTATTGTTTGAATGCTATTGTCAATAATGTTGTCAGATTCATGCATGACTTCTTTTCATCACATGTTATGATACCGTTTTTCATTTTTGTTCTTAATCTCCTCAGGGGCCTGGAGGAGGAGATAAGCCAGCTGCAGCACCTCCTGCTGCTGCTGCTCAACCAGTAGGGTAAGTTTATCTTTCTGAATCAATTTCTTCTCCAAAATGATCAATCTTCAAATGATGTATTTGTCTCCCATGTTTCTTATTCAGTGGTTCTAAGAAGTCCAAGAAGTGAGGTGACCTCCCGAAGATTAGCGAAGAACTTGTGAACCATGAGTTTAGATGTGAACATGTCTAAGTAGTTTCTTTTTTTCGTCGAGCTGCTTTTGGTTTATATGAACTTGTTTAAGTTGGATTAAGATTTCATGATTTTGTTCTCAGTTTACAGATTCTTTTGCTTGCTTTTATTTGGCATTTAATTTTTATTTGGTTTATTGATTTCTAAATTCGCTCGTCCATTCCTTTAAAACGTTGGTTATGGGTTGAACTGGTAATATCATAAATATACAAGTTTTTAGTTGATATGGGAATAAAATGTTATAACCAATATCACTCGACTTATTCAATGTTATGAAATGGTTACTGGACACTGGTTATGTTATTTAGTCAAATAAGTGTAATGATAGACTTGATCTTCAATTTTTATACAATGTTTTGATTTGGTTTTAATTTTTTTTTAAACAAATAGCCCTTCGCATATAAATAGTGAGTCCAAGTCCTGCACCGCCACTATTTCCACCAGATCCCCTTCGATGATGTGCAAAATTGGTGAAAAGATTTGGCATATCATGTGGGAACACCACAACCAGAATCCTTAATCTGCCAGAATAGATGGATGATACGATCAACAAAAGCTTCGGAGAACGCATCAATGGTAATTCATTGGAATGCAAGCCATAAGAAAACCCAGGATATGCCATCATTGAATATCCTGAATGGCATGATTCGAATGGAAATTTAAAGCATTAGACAGCAATATATAATCAATAGATGCCTTGAAGCCAAAAAAAAAAAAAAAAAAACTTTAGTATGCCTACAAGATCATATGGTCAAAAATCTAAATAGAAGTAAACTGAAATGAAAGTAAAGTTCAATGAAGCAATTGAGAACCTGCACTCGCAAATAGAAGTGACCTTGGGCCGACACTGGGTAAAATTCTGGAGGTTTCCAGTCTCTTAAAAGACTCTGGTTTTGCAACAGAAGCTATAATTGAAACATACCACTCCTTTGTGAACTTCACAGCATTACCCACGAAATTTAAAATGGTTTCTCATCACCAACAGCAAACATTGGCAAACCAGAATCATAGTCAGAGATAGCTTCTTTACAGACGCGATCGGCAAATCCTAAAATGCAAAAATATCAACACCAAAGTCCAACTGCAAATGCAAAACAAAAAGAAAAAAAACATTTCCTTCATAAAAAATATATAAAAAATGTAAATCCAATTAACTACCTCTTTGAAGATTCCATGAACATCAAACATCCAAATTCTAATGCTATGTTATTATCTTCAACTCTACCAAGATCAGAACATCATTGATTAGGGTTGCCAAAAGGTTTCTACTCTTTAGCAGTAGCACTGTCTCGATCATAACTCGTCGCCCCGGAGTTAGCTCGGTCTCCAGAAGAAGGGAACACAATGCAATAATTGCATGCATCGGTGTTCGCATTTCATGGTTCATTACAGCAAGGAAAGGAAATCGTTTCGTGCATGAATTGCCCTCTCAGCCTCTCGACGAGCCAAGTCTAAATCAACATTTTGCTCCATAAGCTGATCACAAGCCCTCATAGATTCCTCCAGAATAGAGGCATGAGATAGAGCAATGGCAACCTGTACAAATACTGCCATAAGTTCAGGGAGGAGTCAAGTTAAGAATCAAAGGCTCATAAATCGTAATAAGTAAATAATGTTTTCTAACTAGGAGGAGAAGACAAAGTCCAACCGTTAGAGCGTTACAAAAGTAAATTTATAAACTTACAACCAAGTACATAATCAAAACCCAAGGTGACAGTGGGGGACGCACGTTCATATCCTGAAATTTTCTTAATTACAAATGATTATAAATTCTTAATTACAAATGAATTGTTCTGTTTGTTACAAGTTCCAACGCGTAGAGAGTTAGGTTTAATTATGCTAATTAATAGTGGGGTTTTTACTATGAGACTGTGACTTGCATTCTTGTGGTCCTAAAGTGATAAGAAGATTAGATTTATCTGGTTTGTAACAACGTTGCAGTTGTTCAAGCTTTATTTAATTGAGAGTTTGAAAGAGATTTCATTATATATTTATTTACACTTGGTCAATTTTTTACTTCGTGACATTCATTTGTGTTTCTTTTTCTGTTTATTGATTTGCTAGGCAAAATATAGGGGATGGAAACTCTTGAAACGGATTTGAGCTCGTATTATTGTCTCAGTGATCTTTGGAAATGTTTTAGAGAGTGGAGTGCATATGGTGTTGGAGTCCCGCTAGTGTTGAGCCGGATTGATTCTGTTAAGCAATACTATGTTCCTTACTTGTCAGGCATACAATTGTATGTAGATCCACATAGGCCCAGGTCATCTTCTTACTGCAATGTCCTTCCTAATTTTCCCCTTTTAATGTGGTAGTTGGAGTTAATGTTTTCATTATGTCAGATTGCTCTCTTAACTACATGGACGCGCTAGATTTTTATACATTACTGGTTCTTATTGCTTCCTCTATTACAAATGACAGTAAGTTATATATTGATGGTTGATATATATACACACACACACATATAATTTTCCATAATATCTGGCAACAAGAAACCTTGGATGCTCTCTTTAAAGAACCTAACTTGTTTGAGGATGATTTGTTGGGTTTTCTACATAATGCATCCACTATTACAATATGCATTGCAAACTGATTCTTAATGTTAATTTGACTTGTTCTCTAGTTGCTTTCTCATTAACCATGGAATATGCTTCCCATACTTGATTTCTGGTGAATCTTGACATTATACTTTATACATCCTAAAATGCACCTTAAAAGTAATGGTTGCTTAATAATCATTTATTTATGATGCTACATATGATCTCTGCACAAATACCACTGCCTTGCTTTACTCTCGTCCTTGGGTGTTGACACTGTTTGTTATATCTTATTGTGTGTACTGGTTGAGCAGCATGCAAAGAACTGTATGCCTGAGACTAGGTGATATGTATCTAAAACGTTTGTAGCTTTTGAGTTTCCTTAATCTGCAAAAACCTGCCAATCTATTCAACTATCAGGACTAGTGAGGAAAGCAATGCCAAGTCTTTGAGAGAAACTAGTATTGCTGGAAGAAGCGACTCTGAAACAGACAGGAGAGTAAAAGGCGGTGTTGATGAAGCTTGGGCACAGGACAACTCCCAGAGTATGAATATATCACATATGGGTTCTCTAGTGATGAAGCTGAGGTTAGCAAATCGACTCAGCAGCCGGTTTTTAAATACTTTGAACTAGAGCAACCACATGACCGAGAACCTTTGTATG
Organism: Hibiscus syriacus; assembly: GCF_006381635.1. Lineage (NCBI taxonomy): Eukaryota > Viridiplantae > Streptophyta > Magnoliopsida > Malvales > Malvaceae > Hibiscus > Hibiscus syriacus. Next base: position 435,998 of record NW_024062302.1, on the reverse strand, counting down.
ACAAGGCAAGTTCACATGTGGTGATTTACAATGTAAAGTTCTTTCTCTTCAAATGTTTGTTCTGACTAAAATGCTTGTGACACCTTTTTCTTGCCCACCAGATTTCATGTCTTGCATCTCAATTTCCAGGGATCAGGATTCACAGGTGCTCTGAACTATTGCCAGCAAGTTGGATTTCAGTGGCTTGGTAGGACATCTTATCCTTCTAAAGATTGACCGAGTCACTGCTCTTTTAAACTTCATCTATGTTTGGTCATATTATTTTTGGTCTATAGGTACCCAATATACAGAATACCTATGAGTCCAACCCTACAAAATCTGGATGTATCTTTCTTGACCTTCCACTCTTTGTCAACACAGTCTCGAAGTATACCTCTTTCTCTCTCATTTATGATCATGGGGCATGTTGTCGGGTGCTTAGTGTTCCGTTGAGTTAATTTTGTTCATTATTTTACTGCCGGTACAGTTGAAAATCAGCTGCGGTATCCTGCTTCTAGTAGTAGGAAAGTCATTGGTGTTGATGCATCTACAAATATCCCTCTACCAGTTTTTGGCCTTGCTTCCTATAAGCTGAAAGGTTCAATTTTGACTCCCGTTGGTGGCCAAGAATGGCAGCAAGCAAGCTCTGTTACAAGCCGCTGACAATTGGCTGCAATGTTTACAAGTCCAGCATCCTGATTTCCACTTTTTTTTATCACATAACCCACAGTGGAGATAACAAAGGTACCTTGATTCTCGGTAACCGATCTTTTCTGTAGTTTGGGGAATCATAAAGGCTCAGTCGGGATGATACTTGGTGACGAATGATATAGTTTACTTGAAACTCTCCTAAGAAGCAGCTTGTTTTTCAGCCTTACTATGATTCCATAAGTTCCCACTTGATGCAGCTGTGTGCATGAGGATGCTCGTGGTCGCTTTGACTTGATGACGGAAATGGAGGCCAGGTTTTGCTACCAGACTGCATTCATTAAAATTGGCAGGTGTCGGAAACGATACGTACAAGGCAGCTATTTTGCAACAGGAAAATACGATCGGCTCATCGGAATCCTGATCATCACACAATTGTTTGCTGTGTGGCTGGTTCAAGTAAGTTCAAGTATGTTCTTGGTACACCTGTAAATTATTAACCAAAACGTTGTTTCTCTGTACCGTGTTTATTTGATAAATATTTAGGAATTTCGATGAAAATTCCGAAGCCTATACTGTATCCACGCACCGTAGTCCTTAAAAAAAGATTGCAAGAAAGAAAGGGAAAACAAATGGGTTAACAAAAATTAAACAACCATGCTCAAAGACATGAGAACCTAAATCCAAACAAACAACAAAGTAGGGGGTTGGTAGCAACCATTCGTCGGCCAGCATCATGACCAAAACAGAAAGGTCCCTAATTAATATTTTATCTAAATTTCATAGGTTAAATTAAAAAGTAAACTCATCTACTAACACGTCACATCATCAAACTAACATAAGTTAACGTCTCATTGATCACATCTTAATTAAAACGAAACGAAAGTGATCATATATTATGTTTTTTAATTCAATGATCATAAATTTATAAAATTAAAACAAAAGTGACCATTTGTGAATTTACCCTTTTTAGTTTGATCTTTAAATTGTTAATAAAATATTAATATGATACTTAAAAATTAGATAAAATATCATTTTGATCTCTAAATTTCATATAAAATTTAAATTTAACTAAAATCTTCCTCACCCGTCATCACTAACTATTATAATATGTTACCTTACTGATATCACTGATAGTTGAATTACAAAATTTTTAGTTTATATTTTTTATTTTTCTTAAACATGAATTTAATATTTGTTCAATAAAAAAATATCTCAAACTCCACAAATATATATATTAATTCAAAAGTTTTTTTTATAAAAGAAAATATCTCAAACTCGACAATTATAAATATCAATTCAAAAGTTTTTTTTTATAGAAAAAAACAGGTGCGACATTCAAGTAAAAGGGGTAGACCATAGCACGGCCATTATCATGGCACTCACTATTACTGAAATAATCGTTCGATTTTACTAAATACCTATGAAGCTATACAATCGGGTTTACTAGCAAATGTAAGCCTTAAGCAAAGCTGATACAATGCCTTTTATGAAGTGATGCTTTAAACTGGAAAAACACGAGTCTGATCTCTGCTGGGGCCTTAATTGATAAAACATCAACCCATTAGATAAATTACATTACATTCTTAAATCTATCCCTAGCTTCTACATTGAAGTATCAGAACGTTCAACGCAAGATCATGGATGATGGCCCGTTTGTTAAAAGAAGTGGCAGTCCGTCTTTCGCTGATCATAAGCCACCATCGAAGATGGTTGATAACAATAGCCCTTGTACAAACTCACACTTGTTTGCCTTCTCCCAGTGCTCCTTATCCGACAACGGCAATGGGTGAACATCTCTGTACACAACATAAAGGCTATCATGAAGTTCCTTCCAGTTAGAGGGAGAGAACTAAGTATTAGTCACTAGTAGGAGAAGGGAAAACAGAAAGGTAAAATCATATCCTGATACCATTAACAGCCAAAGGCAACAAGTTCCAGAAGTTGTTGGGCAAAAGAAATCAATTAGAAAAAAAACATAAGATCTACTTGACTGTATGAGCTGCCATTACCCTGGGTAATAAATCGAAGAGCCCTCAAAACACATGCTTTTCATTCTTATTTTCCCATCCCAGAATTTAGAGGAAAACAAGATCTCTCATTTTCATGTAATATAACTCCTCAACCCTTTGAAAAAGAATGACACAATCATGCTGTTACAGCACAGTATTCAAAGGGTGTTGCTTAGCTCAAACAGTACAGAAAATATCTTAAAAATAGATAAAAGCATACTTTTCTATCATTTTCGCATCTGAGCCTTTTTCTTCCAAGGTCACTTCAGTAGAAGAGGCAGGCTGTACACTTCCGGATGAATCAGCGGGAGGTGCACTGTAAAGAAATGAAACCAACGGATCGGGTCCTGTATTGGAGGAAGAAAGTGAAGACCATGACCTGGAAAGAAGAGATTGATAATGCGCATCATGCAATTCCTTCCTCAAGGAAGAAAGAGGTGACAAAGAGTCGCCTTTATGAAAATTTAGTTTGTGGTTACTGTAATCATTGGTCAAGGGACACAGATCATAAAACTCAAAGAATCTGGCCTAAATTATATTTTAAAAAACCCTCAAAGCAGCCTCATGGTCATACATAGAAAGTTAATATCTAAAATGGACCGGTTCAGAGAGATTTAGTAAAAGAAACAGGATGTCATGAGAAATGATTCAAGCACAATGACATAATCTTGAACGGGTAGTTGAAAGAAAAGGGAAAAAGAAATTAAATAAGCAAAATCTTTCAACTAAAAAGTAAAACAAGGATATCTTGAAAATATTCCCGTGTTGTGTTGTTATGTGGTCAACCATGTTCATACCCACTCTCTGTGCACAAACGGGGCATACCTGCAATTATAAGGGATACTGATTAACTGATCTTAAACATCATTTACATCTAAACTGCAATTAAAACTAAAGTATCTTTAAGTAACCCGATGAGGCGATGATTCAGAGATTCAATAAGAATGCCTTTTGGTAAGGTCAGCACTAAACTTGTTCTTCTCAAACAGAAGACTTCATATCATGTAATAAGTATATTAAGGAAAGTTCTGTTAACTATAATTTACACTGATAATGTACAAAGTCTTAACTCCTGCCAACAAACCAACACATATACAAAAGAGAGAGGGAGAGAGAATATGGTCTCCCAAGTCCCAACTTCAATAAACGACACCAAACTACATAAGCTTATAGGGCCTCTAGAATATTATGAATGAATGTCAGTTTCAAAAATGCGATAGTTTTGCTGTGCAGCCGGGAAAACTAAAGCGAACTTGCGTTGGATTTTATCCTAAAATGTTTAACTGTTTACTCTAAAAAGTTACACAATTGGTAATAATCTCGGTTACAACCGAGAATGTTACATTGTGGCCTGTTTTAACCTAAAATGTTACCATGTCTACTCTAAAAAGTTACATAATTGGTAATAATTTTGGTTACAACCGAGAATGTTACATGAGTTTATTGACCAACTTTTTAGATTGGAACTAGAATAGTTATGCAATTTATATGATTTGTAACAGAGAACATAATATTTTTGGTTACAACCTAAAATGTTACCCAGTTTACTCTAAAGAGTTACGCACTTGGTAAGTCTTTCGGTTGCAACCAATTGCAGCCTTTTTTTTTAGCCTTATGTTAACCGGTTTTATTTTAGAACCCCTCAAAAATGGGCATTATGTATGGACTAATAATAAAAGACAGGTTGCCATTAAAAGCATGAAGATGAGAACAAAAATTGTCCAGTAGCTTTAGCAATCATTCATTCACTAACAGTGAGGGAAGAAATTAAAAGTCATATAATTTGGGCAAGAAGGATGAAGCCAATGATAATCATATAAGCTTCCATGGGTAGAAAATAACAATTTAAGCCAGACAAAATTGCAAGATGTTAGAAAGTGTTCATAAATTGAGTCACATTAGTTTGATAATACTGAATAAGAATGAGGGAAAGGAATCGAGTAACATCTATTCATCAATCCAAGTTTCTAGCTGGATTACCAAACACTGTCCGATGCCCGACTCTCTTCCCTCAAGTGGAAAAGGCATAGCAATGAAAAAGGGATCCGTACAACAGAATTCAAAGACTTGACCGAGTTTGGCCTTCTTTTGCTGGGTCAACTTATACACAGGCACTAACAGACCCCCCTTGTCTAACCATTTTTGACCGTCGATTACCAAACTAAAGCATATCCGGGAAGTGTAAAACGTTCCTTAAATATCAATTCTAACAATCGTTCAAAACAAAAGAAAAATTCACGCCTAACAATAAATCCAGAAAGGGCGTAGTGCATACCCTATAGCCAGCTTCAAGATGATGCTCCTCGTCGATATGGCAGCACAATCCAAGTAAATCAAAATCCTCCGAACAGTACGGGCAGGGGTATTCCGTCATCAATTCATCATCTTCTTCAATCTCTTCAAAATCAATACAAAGATCTGCTTCCAAAAACAATAACACCCCACTCGGTAACCGCATAAAATCAGGAAAACAAAAACTCAAAATCAAAATCAAAAGCAACAAAAAAAAACAAACAAACAAATAAAATACCAACCACTATGGGATTTAAGAGTGGATTGATAGCTCCTAGATGGAGCTGAGAAGGAAAAACTCCAAGTATCATCCTCCATTGAAATTTTAGATAACTCTCTAAACTGCAGGTTTGTTTAGAAAAGAGAGAGAATCTAACAGGGCAGCTTCTTAGATTCCTCTTTTTCTCTTCTTCTTCCGCCTTCCTGGTTTAAGAAGAAAGAGCGAGTAAAAAACGAGGAAAGGGGAAAACGGGGGAATTTTATGGGTAAACTATATGACCATCGAACTATATAGCCCATTTTCATTTTGATCACAATTTTTTAATTCTTATCAATCAGATCAAGTTCCCTAATCATATAATTTGTTTAGATTTAAATCCCTAAATAAGCAGTTTTATTCTTCTCCTCCTTTAGGCTCAAGGACATTGGTTCAAGTCCCTCCACTCTCAATTCTTTGAGAGTTCTTTTTTCTTTAACTTGATGGTGACACGTGTCATCATTTGGTTAGATAAAAAATGTTACATTGAATAAATTAAAATTATATAAAAGGCTAAATTATATACAAAAAAAGATCTCCAATCATATGATGATACGTGTGTCATATGATTGGATTATTAGATTTATTGAATTAAATTAAATTAGAACTAAATTGAAAAAATATATAAATATCAAGGATCAAATGTATAATTATATCAATTTTACTAACTACCACGCCATCACTACCTTTAACCGGCTAGTGGTATGATTGAATGCATTTAAATAGTTGGTGGTCTGATTGATAAGCATTCAAAAATAATGGTCAAAATGAAAAGAGGTTATAGTTGGATGGTCACTTATAGAGTTTATACAATTTTTATTTTATGTCTTTGTACCACCTTTGTTTTATAAGGTTGTAATTTGTAAAGGAGAGCTGGAAACTTAGCGAACACGAATTCGGACTCTTCGAAATGACCAGCAACCACGATACATGTAGATCTAGGAATAGGAACGAATCCAGAATCCAAAATCCAAAATAAAATAAAGCAGGACTGTACGAAATCATTCAATTCTAAATCTGTTTATTTTTTTATGTTAAAAGTAATTTAAAATTATTGTATAATTGTTAATTTTTTTAATATTTTAAGTTTTAATAATTATATTTATAAGACGAGTTATTATTAATATTTAAGAATTTTTTTAAAATAAATATTATTTTTATAATTATTTTAAATTATAAAAATATTAATTTGTGATAATTAATATCTTATCTATGCATCATTTTATATTATAATTCATTAGTTTCAGGAACAAACGTATAATTTTATGTTAAGGGTACGAACTTAAACTTAAGGAGATAAACTAAAATTCTAAAAATGAATTAAAATTTTAAAAGGGACTAAACATATTTTTATTAAAAATACATAAAAAAAATTAAAATATATAATAATTTTAAATTTTGGATACCAACCTTGGCATTTTCCGTACTTTTGCTTTTATTATTTATTTATTTATTTATTTATACTTTTTGTAAGAAAAAGGTAAGGTTAGTATTAAATTTCCAGGAAGCATAGGAAAGAGCTAAGAGTATAGAGTAAATTACACAGTTAGTCACTAATGTTTGAGATAATTTTTATTTTTCTCATTGAAGTTTAAAAAGTTATAAATTGGTCACTAACATTATCAATTGATTATAATATAGTCACTTAATATTAATTGTCGTTAATAGGTGTGACGAAAACATGGTTGGCATGTTAATTGTTTATATGAATTGAGTTGACCCTCACGTTGGAGAACCATTGAAATCCCTGTGACCGGCGCTAGAACAATAAGAACCAAAACTCAAACAAGAACAAGAACAATCTTAAATAAACAGTAACTTTACTTGAAGTAATTTGAAACTTCTTCTTCTTCTTCTTCAAGACCATGGTGAAAAGGAAATGATACGTTTAGTCTTTGGACCCGAAGCTCACATCCACTCTTTAATCCTCAAAGCCAAAACCCAGTTGGGACTGTCGGTCTAGAACTCGCCAACACCTTCTCCTTTTTCTCCTTCTTCTTTCTCTTCCAACTCGAATAATAAGCCTTTGTATGCCAGTATTGTCAATGGAAGCAACGCCATTTCAAATGGCAATGAGTTCATCGATGATTACCAGTTCCAGGACCATCCCAAAGATTTGTTAGCGATGTCGTATTCTTTTTTACATAGGAAAAGCTTTTCAGTTCCTGGTATGTGTTTTGGTGGTTCAGATGATGTGAACTCCGAGTTTGCACGGAAATCTTGTTCGTACTTCGCTAGAGGGTTTTGTAAGAACGGTTCTAGTTGTAGGTTTCTTCATGGAGATTAGGGGTCGAAATAGGCCAGGCCGGCCTATAGAGGCTTACGACCTGGCCTACATAAAGTTTGGTCTGGCCTGACCTATATAATAAAAAAGCTAGGTTCGGGCTTTTTTAAAAGCCTATTAAATTAAATAGACTAGACTTAGGCTTATTAAAAAACCTTATAAGCCTAATAGGTCGACCTATATATATATGTATATATACTTGTCATAACGATGTCTACTTTGTAAAATGCGTCTAAGTTAGAATGACTTAATAGGGACTTTATTCTAAAATTAATGACTAAACTATAAATATTTGGCTAAACTATAGGGTCTATAAGATAATTAACCCTAAATCTAATATATAACCCTAAAATTAAACTAAACCCCACCCCCGATTTATTTCTCTCTTCAATCTCTCCCCCTCTAATTATCTTTCACGAGCGGGCCCCTACCATTGCTTCATTATTTTTTAGTTATATATTCATTACAAACAAAGAGAAATAACAACAAAAGTGGAGCATGGACACAATATAGGCGGCGACCGCATTTGATGGTGTGCTAGTGTAGGCGTCGGGAACAGCAAGGTATGGTGCTGATCTTGGGTACTGCGCAGACAGGTATGGGGGACAAAAATTGATGTTTACAATACTTATATTATTTTTTGGGTACCAATATATATGTGTCCATCTAAATTAACGTTAGATTTAAAATTAAGCCAAATTATATATTAAGGGCTTGTTTAGCCTATTATAGAAGGTGTGCTATTTTTTGTTTTTGTAAAAACAACTATTAAATGAATATTAAAGGTTTAATGTAAAGCAGCCTTTTAAAAAGCTATCAGGTCAGGTCAGACTTTTAAAAAGATCAGATCGAGCCAAAAATAAAAGCATTTGATAGGCTATAGGCCAGACTCAAGCCTAAAAAAATTATCGTAGGTCAGACTTAAGCCTTTTAAAGCCTGGTCTATTCCGACCCCTAATGGAGATTCTGCCGATGATGGAGCTGCACTCGTTGGTTCTCCGAGTAAGCTCAGTGAGTTGGAGCAGTACCAAGAGCTACTTAGATCGAAAGCTCTCCAGGCTTCTCAGTTCATAGCAGGAGCTTCTTCTTTACCGTACAACAAGTCTCTTAATCTTTTTTCTTTTACATAGGTGTAGTTTACCCTTATATAAATACACATACATATGGATGGATGGATGGATGAGGTTGACCTATAAAGAAAAGTAATTGTAATTGATTTCTGGGATTTGTTTATTCTCCGCAAATAGAAGCAATTATTGTTGCTATTGGTATTTGTTTGTAGGTTACATAGTAAATAGAATAAGATAGAATTAGAGGAAAATAAACGAAAAGGGAGGAGAATGTATTAGTGGGGTTTCCAGAACTTGATATTGGTCAAACTTATTGGTCCAGTTGCTTTAGGGTGTTGTATAAAAAAGCACATATGCAGGGCCATATTTTGAATGAATTATTTTGGAATCAATAAACAGAAGCTTCAGACATTAAAAAGGATAGTAAAACAAAAGTCATTGAAGATTTGATTTTGATGTTTTATTTTGAGGTTGCTTATTGATAAAGAAAGATTGATGGGTAAGAAGCCTAAAAAACCAAGCAACTTTAAGTGGCAACGGCCGAGGTTTCATCAGCAGGAGAAGAAGCACACCAACAACAATCTCAGCCTCAGACTCCTAGAAAGAGAGGTAGACCACGAAAGATTATCGAGAGGACTGAAAGTGGAGAAATTAAAGAAGAGGAAGCACCTGAAGTTACTGAGAGGCACTAAAAAAAACTAAAAACTACCGAGGAGCAACAACAAAAACATGAAGAAGAAGAAGAAGAAGTAGAGCAAAGGCCACAGGCAAAGACAGAAGCAGAGGCTTCATCTACTTTCATGGGAAGCATGAAGAAGGGATTGGGACAATCAGTGGCACCAAAGGAGCCTCCAACAAGGAGAACAAGAAGAAAAAAGCAAACCCAGAAAGAGCAGCTAAAATTTCGGCAACGGGTTTAGGAGCAGCAGTTAATCCGGCTTCTAAGAAGATGCTTCAAATGAGTTTTGGCTCTTATTAGTTCAAGCGCCGGTCAAAGGTACCAATGGTTCTCCAATGTGATGGTCAATCTAGTCAACTCAGTCCATAGAAGTGATCAAATGAGTTTTCGAATTCATTGAGAAAAGAAAAAAAAAACATATTTAAATTTCAGTCTAAACATTTCCATTCTTCTAAACTCAAAGATTAATATTCAGCACTCTCAAAATTACAAAATAAAAAGATTAAAAAGGAAACAGTTCCAAGTCATGTTGATAGAGGGAGCAATGTTTTCGGTTCGAATATTGCTTCCCACTCAAGTCACGATCTCCAAACCAATGCCTCCTTGTATGATCCCTATCAGTTAAACTTGTTATACCAGAATGATTTTCCTCCTGGTGATGGTGTTGTCATCTCAAAGGAAGAAAATCTGCACAGTACTGCAGGAAGCGTCACGCAGCTTTCGAACCCATTTTCTGCTGCTGACGGAATGATCTATGATCCATCGTTTTTGGTATGTCAACTTCTTTCATGCACCTTTGAATAGGTTAGCTTAAAATATTAGTCACTAATGTATGACTATTAGTTTCATTTTTACGAGATTCAAAGTTTTTTGACTATATGTTATTTCCAGCAAGAGGGGGTTGCACTTGTTGGACTTCAATCTAACATGGGCGGATACCTCCCATGCAGTTCTAATTACTTCTGTTTGACGCAAAGTTAGATTAATTTTTTTTTCTTTCAAATGTGCATTTTGTTGTTTCTTCAGCTTAACAAGAAGCTAGTTTAGCATAGGAATTGATAGACTTTTCCAATTCGATTTTCTTATTGACTTTTGGAAGCTCTGGACATCATGATTTGTTCTTGTTGCAGCAATTTCTATTTTCTTTTGGTATTGTGGAACACTGCTTGGCAACTGGCAATTTGGCATAGTACACATCTTCTCGTTCTTATATGGCAAACAAATGGATGAATAAATGAATATATGGAGTGAATTCTTGTGCAACTTAAAAACATTAGTTATACTGTAAAACAGTTCTATATACCATGTGCACCAAAAGTTCATTGCTAAAGTTCAAGGGTAACCAAAGGCTAAACAGGTATTGAGCGACAGAGAGCAATTGAAAAAAGGAATTTGGAGCAGTTAAAGGCAAGCAATTCAAAAGCTTATTAGTACTGCATTAGCAATAGATTAGCAAGTGTTCGAAGCCTGATACAGAGTTATCCTATTGAACAGCTTTGAACCGATCTTCAAAGCTTGATTCACCCCAGTTAAAAATTGTGATCCTTGCACTCCAGCCATTTTTGAAATCGGATAATATGTGCCAGTTTATGCCAACTCCACAGTTATCTCCACACGCAATGGATTCGAAACTGTCCGTTGTTTTATATCAGCCCACTCCGAAGCTTCAGCAGTTCTGTTGTCATGAGGTATAAGAAGATAAAACAGAAAAGCCATCCTTAGTCCCTCCAAAGATTTTTTTTCTTTTTGGTCTTTTGTGAAGCCCCACACCATTGTTTAATCATTAATGATAAAGCTCGATCGGCACTTATTCTGATTTATCTTACTAAAAGCTTTCTTTCTATTGTATGGTTGCGCACCCACTGTCTTATATTCTGTTTTATTGAATTACCAATGCTTTTCAAAGGCTCCACTGAGCTCAGGAACTCCCATGGCTTGGCCGACCGGATTCCGCATGAATGTCGGATCCATTCTCTTGTACAAATTTCCAAATCGCATGTTTTTCTCTCCATTTCACAAGGAATACTTTATGGTGCATTGAGTCCATGACACAAATAATAACGCAAGGCGTATTATCCCCACACGGGTGGAGCTCATAGCTTAGCTTTATCCTGTTTAGACATCTACGGCAGTACAGATTCAATAAATTCTAAGGCTGCTTTGAAATTTACCTTTGCTTCTAAGTCAAACACCATTTATTAGAATTTGATTCCAGATTAGGTGGGGAAGCTTGTAATTGTTTTGCAGCAGAGGAAGAAGGTGGTGGACCAATGATTGTTGATGGTCCCCTTCTTTAAATTCATTAGCTATTTCTAGCTGTAAAGGTTCTCAGGGCCTTCAACACTCATTTTACATCTACCTTTTTTTTAATTCTCTTTTCGTGGCCTTTTCCCCTTACATGCTACGGTCGACTTATCAATGGTTTTAGAACCTGAAACCAAACATGTCTCTATGCTTTTGACTCTCTGTCCGAAGAATAGAACCCAGTTTATTCTGTCCTCTTTTACGTACCACCGAAACTTGATACTATCTTAACTGTACATTATTTTAAAAGCCTTAAGTTGCTTGGCATAATGTCCTCTTTTATGAAGTTGGAGCTTTCTTTTACTGGAAAAAATCAGATTTTTCACGCACTTAACCCAGCAAAGTTTAAAACTTCAGGGGACCAATCAATGTCGGTGGCTTTCTGGGTCCGGCTTCAGTTATTCCATTCTAAGGATGCCCTTGTATGATGTATTCTTTCATGGAATGCTAAAGATCACATTTATGAACAGGGTGCCAGTTTAGTCCCCAACCCCCCCCCCCCACCCCAAAAAAAATCTGCATCACACGATTTGCCACCAAGCAAATTTCCATTTTACCTACATGAATGACCTACTCTAAGAAAGAGCTTATCCAAAAACGAATACAAGGTACTACAGTACGGGACTAACTTATAAATTTTTTTAAAAATAATTATAAGAGATAAAAATATAAAGCTTTCAAAAGAAACGACGGTTGCAATCGGCCCCTTATCCATCCCTGAATATTCTAGAATCATCCAGGTCTTTTTTTTACAAGCATGCATAATAAAAATAACAGCTTTCCCCGGCGGCCACAAACACCTTCTCGGCCTCTCCTAGAATCACAAAACCTCACATAATGATTAAAACCAACGGGATTAGGTAATAATTAGAATAAAGCTGTCGCGTCAGGGGAAAACTATGCGGGTCCGCAGCATCTGCTGCTACGTCCATTTCAGATTAATTAATTAAATCATAGTTAAAATTAAGATTGAAGAAGACGATAGGATAGGATGAAAATCGTAGGGCTGTAATGTAAGCAAGGGTTTATTCTACAAAGATCGAAACCAGCTGGCCACGTGTGAAGGGCAGGGCAAAAGAAACTTCGGACATTTCCTACGCTACAACGACATATGGATCCCTTAATTATAATAATTTATTTGCTGGATAAAACAAATACTGTCGTATGTATCTCTTTATTCGGAGATCTTAAAAATAATGAAAATTACCAGGAAAAAAACACAAAATCCGACGAAAGGGGAGGAGAATACGTGATTGCCACCAAAGTGAGCAAAGGAACATTCTGGGGCAGAGCCCAGAGGTTGGTAGCTCACAAGCCTTCCACCAAAAATGAAAATCCATCAACCAACGAAGCAAGCAAGCAACAGGTTGGCTTATCCAAAACCATCATTCCAATGCCCTATAATTTGTTCTCCACCCCTGTTTCAATGGGTGGATATTGAGTTAATCAAATGCCCTTCTTTTTCCACTCCATCACATGTCCATTGTCTTCTTCATTGCAACTTCACCTACAACAACATCAAATTCGGTTGATTTTATTTCCGAATTTACTTCTCTTTCAATCATATTTTGATCCAATTCAATGGGGGAAAAAGATGCTTTGATGGAGCGGTGCAGAGTCCGTGTTAAAAGACTATTGACGAGTGCACTACTTCACGGAAAGGATAAACTTTGGTTTCAGCTTGAGAACCTAGAAAGCAACTAAAACTCTAAAACTACAGGACCAAATCTAACGCAAAACTCCATGAGCAATGCTCCTTTGGTTTTAATAAAATCCGGAAGCAATAAAAAAACAGAATACAAAACTGAGTGATAAATGAGTTAATAATGTTAGATGAAATGACAAAATTGAAAAGTGGGAAATTTACCGGCGGCTAAACTCGGCTTGGTCTTCAATGTGGGTGACCGTACAAGTCATAGGGTGCCCATAATGCGTCGAGCGGACACGGCTTTTTGGAATCCAGTCTTAGCCATGGCTTACCGCTACCGGACCAATGCAAGAGGCTAACGGGACCGGGATGCAAGTCTCGACAACTTCCCCTCACGTTGTCCCCACCCAAACCGTGCTGGTTCCATCTGTGCCCAATGGGTGCCACGCGGCCGGCAAAGACCAGCAAGAACGGCGGCAAGGAACCCAGCTCGTAGATCCGGTCGCCTTTCTGGATCTCCATCCACCTTTCGATCCGCTTAGTGAACCCGACCCGTCTCCATTTCGCCAGATCTATCACCATCACTCCCGTGTTAAAATAGCATGGCTTCCTTCCCCTGAAAGTCCCTGAAAACCGATCGTCCGACCAGAAACTGTTTGTGAAATATTTTGTGAAGTTGGCATGGCAATACTCCGGTGCTCCGATTGTTCGTGAACCTAGATTGGTACTCCACAGCTTAGAGATATCGTCAACGACGACGAGATCGGAGTCCAAATAAATCACTCTCCGTACGCACGGCTCTAGCAGATCGGCCAAGTAATTCCTAGCGTAATTTAACGGCTGTTCAAGAGCTTGCCTAACCGAAGACGATATCAGGTTCCGCACAATCTCGGGGTCGAAATAATAAACCTTGAACTTCAACTGAGGGAAAGTGGACCGAACTAGGGCTTCTAAATCGGTCTCCGAGACGAGGAAATGGAAGCAAATGTTCTCCGGACACAAAGAATGCTGGAGAATGGAGTGAACGGCGGCGATTGACCCACGGAGGTACTGCACATCGAGGGTTATAGCCACGTGCACCAAAGAAGGATCGCAGACGCCAGTGGTTTTGGGGTCGGCGAAGCCACATTCGTCGGCATTGCGAAATTGGAAATCCTTTCGGAAAGTGAACCGATTGTCCGGTGATGTATAGACCAGAAATGAAGGTAACCGGAGGTAACTGTCGAGGCGAGAGGATCTAATAGCTTCAGCTGGAGGAAACGACTGGAGGGAAGGAGATAGAACAATCATCACCAGTGCAGCTGAAAAGAACCCAGAGAATCGTATAACCCAAAGCATCTTAATACAACAAATCCCTCTCCTTCAATACCTTTTCCAGATTCGAAACCGAACCAATCTGCTAAGAATATAAAGAGGGGATGATCGGAAGCACGATTGGGTTCCTTTCAGTTCCACGAGAGTTCCCAAATGGCAAACAGTATATATATAAAGAAGCTTTTCTTGGGGTCCGTGTCAAAATGGGAATTGCCGTGGGAACGAAGCGACCTTCGTTAGGAAATACATATATTAGCAAATAAAGAATCGCTGGGAAATAACCGGAGCGATGAATAAGAAAGAGGGCCCGGTGCCACCGTCTGAACCCTCTCACTCCCTTAACTTTTTCCCCCTCTTTTCTCAATGAGAGGAGCTAATGGGATAGCTCAATAGAGAGAGAGAGAGAGGAGGCAGAGGAACAGAGAGATTTTTTATTTTTTTTAACTTAGCTTTGCGTTTTCGTCATACCATGGAAAGAAATCCAAGATCAAACATATTTGTATTATTTTGAGGCTATATTATAAAATTAAAAATGGTAGTTAAACGATCAAATGAAATCACATGAATAAGCAAGTGATTAAACGAGATTTCTGAAAATAGTTGGATGATAATTATAATAATTATTTTTATTTTTAACATTAAATGATCGAAATAAGATTAAAATAAATAGAATTTTAGAAAATAGGTAATCAAAATATAATTAAATATATAATTTACTTTAAAAATATTTATAGTAGGTAAGATTAGTTGTTGATGAGTAGAAGAAGGAAAGGTTAAAGGTATAAATGAATAAAATATTCGATAAATTATTCATAAATTATTTATTTATTAAATTAAATAAATAAATATAAATATAATAAATAAACGAATATAAATAAATATATAATTGACTTATTTACACACTTAGGAAAGCACCTCTTCAACTAGAATGACGATTGTATCCCGAACTCCATTTTGTACACTGGGATTGTTGTACACGACACTCGCTCCTTTTCAGCAGGTCATTTCGTTTTACTATATCGCAGTTTTATATATTTTATTTTTGCAAAGCTAAAGCCTAATGTTCGGATGTTCCTTCTAGAGGTGAAAATACGGCTACCCGCTCGTTTAGTATGCGGGTTTTGATGGTGCGGACTTAAATGGAATGGTTTAAAAAGTTCGCAATTATAAATGGTTTTAAATTTTAAGGTCCGTGGCTCGTCCGTTTAACTTGCTACACCTTTAAAAATGATACAATAACTTGAAAAGAAATGTAGCACCGTCAAAATAATAAATAATATTTAAATTTTATTTTAAATAGCCGGAAATGATTATAAAATAATATTTTTTAAATTTTTTAATCATTAATATATATATATATATAACGATATAATTACTTAAACTCAAATGAAAAAATAATAATATTCACTTATATCACTAAATTGAAAAACAAATAAAATAATAATCACATTATACTTTTATAAAACACCATTATTCAAGGCTATAATATGAAGACACAGAAGTATCTACAAGCATAAATTCAAACAGAAAAATTCAACAAAGTCAAACATTATACAAATCTAATAATTTTTCTTTTGTAAAAGCCTTTAAAAGTTGAAAAGTATGTTTTTAATTTTTTCTTTTAATTTTTTTCTTATTTTTAATCCAAATATTATGTTTCATATGATATATTATTAGAATATCACATGACATTTTATAATTAAAGAACGAAATGGATAACATATTTAATGAAAAAAAAAATGTCAAAATTAAATAAAAGAATCTTTAAATATCAAAGTGATAATGATGTAAATTTTATAAGACTAAAATACTATATAAATCTTTTAACTTTTATTTTTTAAAATGAAAAATAATTTGATACATTGTAAATGAAAAAAGAATATCAAGTAACGATAGAATTATGACAAATGCCTTAATAAATTTAAGAACTATAATGGTTATAAGTAACATTATATTTATAGATAATTTATTTTCTTTTTCTATAAAATTCTTTAAGTTTATTTTCTATTATAAATTTTAAATTAAGCGGGCTACCCTCGAGTTTAACAGTCCGGACTAAAAAGCCCGTAATTTAAACGAACTTCAGTTTTTGATGTCCAAAACCCGCACGGGCCGCGGGTTAAACGGGTAGCCCACGGGCCTTAGCCCATATACCCACCTCTAATTCCTTCATAGGATCCGAGCCCACCTAATTTTTTTTGATATTTTTAAATGTTAATTATATCGTTTTTCATTAAATATTACTTTTTAATTTTATTCACTTAATTTTTTAATTTTTAATTTTATTTATTGAACTTTGAAATTATTTTTTTTGTTTTGGTCACCTATTGTTAAATAATTAAAGACGTTATGACATCACACACGACATCAAAACGATATCATTTTTAAAAATCTAAATTTATACTAAAACAATGTCGTTTTTACATCTATATAAAATCCAAAAATTCCATCCTTTGCTTCATTTTCCTTCCTTTATTCTCTTTGCCTTTTTTTTATATATTTTATTTTCTCTTAACATGGTAGAACTCTTATTACCGTTCGTTGCAGTAGACCATCGTGTCGACCACCGTTCGAATTAGTGTCCATTTAACAAAACTCTTAAATTTCACGAATTAGTGTTAAATCTTTTTATTTCCTTTTTGACTCTTCGAATTTTCTTAAATTTGAGGTCAACTTATAAGCATTTAAAATCTTTTGTGTTCTCTCCCCTTCTTTGATTTCCAAAAACTCCTTCGCTTCTAATTTCTCTTCATTTTCGTTGCTTCTAAGTTTTCCCCTTCCTCCATGTTACTAAATTCCTTTTTCCCCCCTTTGCTTTTAAGATGCTTACTCTGGTTTTCATGGTAGATAAACAATAAGACTGTGGGAGTTTGAAGGTGACGGTGGGGTGGTAATTTGGGATTAAGCTTTAGGAATAAAATTTAAGATTTTTTATTTTATTTTAAATATTTAATGTCATAATTAAATATTAATAAAAATATATATCATCATTATATGTTAATAAAAGATGTCATGTCATCCAGTTGTAAAGTTCAGTAAGTAAAATAAAAAATAATAATTAAAAGTTGAGTGAAAGAAATAAAATTCAATTAAGAACGATGTAATTTACTATTTTTTATATTTAATAGTTATATGATTTTTATAATTTTTTTTGTTGAAAAAAGAGTATGAATGTATCATATGTTGGAGGCTATTATCATATGTCTCACTAAAAATTTTCTAGAGTTGGAGGAAAAGAGGACATATAATAATACTTACTACAAGAGGAAGATCAAACTGAACCAGATAGTAAAGAAACCATCGCCAAAGCTTGCCGAGCATCAAGCAAACTTCAGGGCTTGCGATATTTTGTTGATTTTTTTATTTTATATTTTGAAATAGAAGAAGATAAGAAATTCCTTTTATTTTGTTGATGCCACATAAATTCTAATAAATGTGTGGCCACAAATAAAAGTGAAAGTGAAAATCTAACAAATATATTATTTGATATTTACTAGATGCACATTAAATAAGTTTGGAATTTTTTTTTTTTGACAATACCGAAACATTAATTATTCTCTGTCCTTTTGTCGCACATTTAACATGTAAGATATTTCCACTGGTCCACAAAAAAACATGTAAGATATAAATTACACGAAACCCAAGATGGTATAAAAAGGCAAAGCAGAAGCAGCAAAACCTAGTGCTTCTCCCGTCAAGAGAGAGGCCCCACTCCCACCAATAGATTATTTCCACGTGGATTGCAGTGTACTCGATACGTCCACGTAGAGGGTGCACCTGTGGGTTTGAGGGAGGTACCGGGTACGGCGTTCCCCCGCTGCAGCTGTGCCACCGGTGGCAGCCAGCGCAATTTAGCATGGATCTTTTAGAATGCTTTGTAAAGCGTGTTCCTCGGTGAGCTCATCGGCATTTCCGTACATCTCCACACAGTCTCTGCTTTCTCCAGGCTGGAGTCCACTTTAGCTTCACGAGAGAAAGTAATTAGATCCGGATTCATGTATCGGGTATTCGGGTTTCTAACATATGGATTTATTTCACTGGCTTTATAATATGAGTTTGCTATTTTTCATCTTAAAAAAATAATTAATCTCAAATCTTCGGGGTTTTTTATTCAAATATTACTTATCAGAAAATTAATACTGAAAATAACATCAGTTTAAAGTTATTTTTAAGATCGACACTATCATATATAATTGCATGAGGCGAATAATAACGGTAACTTATATGTATTAATTTTATCTTTAGTGACTTAATAAATAGATGTTTAAAAATATTATATTTAAACATTTGAAAAATTACATATCTAAACAACATAGAATTGAGACGAGTGGGAACAATCGCCCCTTGAAATTTAAAATTACTATATATATATATTCTATTAAAAAAATCTATTTTCACCTTTGGAATTTAATAAATTCAAGTTCATACCGCTAACATAAAATTTTATGTATATCCCCAGTGAGATTTGAGGAACCCGTAATATTTGTAAGACTTCTCGAATTCCATATTTTGTAGATATGAGACTTCTTAAATGTTTATATATATTAATGTTATTTTCGTAATTAATTTTTGTTTGATGGTATTAGAATAAAGATCTCAAATCTTTAGTTATAATATTAATCGAATAAAACGTTCAACGAGAAAGTTTTTAATGATTAAATAAAGACAATTAAGATCTCGATAACTATATACATACTTATATACATTATTTTTGTAGAAATATGGAGTATATATATTTATAAAGTCACGTCTTGTTCTTCTTTCTACATCTTGAGAGATCGTAATCTTTATTGGTACGAGTCGTCCTCTATGAATAGATTTATTTCTATGCTTTCTTAATTGTTTAAAATTATTAATAATCACTTCCAATTCTACAGAAAATGCTACGTGGGATTTGAAATCATGAGGTGAAACGTCATAATCATGTACTTAATTGCATACTTAACGTGTGTTTAAACATCGCATCTAATTTTGGACAATCGATATTTTATTCAATCCATGGAAATGAAGGATATTCTCTACATACCAATGCTACTTGCAAGATTAGGTGTTGATTTGACTTGAAATTGCTAACCGAATCCTTGGAAATAGACTTTTAAGCGGCAGCAGTTAGATTAAATATGGGCTAAAACATAAAAATGTTTAAATTCACATGGGTTATATGCATATACATACAATTAATTTCGTTACGCAACGCATTGGATATTTATATTAAAATAAAATTTTAATAATTGAAGCGCCGCATTTATTAATATTATTATATTTATAATGTATATAAATATTCGAATCAATATGATATATTTACTATTATGATTTGAAATGATAATTTTATGAAAGTTCTAAAATATGTAAAGCAGATTAAGTGAATCCCTTCTAAAAACTTAAATATATGTTAAATATTCAAAAAGTAATTGAATAAAGTGAATTATAATATATAATAATATAAACTCATAAATAATATAGAATTTTTTTAAATAGTCTATGATGGTTATAAGATAATATCAATTTATTATATTTTTGAGTTATTGACAACATACCATATAACTACTTAAATCTAGTATCCCTCGATACAAGAATTGTAGTTTAAATATTTGTGTTGTTGTTAGCTTTTCATTGCTATAATGTATGCACATTAGATTATTCATTAATATAGAAACATCACAAGTTATATTGGTGTATGGGCTAATCAAATAATAGTATAAAATAAAAGATTACGACACTTGATAGCAGACCTAATAGTTGGTTGCCGTCGCTAAGGGATGAGAGGTCGTATATGGAGTCCTGATGGGGGTTGAAAACCATGACGGGCATGGAATAATGCCACAAGAAGTATTAGAAACTGGGCGAGGTTGTCTCATGGGGTCTCATTTTGACGAGGAAGTAGTAGTGATGGTTACAGGCACTACTGATCCCCAAGCACTAGTCAAAACGTTAATAATATTAATGGAATGGAGATCCAAGTGCCTGCTGGACACCATAAAAGCTATGTATAATCACGAATTTGTTCATGATGCACTTAAGTCTAAAGGTTTCATTGTGGGGATTTTCTGCATAGATAAAAACTCGAACCTGAGACATTTCTTAAGCGACATTAAGCGACTTACTACTTGAATCAACCCCACCGGTGCTAATCAACGTTTTCGCTCAAAATGGAATAAGTGAAAGATACGAGTTTTTCAGTCTATTTCAGCAAATATTGCCTCCTAACAGATGTTAGTGTTGATTGGAGGTGATTTTAATACTGTAAAAGAAGAGTCTGGGAGGATTGGAGCCTCTATCTCCTTATCTCCCTCTTCGTTGAGACATTTTAACAATTTTATTTAAGGGAAAGGGTTAATCGATTTACCTCTAATCGAAAGCTCGTTTTCATGAAGCCGTTGGGGTACCTCGATCACTGCTAGTAGACTCGATAGATTTCTATTATCACCTGAAGATTTATCGTGCTTTCGAAACTGTGTTCAAAACTCTCTACCGAAGAGCCTATCGAATCATAATCCAAATATTCATCAAACACTGAAGCCCTCACCCCTTTTAAGTGGTTCAACCATTGGGCAGATGGTCAAAATTATGTTGGTTTAGTCAAGGAAGTTAAAGTCTTAAGGAAGAGACATCTCTAAAGTGCTAAGGAACATTAAAACAGCTTCGAAGTAATGGATCAAAGTATCAAAAGAAAATATGACAGGTTTCATAGGCAAAATAGAAGACAAACTTGCCTCTCCCAAATCAACTATACTGTCTGTTGGGAGTAATCTTTCTATTCCAACTGAAGTGAAAAGTTTGAGGGCAACTCTATGGATAAAGTACAGAACCAAAGAAAGAGAGTGGTTGCATAAGTCGAGATCGAAATGATTTCAAGAAGACGACGAGAACACGAGATTTTATCACTTAACTGCCTCTATCCGAAACAAGAGGACCACATTAACACTACTCAATTGGGAAATGCCACACTTTCTGATCTGAAGCTCATCACTACCACATTTGAGAACAAGTATCATTCGATGTACACTGAAGTGCCCACCATCGTAATGTCAAGTTTAGAAAGCATCCGTAAGAAACTAAATCTCGCATCTGTTATTGCTCTTGAATCTCTCTTCTCTTCGGAAGAGGTATGTGCAGCTATTAAAAGGTCTGATGGAAATCGAGCTCGTGGGTAGAGGTGCACAAAAAATCCGAATATCCGATTTTGTGCAAAAACATATCTGAAACTGGATTTGGGAAAAACCAGTTTTTTTTTAATCGGATCGGATATTTTAAAACCATATAGTATAACCGGTTTGAGAAAAAATTGGACGACCGAATTTTTTACCGGATTAAAAACCGGTTTTTTATCCAAAAAATATCCGGTCTGGGGTTTAAAAACTAGCTTTGAAGGATTATTTGGATGGAGCGGATTTTTTACCGGATTAAAAACAGATTTTTTTCAAACCGAAATCGGTTACATCATCCGGCCCTCCAAACCGGTTAGAATCCGAACCGATTTTTTTAAAATCTGGTTTTTTGGCTAGGTGAAAAAACCGGATCGGTTTTTATCCGATCCAGATCGGATTTAAATCCGACTTTGTGCATCCCTACTCGTGGGGCCGACAATTTTAATCTAAATTTCTATAAGAAATTTTGTCCCGAAATTAGAGATGAAGTAATTAAATTTTTTGAGGATTTTCTTAAAGGTAAGGTTATAGATAAGTCGATCAACCATTCCTTTGTTATTCTACTTCTGAATATCGAAGATTACAGGCCTATATCCCTTGTGGGCAGCCTATACAAGATTGTAGCCCGACTGCTTTCGAGTAGATTATCATCATGCATGCACGAAATAATAGGAGATTCTTAGTTTGCTTTCATACCTAGGAAATAAATTGTGGATTGTCTTCACATCGCTAATGAGATCATCGATGACCTGAATCAGAGAAAAGGGAAGTCATCATTTTTTAAGTCGATTTCAGGAAAATTTATGATACTGTCGACTGGATGTTCTTGGATTTGATCTTGCAAAAAAAAAAAAGGGTTTCAGAAAAATATGGAGAAAGTGGATAAATTTGTGTCAACAACTTCTCTATCCTTGCTGATTACAAAGAAATTCAGTTTCAAGCAGGGACTTAGACAAGGGGTTCCCCTATCCCCGCTCCTCTTCAATTTGGTTGGAGAAGCTTTGAACGTCTTAATCCACCAGGTAGTGTCAGTAGAGTTGGTAAAAGACGTTCTAATTGGAGATTATGGGATGGGAATTTCACACTTACAATTCACGGATGATCTAATTATTTTTGTTGAGGCAAAGGAAGAATACGTGTGTAATACTAAACTCATCTTGAGGATTTTCGAGCTGATGTGCAGAATTCTGGGGTTCAAGATTTGGCAGTCTCAATAAAACTACAGCCTCGATCATTTCGTCACGACCTACCTGGGCCTCCCTCTCGGTTACCATTACAACTTCGTTGCCATTTGGAGACCAGTCATAGATAAAACAGTTTGCTCAATTGGAAAAAAAAAACTAACATGGCTGCCTAATAGAATATTGTTTTTCAGGTTCTATTAATCTTGAATAGAAATGTACACGAACAACAATTAAGTTGATACGAAAGAAGTTTAAAAAGAATACGAAAACTATTATTTGAAATTGATGGTCGCTTCCAATCAAACAATTTCTTGTGGGGGTAATTTTTTTAACGATTGTGCATAAATTAAAAAATGTCAACAAACCCATGTTTTATCTATTAATTAAAATACCTTTAGATATATTAAAATTTTAATTATAGACACTAAAACTGATATAGAAAAAAAACATTTTCTCTAATTTTAAATATAGACAATTGAATGGCTTAATTAACAACTCCACTAAAAGAGAAATGGGAAAATATCATTTTTTCCCTTTAGGAATTGATCTTTCTCTAATTTTCATGAACTATAACATATTTTCACCACTGTTTTGTGGCAGAAAAATAATCTCAGATGCTTGAAAATAACCCCTTTTATTAACTTAGTTTGATTTTTCACCGTCGACCGATGATTGCGGAGCAAAGCTCCCCTGGTTCCCGAGCCACTAACTGACCTTGGCCCATCACCAAGGATTTGTACATCTCAACGATCATTTTGTCGTCGTACTCTTTCACCGGACGCTTCCCAAAGGCGGCGATCCCTTGATCCGCTACGCCTCCTCTGTACCCACTACTAACCATCCTGGAGTTAGCTAAACCCAGCATCATACTCACGTACGCATCCCGTAGCCAGACGAAGCACTTCTTGGGTGACTTTATTCTCAGCTTTGCCTTGATCCTGATCCTCCAGAACCTCTTTTTCCGGAGCTCCAACCTGCTCCGCCGTGATCGAGTCGAACCATTTAGCTTCACGTAGCCTCTCCTCTTCCAGTATCCTTTCAAGCCGTTGTACATGGTCGCCGGAATACCTTCCCTCTCTGTTTCACTCTGTTTTTCTTTTCATCGAGAGAAAAGAGAAAAAGGCGGAAGTGGGTGTGAGATTGAAGAGGCTGATAAATTTGGTATAAGCTTGATAGCATATAATTAAATATATATTTAGAGAGGAGAAGTGTTAAATATGTAGATGGAGGGTAGTGGCGATCATAAATGAGAGAAGTAAATACGTATCGGCATTTCTGGCGGGTGTCGCTCTCAATATTCAATGCGTGTGGACATTCCACGTTTCCATCTCCACATTTCTCTTCCATAACAAGGAAACTTTGTGGCTGTCGGCAGTCAACAAACAATATCATATGGTTATAACCAAATAAGGAAGGATCGATGGTAGTAAAAAGGGTCCAATATCAACACTAAAAGCAGCAATTAATGTTTCCATTCAAATTACATTGAAAAAACATCAGTTGATAGAACCCAAGAATTGGGAAGCAGAAGCAAATAAAATGCCCATCGAAGGAGCATTTCCGCCATCATGATATATTTTAAGCATATCTACATAAAACAAAAAAGAAACCCCAACATCATCATCAATCCCTCGGCTACTTTTTAGTCTTCCTCTTCAATCCCTCTGGGGTCTTAAACTGACTCAAACGTTTCACTTTGGAACCGGAAACCGGCTTCTTCTTCTTCTTCTTCACGTCCTTTTTAAGAGCATCTGGGGTCTTAACTTGACTCATCCTCTTGGTCTTGACGCTTTTCTCGGTTACCTTCTCTGCACCCTTTTCTTTGGGCTTTGGGGACTTGTTCTTAGCAACGGTGTTTTCTTTTTTCTCGGTATCTTTGATAGCCAGTTTCAGCTTTTCAGTCGAGGAGATCTTGTAGAAGTTCTTGTGTTTCACAAGCTTCTCGGATTTCACAAACTTCTTCAACTGAACCGATAGTTGTTTCTTGAAATTAGGAGGCAGCGTTTTACTGTACTTCTCCTCGATGAACTTGGCTAGACCCTGTCCGGTCCTTTAGGGTCGATATTGCATCACAAATCATCTGCAATTACAAAAACATAAAATAAAATGAAAAAGAGAGAGAGAGAAAAGAGTTGAAACGTTGAAAAGGAAGAGGGAAACATGGGACCTCAAGGTAAGGAGGATGGGGAGGCTTGGTTTCCATTTTAGTGGAAGCAACTGCTGGTTTTGCCATTGTTTCTGAGTGTTATCTTCAGATTCTGATTTTTTTTTTGGGGGGGGGGGGGGAAAGGAGGAGATATAATTATGGATTTGATTCAAAATTATTTTAGGCGGGATTTGTTTTTATTGTGGGGTGTGAAGCCACCTGCCAACTCCAAGTGCTAAGCCGTGGGATTGATTTTACGCTTACCATATCTGACCCTTCTCTACGTGGCGATTATCACTCTTCGCCACGTGGGTTGATGTGCTTTCTGCCATTTGTTTTTTTTTCACGTGCAAAGCAAGAGAAAATCTTTATCCTGGATAAAGGTTGTTAATGCTATTAACCAATTCAATTAGAAAAAAATTATATATATATGAAATTTTTTTATTACTATAGATTCTATATCATGTGAGTAAATGAATTTTTTCTAATAGAAACATTTAGTAGTAGTATTAAATAGTAAAAATATCTAAAATTACAATAAGATTTTACAAGTATCCTCGTAAACTAAATAGGCATTTGAATATTTTCTTATAACATTGAAACTAACCACTTTAGATCATATAAGGACTATACATGGAAAAAGTTAAAAACTCAATCAAAAGACTCGAACAAAAATAGATACTATTGAATATGATATTGTATTGGCAAATAAACCACAAAAGATAAATAAAACTATTGAAAGATCACTAAGAACTATAATTCAGAGTTTAGCGCCGTGAGAATCTATCTACGAACACAAACCCGCACATCCAAATTCAATCTGAAGGTCTATAAAAGGGAAGATCAACAAGATTTCAAATAATATACATCTTAATCAGTTGGGACGTCATTAAATTCAACCTTTATAAAACATAAATAAAGAACGATAGAGAGAAAAAAATGAAAAATGTGTCACAAATGTAGAGATAAATGTGTCTCAATGATAGATAAACATACCACAAATGCAGAATTACTCTTATTAAAAACTAAAAAAATAAAGAGAAAAGAGAATCGACGGTCTACAACCAATATTAAAACTGGTATTACTATTGACTAAACAAAATCAAAGAAGAATAAATTAATATGGTCTATAAAAACAATACAAACTCAAAGAAAAAAAAGGGGGGAATGGGAGTGGCTAAGTTTACATCATTTTGATTAAATGAAATTTAAAAAAATTATAATTATTTTTCATAAATTACTGCACATAAAATAATAAAAGAATGTTACTAATATTGGTATCGAAATCATTGAGTGCAAAAAATATAGTTTTGTATTGATACCGAATTGTCAATAATTCAATTTTAAACCTCTAACATATATATTTTAAGGGGGTGTTGATAACCTATATTGTAGTGTCGGGATCAATAGGTCTAGAAGTCTAAAAAATCACAAAAATTTCGTCTTCAAATAATTATAATTCATCCCAAACAATAAAAAGAACAATTAAAAACACATTCCTCGCTCTATGAAGACTTCAAGAAAATTACTAAATCTATCTAAACTTAAAAGCATTTAAAATATTATGTGATTTCATTAACTTTAATTTTCATTGATTCGAAATTAGAGAAAATATCAAATTTTAATATCTCTCAATACATTTTTTTCAACAAAAAAAATTTATAAAATAGAAAAGTGAAAAGAACCACAATTTTAGAAACAAGAATAAAAAATAATGAAAATTTCAAAAAAAAAAATTAAATTTTTGGGTGCATATATTAATTTTATATTATAGATGTTTTATTATTTCTGAAGTTTTTATTTATAAGAGAAATTAATATTATAATAAATAAATTTAAATTTATATATCTACGATAATATTAATTTAATTTATTAATATATATTAATGTAAAATTATAACAATTCAAAAACATTTTTTCTTCAAATAGTCTAAGAAGGTCAAATAATTTTATTTTATTTTAATTCAAAGGACGTAAAAGTAAATTTCTTTCCAAGTTTTGGGGCCATGACGTCATGATGAGTCCTCAAATCTCTGTTGGGTTTAATCCAATTTGAATCGTTCTACTTCAGCCAGCGAACTCGAACAACCTTATTGGACTTGGATTTTATGTTGGGTTTTGGAGCTCACATTAATCTATGTCACCTTTATATATTTATATTATTATACATCATGTTACTCTATTCATTAATTTACATATATTAACATCTTTCAACCCTAAAGCTTCAAGTATGCATGTTACCTCCACTGAGACCGTTCATTTATCAGTACTATAAAATCAAGACATCATGCGTGGTTCATTAATTTCTCCGAATCCGAGCATCTACAATTCTTAAGACGATTCTAGACAGCCAACTATCTAGGAACTTTCCACCTCCAAAAGGATCATTAAAGCAGAGAGCAATCAAGCCGGTTCGCTTTCAAAGATAAATCTCAGCATCCCATCCGAAAATTAAAGATGCCCTAAAAGCTTTCGCCATTACGAAAAAGCCTTGTTAAGAGCGCTACAGCTAGGGAATATATGCAAAGTGGACGTTGCATGCCCATATGACGATATATATAAGATGACTATTCAACGGCAGATCTAGAATTATTTTTCAGGGTAAGCACATATGTATTAATAATAATAAAAATTCGTATGAGACGGGCATAAGTAAAATTTAAGGGTGGATACCTTCAGTAATAAAAAAATTTGAATTTGTGAGCACAATAATATTTTAGAGTGGGCACATTCAATAAAATGAACAACTAGTATAAAGGAATACGTTCCCACCCTAGGATGTACATGCATCCGTCAGTGACTATTATCGTAGTATTAAATTACGATTGCAACGTAATATAACGGTTATATCATAACGTTTTCAAGATTATTACGACATTATAAATCGCATTCATAAAACCATAACTTAAAAATACAGTTATTTTGAAAAAATAATTTGTATCGTAACATCTATAACACCTGTAACGGTCACAATCGCAACATCAATTACAATGGCAATTTATACAATAACAGCGATATAAAATTCGAAAACACAAGCAAGCAATGTAATATTTATTTAGCTAGCTTTGGCATTTTTCTGAAGTAACAAGATATCCAAGCAGATTAGGAGATGTCCCTCGAGGCTTCGACAAATTTGGTAAACCCTAGAAACGCAGATGAACAACGGAGAACTATTGCAACAATTACAATTAATGTATAAGCTTAGCCGAGAGTAGCCGAAAGGATTAGAAGTATGACGGAAACAAAAAGCTTGAATCCCGCGTGAGCGGTGCTAGCTGCCGAGTCAGAAGTTGGCGGGTACTGGACGCCATAGGGTAAGTAAGGAACCACTTGGTTAGGCGGCGAATAAACCCCTCCTCCAATTACTCCTGGCTGCACTGGTGTTAATGGCGTTGTTGGAGTCTGACATGCATCACAAGGCGGCGGACGACATCCAGAGCAAGGTGTAACACATGAAGGGCAAGCTGGCGGTGAAGGCTTCGGTTTTGGTGGCGGTGGCGACGGCTTTGGTGGTGGTGGTGGTGGGCATTCAATTACCACCGGCGGCGGAGGTGGCGGTGGATATGGAACGGGAATGCAAGTATCGCATTTTATTACTTCTTTGGATGATGTTGTGGTTGTCCTTGATGTTGCCGAAGTGAATGAGGTGAGAAGTAAAGCGTAAGCAGCAAGTAACATTTGCATGCGATAAAACAATGCCATTTTTTAAAGCTTTGATGAATTTTTGTTACGAAAAAGGAGCTTAGAACGTAAGGCTAATTACAAGGAAGAAGACGAGCACCACCGATAGAGGAAGATAAAGGGAAAGGAGTGCATGTGTGTATTGGTGAGTTGTGACCGCAAGCATTGTTTCTTACTTTATATTCTATGGCTCCTTTATCGAAATGACTTTTTTAGAAAAAAAAAATACCAAATATTGAAATCGCTGACTTTATTTTCTATGGCACCATTATTAAAAGATTTTTTTAAAAGAAGAAAATTACCAAAAATTGAAATTGCTGAAAGAAATAAAACCCTAGTCCTTCCGCCCATTTTTGCTCCATATCACCACTGTGAATTTAAATAGTGTTTTTTTAAGATAAACCAAATATATCAATCTTTAAACGATAATTCGTTTATACCACCGTTTATTTTTAAGTGCATTTATACCACTTCGTCGTTAATAATTTAACGGCACGATGACATAGAAGTTTCGTGACATGACGGTACTAACGTGGATGCCTCACCAAAATATTGAAATATTGTGCATCTAAAGGGATTTGAACCCTAAAACCATACTAATAATTTAATGCTTAACCATTGGAACAACTTCAACTTTCCTAACCTAAAGCAGCTAAAAATGATGAGGTGAAAGCACGCAATATGCTCCTTGGTTACATTTTCTATTGTATGTGGAAGGTGGTCATCTTCTTCTGCGAGAATATACACGATCGTTCACATCGAAGAAGAGTTGGAAACAGCAAAGATAGACTACCTGCAGGTGGCAGTGGGGATGTCGAGAATGAAGAAGCTAAAGCTTTTGGATGGGTATATGCTGGACTTTGCAAAGGATTTGGAATCGTTGTTGTATTGGGTATATCTGCAGCAGCGAAAAGAAGTGAGAAATGAAGCAGTGAAATGCTTGGAGAGAAAAGAGAAAGAGCCACTTTCACATACTGTGCAACTAATGCCTCATGATTTCAGTTTCAGACTGCTTTTCCTGTCTGATAAACCCTCAATTCGTCGGAGGAATCCACCGTCTGACTCAGCTGCTTATTCCTCTTCCTCGCCGACAACTTCTGTAGATAAGTACACCGAAAAATAAATCGTGATCGTGAAGCAAATTAAGAAAAAGGATTATTATGAAATTTTGGGATTAGAGAAAATGTGTTCTATTGAAGAAGTTAGAAAAAATATAATTGAAAATTTTAGGTTTAGTCTCTAAGTTATTTGAAATTTTAGAATTAATCTTAATTGGAATTTTAGATTTTTAAAAATTTTATAAAAAGTAACAAAAAATTTAATGTAGCCTAACGGTTAAGTATTAAGATATATTTCCATGGGTCTAGGGTTTACATTCCCCCAACCATAATACTTAACAATTATTTTTCAAGCAAAACGATGTAGTTTTGTGTTTATTTTTTTTGGTACACATGAGAAAACAGAAGTCTAAAATCGCAACTCACTCGCTTCGTTCTTGTTGGCTCCTAACAACTCATGCATTTCAATTGGAGGCAACACAAAATGGAAAATTCTTCTTCTTGAGTAAGCGTAATATTCGCCAGCTTATCAGCACATTTATTCCCCTCTCTCCAGATGTGTCGAACTTCAGTAACCCATCCTTCCTTTATCATTTCTAAACAGTCATTGAACAGATCAGAATCTGAAAAATCATCCATCCTATCTCCATTGAAGACGTCCACAATCCATTTAGCATCCATCTCTAGGATCAGATTCCGTAAACCAAGACTTTTAGCCAAAATGAGACCCTGTCGAGCCCCCCAAATTTCCACAATCGAACTAGTAACCCTCCCTAGTCTCAACATGAAACCCGCTTTCCAGTCACCATTACTGTCTCGGATTAAACCACTTGCCGCAGCCAGTCCTGAATTCAATTTATACATCCATCAGTATTAAGAATCCAACCTCCATCAGGAGTTTTTTTCCATTTAATCCAACAAGGATCATTAACCACTCTGCTATACGGGTTTGACAAGACCTTCTCTAAATCCCTTGCAAACTGTTTTGCAGAATTTATAATTTTAAATTGATCAACGCTCATAACTTTAAAAATCCTTTCATTTCTGCTTTTCCGCAGGCCCCAAATAATAGCCATGAACAAATGACCCCATTCTAATCCATCCAACCCGACCTTCTTTGAAAGGCAATTCCTTTTCAACCAACTCTTGAATTCCATCGAACTAAACTGACAGTCTTGCTCCTTCGCTTTAAGCCCTTCCCAAACGAAATTAGCTACTCGACACGTCCGGAATATATGATCAATTGACTCTGTATCATCTCGACAAACTTTGCAGTTCGTATCCTGAGTCATGTTCTTCCTGCATCTAACTTCATTTGTATTAAGCTAGTCAAGGTAGGACAACCAAATAAAGAATATAATTCTTTCACTAGTTCTAGTTTTCCATACCCACGTAAGATTTTCTCCATAATGACTACCCATTGTCATTTTAGACATGGTTAGGTAGGCTGAAGAAACCGTGAACTGCCCATCCTTGGAGAAGCCCCACGTGTTTATATCTTGTTCATGTGATCATTTAACTGCGGTAACATAACTCTTTGGATTTCCATTCTTGTATCTTCAGAGATAATGTGCTGAACTCCTCGAAAAATCCAAGATCTGTCATCATCTATGTAACTAGCCACCTCTTCGTTCCTGCTCGGGTTATCTATTAGAGGATACAAATTTTTCAGTGGTTCATTGCCCACCCACCATTCCTGCCAGAACTTAGCTTGAACACCTGATTTAATCTGCCATTTACGCCCTTGTTTTATTAACTTGCGAGTTCCCAACAGGCCTCTCCAAGTGGACGAACAATTCCCTCTTTTATCTGCTTCCAAAAATCCTTTATGTTTTAAATACTTACCCTCCATCACTTTGCACCATATATTTTCTTGTCTGGTGAGAGGTTTCCAGCTGTTCTTTGCCATAAGAGCGATGTTCATTAACCTTGCCTTAAGAATGCCTAAACCTCCCGTCTTTTTGGCTTGACAAACTTTATCCCAGTTAACGAGATGATTATAGACATATTGGATGTCACCTCCCCACAAAAAAATCCGATTCAATATGTCCAGTTTATTATACACCGAAGCAGGAAGCACGAAAGTTTGCATCACGTGAATTGGAATAACATTAGAGACGCTTTGAATAAGAGTTTTTCTTCTCGCCATGGATAAGACACGCCCTTTCCAGCCTGCCAATCTTGTCATAACTTTCTCAATTAGGGGATTATAAATTCCTGAAGTAACCCTTGTATGAATTATAGGGACTCCCAATTAGGTTCCCAAGTTATCCGTAAGGGGATACACACAATTCACTTAAGTGATGGGCTGTAGTAGAACTAATATTTGGTGAGATAAAAAATTTTGATTTCAGGAGATTTACCTCAACCCCAGCTGCTCGGCTAAATTCATTGAGGCAATTTTTCATGTGCTGCATTTAAATGAGATCAGCTTCTGCAAACAATATGAGATCATCCGCAAAAAATAAGTGGCTTAACTCAATTCTACCCCTCGAGCTCTTAAACGGTTTCCAAATTCCCCTTTCAACTTTCTCCATAATGATGTGAGAGAGTCTTTCCATAACTAAAATGAACAAGTAAGGCGACAGCGGATCACCTTGGCGTAGTCCTTGCTCAGGTTTTAAACTCTCAGTGATTTCCCCATTCCATAATGGTTCAATTGTGCACGAAGAAATACAAAACATTATCGTCTCTATCAGTCTTGGAGGATTTTCTTGAGAAATTTCCAACTAACATTGCCATAGGCTTTCTGAAGATCAATTTTAGCAATCACCGCACCCTTCCTTCCTTTAAGTTTCATCATGAAATGAACTGCCTCCTGAATGATCAAGATATTATCCGACGTGCTTCTACCTTTAAGGAAACTGTTCTGGTAGGGACCAATCAGCCTTTGCAACATAGGACACAATCGACGAACAACAATTTTGGAGCAGTAAAATAGTTATCGAGATAAAAAAAATTGAATACAAAATATTTTTTTCATTTTTTATTAGAACTCGTCACCTCGACTTGATGAGTTCCATGCATTGTAGAAAATACCGTATATCTCAAAATAAAAATGTATATGCCCTATTTTGCAAAAAAAAAAAAATGGGGCTGCCCTATTGGGCCAAAAAAGCCCATGGAGAAAACCTAAAGAAGAAGCTTCAAGTTCATGGACAACAGGCCTGGAAAATCAAAACTATTGGACCCATGTTACCCAACAACCCTTTAGTTTTTCCTTTTCCTCCTAATTTATTGTTTTTCCTTCGATTTCTTTTTTTTTTTTTTTGTTAAAAAGGATAATAGAAATAATCCGGACTCAAGACTAAAGGCTACCAAACCTATCTTAAATGACCTTGACATTATACTAAACTTGTTGCAACATATCATAAACATCTTAGAGCACTAATTTAGGACAGGCAGAGATCATATATCCATATACGTAGGTAGAGATGGATCGAGGGTGATGGTAGGTTGATCGCTCTCTTAAAAATCTTAAATTCTTATGAAATTTAAATATTTTTTTATCTTATTTTCTATTGACAACATATTTTCATTCCTTAAGATTTTACAAATTAATCACTATTAATATAAAAATTTACACCCAGCCCTATATGCAAGTGGTTTTAGTAAAGAGAAATGTGACAATTGCCTGATCAGTAGAGAAAGGTCTTGAATTGCTTGGTCCTGCCCTCATATTCACGACCTTTATATACGTGCCTTTCTATCTTGAAATATCATGTATCTTCTAATTAATTATTAGTAAGAACAAGGGGCGACACCCCCATAGGCCTAAATAGAGTGAATATAATGTGTCATAGGAACACGATAATTAAGCTGGGCTGTGATGATTGAAGTCCATAAAAAAAATGTTATAATTCCTTGCGAGGAGCCGTAGATGAAGAGTCCCCGTGAGGGGTCTATGCGACTGCTCGTAACAAGGAGTTCTAGTGAGGTGTACGTATATACATGCAGGTGTTGGATTACTAACTGGGTTCAAGGAAGATAATAAGGCTTAACTTCCATTACGGGAAACTAACATATCTTGTAATCGAGAAACCCTACATGGTCATGCCAAATCTTTAAATTTTGATGCTCGGCTGATGGATCTTGTGTTCCTAACACAGGCTGTTCATTCAAGTTTACTTCTGACAAAAAAGTGAAGTGTTTCTCTCAAGGCAAAAAAATATGACAAAACAAGATTACTTTGTTTGATCATGTACTTATCAGAAGACAGCCTGCAATGTTTCATGAAATAGAGATGAAAAATATGATGAAAAACGCTATGACTGCATGATCGTGTGGTGATGATTTCCGGTGGCGGATCTATAGGCATGTGTTTATATTTAAATTTGAGTTTTCTTTTATTAGTTATTTTTGTTGTTGTTGATTATGTCCACACTAAATTGTTTTTGTCTACTATGCATAAGAATTTTGTGTTATTAATATGTGTGTTCAGCCTAAAAATATTTTTAGATCGGCTGATGATGTCTATGGGAACCATTTTTGATTTAGTCCAGTCCTCATAACCCTTGTCCACAGGGACAAACACAAGATTTTATGTTAGGGGCGAACTTAAACTTAAGGGAGATGCACTAAAATTTCAGGGGAGGAGAACTAAAATTCTAGGGGACAAAACATATTTTCAACTGGAAATATATCGAAAAAAATTTAAAATATATGATAATTTTAAATTTTTATGGGGCGACCGCCCTCACTCGCCCTTCCTCAGTCCATCCCTGCTTGTCCAGGAGAAAGTACCTCTATACTGTCACATTAACTGTTAGAACTTAGAATACAAGGAACTGAGATATTTAATGATATAAAACTCTGAGAAATAGGAACATGAGGAATAACAATGGTGCCTTCAAGGTTCCTTTTGTTTTGGTGGGTCATTTGACAGTGATGAAGCTTTTTGAAAGCACTTTAAAAAGCATAAAAAAAATAGAAAAACATAAAAGAAACTAAAGAAAACTCAAAGCTGGGCCATCACCTGTACTTTGATGCCGTGTATCCCATAGAACATTCACATTTTACGGTGAAACGTCTTGAACTACTTCTTCTTTTGTGCTTAAAATCAAGGATTAAGACCTTAAAGCATGCATTTCTTCTTTTGCTCCATATGAATTAAGCACCCCAAGCTACAGTACCCAATATGTGGTCTAAAGAGCTAATGGCATTCAAACAAGGAAAGCTAGTGTTCTTGGTTAGATTTACGTGAGACATAAGTGAAAAAAGGCTAAAGAAATTATGCTAATTATATGCCGGTAGGGCCGACTAACCACTCGATGAGTTTTTGTCGAATTACTCGAACCAAACAACCGGAAAAGAAGGTGATATGACACCATTGGTCGTGGTGTGGGGCAGAGCTAGCCTGTTGAGGCTCTTTCATCTGCGTTTTGGGAATGATATGAAATCGTTTTTTGTGATAAAGTAAACAAAAAAATGTGGAGGCAAATAGCCTAACATCGTCAAGAATATACCGTACATACCAAACCATTCTAATCAATGTCTTCAACGGAGATGCATGTGGCTACACACACAACGTATAGGATTCTTCGTTCAATTCATTTGGCAGTTCAGACATTGTCTGAGGTTTTCCTAATCGACAGTTCGAGGGACGGTTACCGTTAATAATCCGACTCCATGACGTTGAAATTATTTACAAATACAGATCCATGGATTTCAAAGATGTTGCTGCAGATGTATTAGAAAAAGGAATGCATGCCAATCGAAGCTGAGTTAGGGGAGGCACTGTGATCATCAAAAAACATTCGATAAGGGGTAAAAGACGCGAGCATGCCGCTGTCCACACTAGTGGCAGACAACCATTCTAATCGATGAGCCAACGGTGTTTCGAAACGTGTGGCTATACAGCGACAGTCGTATGGGTAATATAGTATGCCCAGGTCAAGTACAACAAATGATTTACTTCTTTTCATAGTCCAATTGAAAAGATTAAAAAAAACTCATCATGTTTGTCCCTCATCAATCCCATAAGACCAAATTATTAAGAAAAAGAAAAGGGTTAACTACACGGATGATCACTTATGTTTGTGTTTTGTCTACTTTTGGTCACTGATTTCAAAAAACATAAGATATGATCACTTTCATTTTTATTTAATTAAGATATGATTACTTTCGTTTTTATTTAATTAAGATATTGTCACCTCGAGTTAACTGTTGTTAACAACAATTAAATATTTTGATATAATCATGCATTTAGTCTCTATTATTTACATATTCTCTCAATTTAGTCATACTTTTAAATCTATTACGTTAGTTTTTAACTATAAGATTTATTCGACTGATGTATATGATAAAGTAAGTCTATATCACATTTTCTTATATCTTTGGTCACTCTAGACACTTATAAATTTGTTTTTATCTCTTTCACTCTAGACTTTATATGGTGAACCAAAAATTTAAATAGTAAGAAACATGTTTTCAATAAGAAAAATAATATATTATGAAACTAACTTCATCAGACCATTATCGACAGAGATTTGAGCATAAGAAGATTAAAATTCTGACTTGATTTTCATTGATTTTGAATGAATTTTGGGAAAAACAAAATTATTGAGAATAAAATGGGGGATAAAAGGTAAACATTGTTGTACCATCTATGTTGCGTACGTTAGTAGATGATAATTGAAAGGATTTAAGATCCTTTTACAAAAGAAAAAAATCACATCATAAATGCGTTAAAATATTAATAGTTTGATGACTAAAAAATGAATTAGAAAACTTTAGTATTATAATTTTAACATTTTATACCTCAATAGTCAAAACAAAAATATGGTCAAAGTTTAATATTTAAGAATGCATTTTACCCTTTAAAAAACAACAATCACAAAATTAAGCATAATAAAAGGACAAAAATGAGAATTCGACCTTTAAGATTTATATTAAATTAGGACTAAATTGAGAGAATACGTAATAACAGGGACAAAATGTATGATTACATTAAAATATTTAACTGTTGTTAACGGCAGTTAACTCGGGGTGATCCACATCTTACTTCAATAAAAACGAAAGTGGTCATATCTTATGTTTTTTGAAATCATTGACTAAAAGTGGACAAAATACAAATATAAATGATCATCTGTGTAGTTAACCCAAAAGAAAAAGAAGATAAAATCCTTGTTTAATCTCCTATGGATTGGACTGCTCAAATAGGATTTTTTTTCTTATACGGAAACCTGTGCAAATGACACCACAATTGACCCTAGAAAAGGCAACGAGGGGATATGAATTAAGTTTACATCAATGTCAATTTTTCACTGTTATTATGTAACATGATTTTATCACTAATCATCTTTTCTGAGTATTGGTCAACAAACAGGGTCAGGATGCCAAAACGCGGAGAAATATGTACCCTATGGAATTCGTAATTTATGGACTTTTATGCCTGTCCTTTGCCTATATGTTACATAAAAAGAATGAAGTTGGGATTCAAAAGTATTATGGCATCATCTTTTCTGTTTTTGGTTGCTTTATCCTAGCTGGTGACTCGTTATATCTGGGTTCTTTGAACCTGGGTTATAGAGGATGATTAATACCAAGAAAGGAGTAACTAAGTAGAAGATTCGAGCATCGATGGTACAGGGCCTAACGTATACTCGGTTACACGCAACGAGCATAAGACTAACAGGATAAATAGATCTAACTATATGTAAATTTTATTGAATGATCACGTGAGTTTGTCGATGATCATATTAAGGGTCAGTAGTTGGCTGTAGTGTTGAAAAGTCAAATATGGGTAGTGCATAAATGCACCGAAAGTGCACAAATTTAATGCACCGAAAATTTATTGGTTCTTTGTTGACATTTAGAAAGGGCAAATTACAAATTTTAGTAACTAAAGTTTAGGTGTTTACAAATTAGTCCTTAAGCTTCAACTATAAATACCCTAGTTCATTTAGCTTCAAAACCATCCCAAAGCATTCTAACTTTCTTCCAATACTAGAGAATTTAGAGAGTTTCTTGAGAGTTGTTTTCTCTTTTTTTTATCAAGAGATAATTATTATTGTTTTCTCCTTGGTAGATCGAGAGAAGTGTTAATTCCTATTTTCTTATAGTGAAATTCTTCTACCATTGCCCGCGGTTTTTACCCTATATTATTTAGGGATTTTCCACGTAAATTATTTTGTCTCTTTTATTTTCATTTTTATTTTCTCAAATTATCAGTTGTGATTTTGCTCTATTCGATAACCGTCTTCCGCAATACGTAGAATGTGTAACTTCGGAGACTTCGAAATTTGATAGACAAAAGGATGAACGGAAGTGTAACTTGCTGAATAAACCTGATATAAGTCCTGATTCACTCAAATATTTCATGTGCATGCTGGTGCTAGAAGGTTATATGCACATTTAAAGTTCTTTAGTGCATGATTTCTACTAGTTTTGGACCAACGTGTTTGGTTGAATGATTATGCAGGCAAAGAAGGCGTGCGTGTGGGGAATTTGGAATATAAAAGGAGGCAGGCTAGAGGGACAATCTTAATACATCATCTTTGGCTACAGTTGAGACAATGACCCTAATCCCCCGTCTTTCTCGGGAACCTTTTTTTCTAATGTTTCATCGTCGCATGGATCTGCTCTTGTGAAAACTGCGCCTGACGAGAGTTTTCACAAGTTCCGGCCTTTTCTTTCTACCACTCTACATGAATAGTTATTACCCTCGAAAAGAACTGTACTACCAAAGCAATTTTTTTAGTTAAATTATACGTTTAGTACTTAAATTATCAATTTTAGTATTTAAA
This sequence comes from Hibiscus syriacus, assembly GCF_006381635.1. Lineage (NCBI taxonomy): Eukaryota > Viridiplantae > Streptophyta > Magnoliopsida > Malvales > Malvaceae > Hibiscus > Hibiscus syriacus. The sequence goes on along the minus strand of NW_024062302.1, from coordinate 397,549 downwards.
CTTTCTATTTTTTTAAAATCATGTTTAGTTTTTGTTTCATTTTAATATCCGTTAAAAACTTACCTTTAAATTTTAAAAAAAATGAAAGTTTAAGTACTAAAACGGACTAAAACTAGTAGTTTAGGTACTAAACGCGTTAAGTTTTTAACGGAAACATAAACTAAACGTTATGTATGGTTTTAATATATTGTAAGTACTGGACCAAAACTGATAATTTAAGTACTAAACGCGTAGTTTATCCAATTTTTTTACTGGCATAATTTTCGTGGATCTTTGAGTAAGAAATTGTTACCATAGCCCTAAAATTCAGCACAACAGCCATACTCTTAACTCACAACTCAACTGGCGTAATATCTTTCGGGAAATGAACGAAAAACAAACAAGTATAACCTATAAATACAGGGCAGCATCAGTTTGAACATATCATACATAATCATAGCCTATTCTTCTTGGTTACAATGGAGGGGATCTCAATCTCAACATTGACCAAGTCATCTTCAGACGACACGGCACCGGACAAACAATCAGACCCCAAACCCCCTTCGTCATTGAAGTTATTTGATTTCTCACTAACAGATCAGAAAGATGACGTTCCAGAGAGAGCTGATGATTTTGGAGAAAGCAGTAAATTCGAGTGTCCGTTTTGCCAACGAGTGTTTGCCAACTCTCAAAATGCACATAAGAGAGAGCGTCAGAGAGCTAGGCGTGCCCAGTTTCATAGCCAGCAACGGGTCATAGGCGCATCTGCGCCTGTTTTAAGCTCCCATTTCTCAAGGTCAATGCCGCCCGCGTTTACCAAAGGGCTCACTAGCAACGGTACTGCAAAATTTGTGCCGCAACCATGTCCATGTTATTTTCCTTCACGGCCACCGTTGCTTCCCTCGGCTCCTTGAATTTACGTAGCTCAACCACTGCGTTTTGGCACAGCAGTCACGGCGTTTACAAGATTTTCTGATAAACTGCCGGAGGAGGACATAGGCCTCGATCTTCATCTTAAACTTTCTCCTTCAGGTAGTTGGATATCATCTAGTGTCTTGCTATACTATAGTATACCATGGAGCTTAATTTATGCTTTTGTATTTTCCTCTCTTCGGTTAAATTTGGCATGGAACGTGTAATCTTTCATTGAAACATCTTTGAATGTGTTTAAGAGTTGGATCTTCCGGGCAATCCTAGTGTTCAAGCCTTGTTATGCCACGGATGCTTTGAAGTTGAACCTGCGAAATTAAAACAAATAGGGATTAATAATAAATTACGGAATTTTTTTATTTAGTTAGCAAACATTAAGAATGTTAAGTGAGACAAGATTACATGGGGCATGTTGAAGCATAAGAATCAAGGTACGTGGCTTAAAAGTATATCTGTTATAGTCTAGTGTTAGTGACTTAGGTTGGTTTTATTGTTATTGTCTTGAACCATTGGTTATTAGTGGTCATTGGAGTCATGTAGAGATATAAATGTGTATCTTATGTTATGGGTCTTATTAGGAGTTAAAAAAAAACTCACTATGACTTGTCTATCCAAACTCCCACATCACAAATGAATAAGTGTGTCATACAGGAATTTCAACTGCCAATGTTGTTGGATGGGAATGAAAGAGCTGTACATGCAGATCTAGTCTCGATTACGAGAGAAATAAATGTCGCATAACCTACGGTTTCTAGCGGTAGGTCACACCATCTCCATTCACAACTTCACCGATATGGTAAGCTGTGTAAGCACCATTTGCATCTTCAAGTATTCTTCGAGATGCTTCCTGACTCGCAACTAGAACCATGCCCATGCCCATGTTATACGTCCGCCTCATCTCAGCATCCTCAATATTTCCAGCCTAAATACGTATCAAATAAAAATTTTAACAAATACCGTTTAACAAGGTTCAGGTAATCAGAAAAAACCAAAGAGATGACCTGTAATCTCTGTTTCCTACTAGAAATATAAAGCAAGGGAAGCACTTCAGTATTTATGTATGAAAAAACTTTGTACCTGTTGTATCCATTTGAACACAGCCGGCACATTCCAAGAACCGTTATATATGACAGCACCGAGGCCTTTTGGAAACACTCGGGGTATATTGTCAGTAAAACCACCGCCTATGATGTGTGCCACCCCCTTTACCCCGCCCTTTCCGATCAGATCCAACACCTGGACAATGAAAAGGTTTTTAGCTTGCAAATTGTGACAGGGAACATGAGACCAAACTAATACTGTCAAACAAATGTTGACTATAACCTGCTTAACATATATAACAGTCGGTGCCATTAATGCTTCTCCAAATGTGACTGCTGCACCAGGAAGTTGATCCATTGAAGAAAGTCCGGTACGAGCTAAAACCCTACAGAAAATCTCAAGTACATCAAAAGGATTTCATGCACTTGAAATAAGATTTTCTTTAAAAAAAGAAGAAGAATAAGGAAAACAACTATATCAAAGAATCATACACATTGGACCGGGTCTATCACAATACTACTGAAGATAAATTACAAATAGTACATTTCTTTATAAAGGTTGCTAACCTTCTAACGAGAGAGAAACCATTTGAATGGACTCCACTAGAAGGAAGGCCAATTAGTACATCTCCAGCTACAATGCTTTTCCCATCTATAACAGAATCCTTTTTGACAATGCCTACTGCAAAGCCACTAAGATCGTACTCGCCCTTTGCATAGAAGTCCGGCATCTCCGCAGTCTGAAAGACATGCAAAACACATAGGTTGATCTAGGCAGTTAAAAATGTTTATAGCAATTTCTAAACATATATAAGACTTGAAAGGGCTTAACAGTGCATAGGCAAAGTGTATTTTGCATATATGACCCTCAACTCAAAGCAAGTTGCTGGTTAAAAAAATCAACCATTTGTGGTGCAAATTATTACCATTGACACTGTTCACATAATTATTAACTTCATATGCAATAATTGAATTATCCGAGAGGACAAAAGTTTTGTTAACAGCGACCAGCCCTTGTGATTGTACAGCAGGTAACAATTCATACCAAAATTCCCTCACTATTTCATTCATTTAAACCTGTAAAGTTTCAAATTTCAACAGGAAATCAATCCCATCCTACTCATTAGGTACTACATATGAACTAAAAATTAAATCATGTACCTCTCCGCCCAACAGAGCGCAATCAGATTGTCGGCAACCATATACAATTCCTTTTATAACCTGAAAAACAACAAAACAGGAACCGATGATTATCAATAATAGTTAACCAATGAGAATTATCCACACTCAGAATAACAGAAGTAAACAAAAAAAAAGCTTGAACCTTTTCAGCAAGGTCAACATCAAGGTGACTTGTTGCAAAATAATCAAGGAAGAACAATGGTTTTGCTCCAGAAGTAACAATGTCATTGACACTCATTGCAACCTGCATTATAAGTATATTATGATGAATATATTGATTTATAGCAAAAATGCATATATCAAGGTGTGTTTCAAGCTTACAAGATCAATTCCAATAGTTTCATAGATTCCAGTCTCAAATGCTAGATTGAGCTTGGTTCCCACACCATTGGTACCAGCAACAAGGAAAGAATCACCTGTTCCTCCGACCGAAAGTCGATAGCGTCAACAAACCAAGACCAGAATTTTCTAAATAATGACAAGAGTGAATTACAGTAAAGAGAACCTCAATAAAACTATGGTGCCTGATGATTTCCCAACAATAGAACATGGTGTCATAACAATTTTTTAACGAAAAATTGAATTTAAAAATAATTATAACTTTATTTTGGAAAAATTGGTATTTTTGATGAAATTTGAATTGAGAGTCGCCGTCAACTTGTTTGTTAGGTTAGGTATCTAAAAATGTCTTTTAAAACAATTTTAAGAAAAATTATTTTTTAAAAACGTCACAAAAAATTCATTTCAAAGAGCTCGAGAGTCAATTACGTGTGGAAAAAAATAAGCACTTCACCACGCCTAAAAATTGATATCTAATCGCTTATACGTTGTCGTAGTGAAATTTGCAAATTCGAGTCTAAAATTAAATTATGATCCCTTGTACTGAACATTAATTAATTATTTCGAATCACAAAATTGCACAAAAATATATTCGATTTATTTCAAGTTTATTTTTTGTTCAAATGTCGTCTAATCGTACTATTTCTATCAAGTGGTGTTTTTCACACCCATTCCACGATCATTTTTCTTGAAAATATTCGAGACATAGACATAAAAAAGATTGGCAAATTAATATTGAATATATACCTATATTGATTGGGTTTTAACGAAATACTAATTAAATATTTTATTTTTACAGGCCCGCATCATTTACAAATTACCCGAACCCATGCCCAATTAAAGCAAGCCCGAACCGCTTAGATTCGCGCGTGCATCAAACAACCGCAGGAGACTATGATTGCCATCTGTCTCACCTGCTCAGTTGTTACGAAGGTGCCTATGACAGAAAATAACAAAGTCAAATTCTTTTTTTCAGCCACGTAAAGAGGCAGTTATGGGAGAGATGAGGCCATTTTCATTTATGGGGGGTTAATAAGCGTGAAGGGGGGGGGGGGAGGGGGTCATAAGCAAAAGAAAAAGGAGAGGAGCAACTGTTTTGTGGAGGATCCGGAGAGCATATCAACAAAAAAAAAAGCGGAGCTCAGGAGGTTGCTTGAAGTTTTGAAGCATAAGAGAGAGAGCCGTGACGGCCAAGTGCCCGAGAATGGACCGGGTAATGTCTTTTTGGATTGGTCAAAACCCTAAATTCTACCTTTGATCTAGACCATTGGATTGGTTCAGATCGAACGGCTGTTACTGAGCGGCTACTAGCTAGAGTGAAAACCCTAGCAACTTGTGTTTGACCCTTGTTGACATGTTGAGTTGTAACATTGGGCCTCAATCACTGGGCTGATGTTGGGTCCTTGTAATTTCATTTGGGTCGTTTGAAACTGGACCTGGTTGATTGGGTTTGTAAACTGCAAAATAAAGAAAAATAATACTAATAATAATAATATTAGATAATAATAACAATAATAATAAAATACGCGGACAAAAATTAGTGTAAACACATGGAAAATTCATAATCATGTATATGGAGAGAGCAAATGGAAAACAGAACGAGATTACAATAGCAAAAGTTTTAGAAATGTGACCTAGTGGGTAAAGGCCGCCAAAACCACTGATTCCTGGATCCGTCTTAGCGATTCTTCTAACCAGCTCAGTTCCAGCATTAATGTCAACACAGGCATCCCTATAAGTTAGCCCACCCGACCCGTCAGAGTACTTGGATATGGACCGCAAGCGGCTGCTATTTCTTTCTAGCAGTGATAAAGAAAGAAGCGGAAACCTTTGCCAGCGGTTGGATGAAATGCAAAACGAGGTTGAGCAGCAATGGTGGGCTTATCGAAAATGGCTGTGGAAGAGGCCGCTACGCAGCGAGATAGTTCAGCGTTTGCAGCTGCCACAGTCTTGATCATGGCGAAAGGTAGAAGACAAGCGAAAATGGTGTAGGGGCAAGAAACAGTAATTCAACACTACAAATGTTTTGGGTAAACTATACGAGTAGTACTTTTTTATGTTGAATTCAAGATGGCCGGAAAAAACTTCACACTAAAGATGCTTCCTCCCATTATCCAACTATCCCACTTGCACAACTCTTTTTTGTTTGTTTGTTTTGAATCATTCCTTTCACTGAACTGTTTTAGTTGAAAATTGAAATGGGTTTTCTGATTTATGGTTCTTTTGTTATATTTTATGTGTTCCTAAGCTTGATAAATACTTGTTCACTCTCTTTTGAACGGCATTAAACATCAGGACTGCCAAAACAGTAAATGATTTTGTATCCGATAATGACCAAATGAATCTAACCAGCAACTGACGAGTGGGAATCTGGACATGTGGCAGAAGTGTAGCGACCAATTCACTAGGAATTTTTTTTAGGTTTGAGCGGAGACCATCACCATCATGGTAGCGGTGGCAATGGGGATGTCAACGTTAGTATGTGATGAAATAGGGGTGGAAAAGAGGCAACACTCTCTGCTATTTCTTTGATAAACCTGTAATATTCTCAAGAGAGGATCGGGTACTTATACAAGAGAGAGGGAAGAGATGGAGTGCCAATGAGGTTTCTAACAAACCCTATCCATCTCAACAGACCACCAATTCCTTAGATCCTATATCAGTGCAGCACAACAACCTGACTGCATTTGGTAACTACAATATTCCATAACAGTATGGACGTGAAGGGTGTGCTAAGCTACGCCGGTCAAGTGGAATTGCAGCATCATGAGAGAGACCACTCTCTGTTGAAACCCCACGGTTTTGGATTTGTGGAGCCTGACATGGGCTGATTGTTGAAGCCGAAAACAAAATTGCCACCTACAGTTACCATATAATTAGCCCCGTGGTTTTACATGGTTCAAAATTTTTAATTGCGGTTAAAAGTTTAACATGATTTTTTTAATTGTCGTATAATACTTTCATTAAATTAAAAGGTTAACACGAGTTAGCGGTTGAGGAACAAAAATTGATCCGATCAATAATGTAAGGGATTAAACGCACTTAATTTTCAAATCAATGACTAAATTCGATCAGACCGAAAACAAAGAAAATTATTCGTATAATTTATCCTAATTTTTTTAATATTCTAATACAATTAGAAGTCAATATATATATTAAATTTTAAATTTAACTAAATTAATATATATTTACGGATTAAATTATTCAATATATATACATCACTCTTTATCATTATACCATTCCTGGAATTTAGTGGATAAAATCTTCTAACTATTGTTTCTCTTTTTTTACAATAATTGGAATCTTAAAAAAATATTACACAATCCAATAAATAAGAATAATCCGTCACGTGTCAAATTTTCCTTTAAGTAATTTGTGTTTTTCCACCTTGATGTTATCTCGAATAGAACTCAAGACGAAGCGTTTCATGATCTGCGTCTTTCGTTCACATCTGTAATGCACATATCTTGAAACGTGTTTTATTATCACTATGTCGAAAATAGTGTTAGATCGATAATATTTAAAAAAAATATCTAACAAGTAATTATTGATTGTTTAGGTAATTTTTAAGTAAAAACGCCATAATCTAAGGCTCTAAGGAAAGCAACGTGACGCCACGTTTGGTATGGTAAGAGTCTCTCTCTCTCTTGACATCGCATGTTATCACCCTGACAACTACTCCTTTCCCCTTCCCTTCTATATTTTACTTTTAAATGTATATTCATTTTATATGGAGTAATTCATTATTAAAATTGACATTTGTATTAGTTTTATTAACTAATTAAACCAATCGAATTTTATGTTAATTCAATTAAATCGGTTTTATGTATTTAATGGAGTATAATTCTAAAACAGATTTACAAATTTAGATTGAGTAATATGGGGATAAGCCGGTAATTCCAAGCATCAAATACCTGAAAAAGAAGACAAACGTACCGAGAGTATATAAAAACAAAAGACTCCACCCTCCAACTTCTATTATTGTCGTAAGCCTTAAAGAGCAACCCGCGCCTTCCTCCCCCTCCCCTATGCATTTCTCCTCCATTATTACGTGCCCCGCAAGCTACTCCCTCACTTCTAAATATTATCCAAACCATTTTTTACTCTCTCAATATGGATTTAACTGAAAACCTCCACAATAATCCTACTGCTCTAACTCACCTCTCTTCTTCTTCTTACAATGATGGCGACCATACCGAAACGCCGCGTTTCAGTGAAGACTTTGATTCAACCTGCTCCACCCCCTACGTTAGTGCACCGTCGAGCCCCGGCCGTGGCCCCACGCCGGGATACTTTTTCAGTGCGCCGGCTAGTCCCATGCATTTCATTTTGTCTTCTGCTCCTTCCTCAAAGTCTCATCTTTCGTCGGAGTCCTCATTAATACCGGTGCAATCAGATGCTTCGTCTTTTGAGTTCGAGTTTTCGTCTCGCTTTTCCAGTAATGGCTCCGTGACTGTCGGATCCATGAGTTCGGCTGACGAGTTGTTCTTGAACGGCCAGATCAGGTCCATGAAGCTCTCTTCTCACTTGCAAAGACCTCAGAATCTAGCTCCTTTATTTGATCTTGACGTCGAGGAAGACGACGACGGCTCAAACAAGCAGGAAGCTTCACGGGGAAGGGATCTGAAGCTTAGAAGCAGATCGATCCATAGAAAGGCGAGATCTTTATCACCGCTTCGAAACCCAGAGTTCCAATGGGAAGAAGAAGAAGAAGAGTGTAGCAGAAAAGATAGGAAAGACGTCAGTAAGCTCATTTTGGAAGGCTTGAAAGAAACCGACGTTTCAAAGGAAACGACACCGTCTTCCTCTGCATCTTCATCAAGATCTTCATCTTCAGGCAGAAACTCCAAAAAGTGGATATTCCTGAAAGATCTTTTGTACAGAAGCAAAAGCGAAGGGAGAGCGAATGGGAAGGAAAAGTTTTGGACTTCCATCTCATTTTCATCGTCAAGAGAGAAAAAGATTCAAATGGAACAGGAAAAGCCTCCACCTTTGAAACGTAAGCAAAAGGAAAACAAACAAGGCGCGGGCAAGAAAGTGAGTTCCGGGAAACCCTCAAATGGGGTAGCAAAACGACGAGTCCCTCCATCACCACACGAGTTGCACTACACCACCAACAGAGCTCAAGCCGAGGAAATGAAGAAGAGGACTTACTTGCCTTACAGACAAGGATTATTTGGTTGCTTAAGCTTCAGTTCGAAAAGTTACGGTGCACTTAACGGTCTCGCCAGAAGCTTGAATCCAGTCTCGTCTAGGTAATTAACGGTGGCAGGAACCGATTCAAAAAAAAAAAAAACAGGGTCCGTTTTGTATATAGTTTCTTTGAACTATATCATACTGTCGTACGTATTAATTTAATCTTAAGGTAGCTTACTGTACAAAGAAGCTATGTTATGTTTTTAATCAACACTGTTAAAGCTTCTTTTTGTTGCGATTACGGAATTTTTAAGGTTGGTCAGTGGTACAATAGTTTATTTCGCTGTTTAGACTTATCTGGGTTGTTTTCAGACTAGAGCATGGGACACTGTTTTCGTAGGGTAGTGGTTGGGCTTACGTTATAGGTAAGGGATCATGTGGGACGGTGGCACCCAAAAACAGTGTAAAAAAATTAGATCAGACCCACATGGATTTTGTTGTTTATGTTGGTTGAGCTGTAAGCATTTGTTATTTTCTTCGGAATGAACTTTCATTGGACCCACATGGGGAAGACCTTTGTGTTGTGTACTAACGATATGACTCATCTGTGATTGATGGGAGTTGTTATGCATTAATCCATATTTAATTGGCACCACGTTTTTTTCCATCTTAGGTATACATTGAAAGTGCACATGGGCACTAAGATCAAAGATATGGTTCTTTCTTCTTCTTCTTTTCAATTTATGGGGAACATTGATTAATGCATTGGAAATGCTCCTCATGCACCAGTCTAAGCCGTGGTGAAAAAACGATTAATCTTATTAACATGGAAAACATATGATAATGTAAGGAATCTTAATAGCATCTCAAATAATATGTCAATAAACAAAGGACTTAGGTGAGCAAGTTTGAGGAGTTTGGTTAATGTTATTGCGTGGCCCCATGGGAGTGCAGTTTTGCGTCAGATATTTTTCGCCAATGCGCCTACTGTGGACCCACGCAACCACATATTCCTACCGCGCAACGCATCCGAATATCGAGCTTTGGTTTTTCTTTTTCTTATATTCCCTGTGTCCTTATTAGTATCGGATATACTTGTATTCATTTGCTAATTTGTATGCCGTTTTGATCAACCGGACATACTACGGTTACGTTAGTTAATTTTAAGCCACTAATATAGATAGATTGGCCGACTACCCCCTGGTTTAGAGTCCGCATTAAGGCCTCTTAATTTTCTTTCGGTTTCATCGATACCACAACGTTAGGTTAAGTGTTCTCCAAATACATCAAGAAAAATGAATTTTTATGGTAAAACTTTTGTGGATTCTGCAAGTAAATGAAGACGAATGTGGTAGCACTTGATGCCCAGGGAGAGCTCTTCTTCTGTCACATCATTCATTACTAGTATTATTTTCTTTCCATTGCGATGTTGAGAGTTTGTGTACATCGTTTAATTTGCCTTGTATTTTTTGGTAATCTACGTCAAATATAATTGAACTTTAAATTATGCAAAATTTTAACTATTGAGTTTTAAATTATTTCAATTTAGGACTGAATTTTAGTTTTAAATTCAATTTTAACACATATATCACTTCAGTTTTAAAATATGTTATTTGTCTTCTTAAAAAGATACTTCTCACCATTCAATTTTTTGAACCAACAAATCAAACCCCTTGAATTTGAAAAAACTTTCTAACCCCAAAATTATAGACTTTGTATTTAATTTCTTAAAACTTTTAAGAGGTTTTAAAAAAAATAAAAATTGATGAAATGATAGAAAATGATGAAACGAATTCATCAATGTCTAAGGTGATCATCAAAGACGTCAAAAGAATATCAATTTAAAAAAAAACAACTAAAAATGGGTAAAATGAACTCGAATTCTAATGAAGAGAGCAAGGTGGAATAAACAAAAAATAGCTTTCACATCAAGCCAAACTGCCACATCATCTAACTGTTTATATACGGGTTTGGGTTTAAGAAAACACTGAGGAAGACACTGAGCAAGACGATGAAGATGATAAAACAAAATGGGAAAGTTTTGTTCCTTCAAGTTTATATGGGTTAAGCCCCGACTGAGGTAAAAGCCGTATATTTGATATTCAAATTCTAATGAACTCGTTCTAGTAATTGCTGCTGAGAAAATTACAACTCGGATTCTTTTGATGGCGGAAAGCTGTCATCTGCCTTCAAAGGGTGGTTTTCAAGGTGAAACACACAACCATACAGAAGCCGTAGGTCTCGGAAATAGATCTTCTTCATACGTATTTCCCTTTCCAGGTCAGCTAAATGTTCAATTTTAAGCGCCTAGTCGTCTTGAGCATTGCCATTTTCGGTCACTGGCGTTGAGGGAGACTCGCTATGTTGTAAGTGAGCTGACCATTTGGAATCATCCTTCACTATAGAGTTCAATCTAACAATAACAAAGTCTACAATGTTAGTATGAACCGATTTACAACATGCCGGTATCAATGTTTCTATAGCAAATAGCCTAAATACTACTTATCTTGCTGCTTAGAATAATAATAATAATAATAATAATAATAAAGCAAATATCCATCCTGCTATTTAATATTTTATCCAACATAATGATTACATAGGAAAAAAGGTTCTACAAGAAACTATCTATAAATAGTAACTATTATTACTCAAAACCCTAATATTGGCAAGAGCTACCAAAAGCAAAACATTTCTTGATAGCATTGAATGAGTTGAAATCAGAAGAATTATATATTCATTGAGAAAAATATCAATAATTGTGTGCAAGTCAAACACACATCAGTTACGGTAAACAGAAGGGGTCCTCTTTTATCATTTTAACTAGCTTAAAAGTTGGCTTTCAAATGTGAGATTCATATCTGCATAGAGAATTTCCATTTATATTTGACTAACCTCAGCCTGCTTGCTGCTCACCCCTCTTTCTAGAGGAGCTTATGCACTCGACTTGTTACCACGAAACAAACTAAGCCAAGAGAGGAAGCTCTATTAGCTAATCAGCGACTTCAACATGAATGAACCTCCTATTATTTCTGATTCAGACCTGAAAGCACCCTAACCCTCCCACACTAGAGAGAAATTCCTTTCAAAAGAAGAAGAGGAATATCCTCATGGTTTCAAGAGCAAAATGTTTCATTTTTAATATCACGTTTCTAATATGGCACTTAATTACCTATTACTATCGAGAAAATCTAAAAGCAACTAGAACAAAGCTCAATAAGTGTCTAGCATTGCAAACAAGAAAAGTGCTAATAAGCTTATTAAAAGTTCAGTTTCACTCAGATAACTGCTTCTAGTCTTCATACATGTTCAGCTTCCATATTACCACAAGGGCCCTAACAAAAACATGCACGACCACGATTATATCCAACATTAATAGAAGGCTTAATATAAAAATAAGTGCCTAAACTATACTCAAAATTAACTTTTGGTGCCTAAAGAATTTTTCGTTAAAAATAGGTGTCTAAAGTTTTCTTCGTTACAATTTTAGGTGTCTACTATTAAAAAAATCGTTAAGTGACACGTGTTACGTCCAACTTTTTTTAAAATAAAATAAATAATTTTTAGCCAAAAATTCTTTAGGCACTAAAACGTTTTTCGAAGCATTGCACTTATTTTTGTATTAAGCCTTAACAGAATGGTGAACATTTCTTACTTTTTTAGTATGGTCTTTGTGTCTGTCTTGCAGTTCACACTAAATGAGGCATCCACAACATTCTCTTTCATCCTCACAAGACCCTCCAAAAGACCACATGATTTGCATGTAAAGTGTATTGCTGATTCTGTAGTATCTAAGCTGATGTTGGTAATTCTAATTATAACAGTTTCTGAAGACTGCAGTGGCCAAATATGGAGAGAGACTTCCTTTACTGTTATATAGCCCATTGATAATGCTTTCTCCCTTGCCTTCGCTTTCTGGAAAAGCATAGCATATATCAACACTTAATTATGTTCAACCCAAAAGAATAGGTGACCGTATTGTGTGGGTTGGGGGGAGGGGGCAGATGGAAAAGGAGGAAGTCCTATTATCAAGAAAGAAAAATACCTTCAATTCAATGTCACAACAATCAAATCTATTTGGAACTGATCTCTTGGAAGCCTTTGAGACTTTACCAAAAACAGAAATTGCCTCCTTCAACTCAAGACAGTTGATTATAGAAGGCACATTCTTAATTGTAACAGAATGTGAAGTTCTACAATTACACCCTTCGTCATTATCGTTCTGAACGTCTAGAGAAGAAACAGAAGACTTCCCAACTTTACATGATACATCCTTGACATTAAGGCGATTGTCTGTCTTAAAAGGTGACCCATTTAACTTCTTTTGCGATTGTCTGTCTTAAAAGGTGACCCATTTAACTTCTTTTTGGCATCATTGATATTCTACATGAAATGGAGAATTTAGATGGTGATCAAGTCAGAGCATAATTGACAACATGGAAAGTGGTAATAGCAGTGAAATTTTATTCATTAAACATACTCTAGCAGCAATATGTCACAAAAGGAAAATACACAAAAAACAAGCCGGAATGATCACACATATGCAGCCCAGCTCTGACACGCTTGGCAATAGAGAGAGGAAAAGAAATGCCAAGAATGCTTACCGGAAAATATTCAGGCTTTCCTGTCTTCAGTTTCTGAATAACACCTCCAACCCTTTCCACCTGTAAGCCTAGTTCTACAAAATCATCATCATCCGTTGAAGTATGCAATGACCGCTCTAAGCTCCCAAACCCTTTTGTTTGGATGTTGCAACCACTCTTACATAAGATAACCTCATATATAATATGTACCAATATACTTTTTTTCTGAAGAAGTACCAATAGAATATACAAATCCCAATGTTGGGTACATAATCCGCTAATTGTAAGATAGTAGTCTAGTAACGTATAGAAAACAAGCTTCATTACATAATTCCCTTCTGCAATTATGTGACACCCAATCTTTATCCAAATTTATAGCTTTCAAATGCCTAGCAAAATAAAAATGACTTAATACTACTAAAAGATAAACCCTTAACAGAATTACCCAGAACTGTTTTTTTTTGTTAAACTTCATCCCCACTGGATCAATGCCCATCATGGTATTATACATAAGAAACAAACCACAAATAAATTGTCAATAATCAGGTTTACAGAGTCCCCTCGGAAACAAACAAACTTGAAACTTAAGTGGGAAATGTTGAAACTCCGTTTCACATAGTTCGATCAATTTATACCGTAACACAAAGAATGATTAGCATTGAGATGGCTAAATTGTTAACGAACCCTAAAAATGCATTAAACAACAAACTAAATCGTAACAAAATAAGCAGAGAAACTTGCCAAGCAATAGGAAGCGCTATTTTCCTCGGTGAAACAAGTGCACTATAACCTGGGGGGAAATTATTCAGTGTTTCAGTTTCATCGTTTTGGGCTTCTGACGAGTTAAAAGTAGTGAAGAGGGGGAAAAGGCTGCAGTTCTTTTAGCACTTACCGGTGAGTAGATGAAAGACTGAAACTCGGAACCTGCACTTAAGCATCCCCCCCTGACCTTTCTTCTAGCGTTCTTCACCAACGAGCATAGGAATGGCTGCGTTTAAAACCACTCTCCTAAATCGTGTTGGTTTTGGTTAAACTACACTCATGATCACTCAACTATTACCAAATTTCATTTTCAGTAAATTAATCTTGTAAATTTATAATATGGTCATAAATATTTTAAGGGTTTCATTTTCTATCACTAGCCTTAATTTTCTTTATGTATTAATGATATATGAGGTAATTAAACTTTTTCAAAAATAATAATAATGAGTTTTTTAATTTTTCAATCAATATAAACTCTTAAATTGAGAGAACAACATAATTTGATATTTTTACCAATAAAACAAAGTGTTAGCTATGATGCTAATGTGACGATTCACGATGTTGATGTGGTGGTTCATAGTGTTAACATAATAATCCATTGTATTGATGTTATAATGCACAATTGATTATTACATTGCTGGAAAAAAATTGACAATTTTAATGCTTTGGATGAGAAATTGATTCAAACGTTGTTGAGGAAAATGTGGAATCAATTGTTGATTCGTAAATGTGCAGAAGTGCACGATGTGGGTAACGTGAATTTCCGGACCAATCTAGTTCTTTGTGGGCTTGCGGATACTTTAACCCAAATGTGAAATATTTTCCTCAAATAAAGAACATCTTTTCAAAATTTGCTTTGTAATTAAAAGGATAAATTATTAAAAAGGTTCCTTTAATCAAAACAATAATTTTGGAAATTTCTTAATTGTTTGATTCTCATTAATGCTTCATTAGGTCAAAAGTTTCAAATTGTTCACAATGTGAACTCCCAATAAATATCATGTTAACCTACTAGGTTAAACACAACTGAAAACAACTCAAAAACTATTCAAAAAAGTTCTCTCCATTTTTTTTGATGATAGACTAATGCAAAGAATAGTTCGTGATCTCGACAGTTGTGCTACTGTGCTCTGATCATCTCGTTGTTGTATCTTGAGAGACAGACGACCAAAGATAATTTTTAAATAGAATAGTTGTTGAAAATCTATCTTAAGGAAACTGCATAGTTGCAGGCCTCAACTCGGTTGCAATAATTGATTCTATACTCATTCTAATTATTAAATAGAATAATTTTTACTGTATTATTAATCGTTTTGTTTTATTTTTGTTTCATGTACACGAATTTTGCGACGAGATCCTACCGAGGTGTTGTTCGTGTTTTACCGCAAATTGTTGAATCACCATGGAAAGAATTTACGAATATGTTTCTTTGTTGTATTTGATTTTGTCGCTACATACTAATTATTTGGTATTGCATGCATTGAAGGTAGCATGACACCATGGTACAAATTAATGTGCTTTATTCATTTTGTTTTAACTATTATATCGTTGTATCGTCTCGGGTTGTTATACATCTAGCATACATGATAGAGAGACTTGATTGTTTTTGTTGTTGAGTTGGAGGGTCTAATTAATTTTTAAAAAAACTCTAAAGTTAATTTATTTGTTTTAAAATAAAAATTATTTTAGATTAAAATTATTCAAAACAATATTAAAAAAACAAGATAAATTATTTACAAAAATAATTTTTTTGAAAATAATATAATATGTAACATATAAAGACTGCAATAAATTAATTACATGCATAGAGTGGGAATAATAAAGTCATTGTGTTTTTAATTATTATATATATATATATATATCACACATGTACGTATACCTTACATAATTTCATTATCATACGATCATCAATACTTATATAAAATAATTTTACTAGAAACGTAATTAAAAAATATCTAATCATAGTTGGAAAACACAGTTAAGAGTATTCTCATAAGTTATCTAATGTGATTGCCGTCAATAAGACGTAAACTTTTTGTATTAGATAATTTTCAATAAGATCGTCGTCATCATCGTAACTGACAATTAGTTTGACATCATCATATATTGATGGAAAGATTGTTTCATTGATGCTTCTAAGTTGCACATTAATAGATAATGACATATGAACACTAATGATTATAGAAACGTTCGATTAACAGTTTTATCATTGAATAAAATCAATAGAAATATAAGAAATGATGTCGGTGAACAAGGGTCGGTAATCAAATGCAACATATTACCACCGATTTGAGGAAAAAGCTTCTTTTAAAATATTGTTGTAATAAGCCATAAAGGATGTACGCTTCCTATCGTCTTACATGCCCAGGGATTCGACTCGAGAGGACAGCACCAATAATCCAGCTTTCCCCCTGTCTTTTACAAAACTGTACTTGAAAACAGTAAAAGGAATCATTTATTACATGTAGTCTTTTACAAAACTGTACTGGAAAACAGTAAAGGAATCACTCATTACATGTAGAACAAGAATGGTGCAGACTGCGTTGTTACTTAAGGCACGTGCCTCTCCTGAAGTTACCTACGAACAAAAGGGGGCCTTGATCCAAAAACTGAACATCGAAGAGCAACACTTGCTAAAGCTTTACTTCAAGTACCAGATTTGCATATTTTTTTTCTGCTCCAATTAACATTTAGTGGTATTTGGTTGAGGCTTAAAAATAATACTCATAAAGACACCCACGTTTTGATCGTTGGAGATATTGGTATTTACTGTATGGATTTTGATATTAAAACATTATCATAAAGATATGTCCCCATCACTCCGATCATATAATTCAAAAGTAGAAAGGAACAAAAAATTTGGTGAACTTGGATATTATTAAAAAAACACAAAATAGTAAATCATGTGATGCAATAATTAGCCTATAGCCACTAGCCATTAGGATTTGATTTCACTGACGTTGCATTAGCCATTAGGTGAAATTTAATTCATTGCAACGTCAAAGTATCAGCGGCTTGTCAAATTATTTAATCACAATTATAAACGGTTAACAAATAAATTTAAAAATATATTACTTTATAATCCCTACAAATTATTAAAAAATATATCAGCAGGTTGATGGATTACTCAAAATTAGTCACAACTGTTGAAATTCCATGAGAATGATCCTTCAACTCCAACCAGTGTTTCCCACCATTATTTTTAACAAAACAAGAAGAGACTGGAAACAGAGAAAGAACAAAAACCACGGACACAGGTTTGTTTCTAGGATGTCTGTTAACATCTAAGTGAACAAACAACAGCAGAGCATTAGGAGAATAAATGCCAAGCAAACATGGAACCTTCATCACAGAACTCATTCCATTGAACCACACGCTCCCAGTCCCAATCCAGCCAGATTACCAAGCTCATAATCATCGATGAAGCATGAATTTGTGGAGAAACGGGAATCGATCAAGTCCCCAAAATCTGCATAATAGTCCCCACTCTCTACTTCCTCAGTATTGCCTGCTATTTCAATTGGACTCTGATCTCTCTGATCAGCACCGACAATGACCCTGTTATCCCCATTGGTTTGTAGCGATTCATCATCTTTAATATCATCAAAACGCAGCAACCCACAGCTTTCCATGCTTTCAAATGGATGATGAATTATGGATCCCAACATTTCTCCATACGCAGTGATAAAAGTTTCTTTTTCCAAAGGTGGCGTGGGTGAAAATGACACGGCTTCATCAATAGGTATATTCGAAGAACTGCCGTCGTTTGTCTTTGTACTTTGGCTTTCGTTTTTTCCCATTGCCCTTGGCTTGACGTTCATAATCAGGGGCAAGTTTTGAGTAAGAAACCTTCTAAACCTGTAGATTTTTCTACTTAAATGAGAGTTCCAGTAGTTCTTTATCTCGTTGTCTGTTCTTCCATTCAAGTGGCTGGCGATTAAAGACCACCTGTTGCATCACCAATGATAAAAGAAACGTGCAATAATTGAACGATAAAAGTTGAACTGAAAACAAACGACCGCTAACCTATTTCCCAACGATTCATGCAATTTGACGATGGTTTCTTCCTCTTCGACAGTAAAGTTCCCCCTTTTCAAATCAGCTCGCAAATAATTAAGCCACCTTAGTCTGCAACTCTTCCCACACCTTAGTAATCCTTCAAGACTCGAACCACACACAATCAATACGCTGCTCAAAGGAGTCTGAAAACATGGTTCAACATTGCCAAGAAAAAAAAAAAGGGAAACTTTTGGTTATATACCTGCATTCTTGGGCAATGATCTCCAGGAGCCTTCACCATGAGCTTGAATATACTTGGTCAAAATGTTATCCTCTTCCGCATCCCATCTCCCCCTTTTCAGCCCAACTTTTTCACAACAAGACGCCCTCCCCATGTCCGGCACTTGAGCAACCGGTGAAGATCAGTGCCAAAATGTCGACAAGTTTTACCCCCGCTGAAATCAGAAGAGAGCAACGGGAAGATAGTACCCGTTTGACTAGTGGACTGGTTAGGGGGAGTATTAACGGATCGTTTGTCACTGTATAGTGGACGCTGTTACCTGTGCATATGCATTATCCATACACAATTACTATTATTTTAATATATATTGCGTGTGGGTGTGAAAAATCAATTGATTTATAATAATAGTAAATAGTAAACTATTCTAGTATTATAAGAAAAGAACTAGTGGTCTCGTCTTTATTTTTTTCTCCTGCCCTATTTTTTTCACAGTCGAAAGAGACATTAGCCTTAAGCTGGTTGTATATGTTTGACATTTTTTTTCTTTTAGTTCCTTTTCTTCTCTATAATTTAATATCGATGTTTTAAATTCTCAAATTAGATATTAATAGTCCCTCATAATCATTAAAGATAAGTCGTGCTTGAATTAATTTAATGTTAGTTTGCCAACGAATTATCATATTTATATTAGTATTGATGTTTGTTTGTATTTGTTAACTGTTTGAGTTATTTGGTTAAATTTTTTAATTGAATTTTGTTGGATTTTAATCCTTTCCTTATTCTATCCTTTTATATACGTAGACGACTAGTTTGTACACTTAGATGATTTTAAGGAAAATGTTCAACTTATACATTCAGTTTACTATTTTTTTTTTGTAGTCTCTTTATGTTTTTTAAGGATATTTTTATCCCTTTTTTATAATACTTTTTTAAAAAAATTAGTAATTAAAAAAATTATGTAAATATAATTTAATCATCGACAGTTTTATTTATCAAGGATTTTAGTCAAGTTCAACTTTATTTTGGAATATACGACAAATTCTATAATGTTCATGGAACTCGTCATTTTGACATAACGAGTTCTCATGGAAGTTAATTTTAAATGGTCACAATTTTATGGGCCACGTGTGGTCTAATATTTTAATATATTTCTCGAAACTCATCATATTGACATGTCTAGGGTTGTTTATCGATCGATTTGATTACGAGTTGGGCAGTGTTCGACTCATGCTCGTTAAAAAAATTTGTTGCTCGACTCGACTCGTTCCTTGTTAAGCTCGTTAAAATTTGGTTCGACTCGTGCCCGTTAAGAAAATTTGTTGCTCAACTCATGCTCGTTAAGAAAATTTATTGTTCGACTAGTTGCACGTTAAGCTTATTTCTCGCCTATTTGCTCGTTAAGTTCATCAAAATTTTTATATTATTTGTTAACTATAAGTAAAATATATTAATACTATATAAAACTTAAGATAAACATAAATTAATAAATTTAACTAAAAAATTCAAAAGAGTATGAAACAAATTCAAAGTCTAAACACTAAAATAACAATCAATAAATAAATTAAAAAAATAATTAAGGTTTTATTTTTTGGTGTATTAAAATAATAATTATCAATTAATAATTTAGTATTTTTAATTATTTATTAGAAAATTAATAGATTAGTAATTTATCATCTTTTTTATTATCTATTCACTACAACAAAACTGTTCTACAGCGGCGCTTTTAGTGGCGTTTTAGGAGTAAACACCACTAATTTTACACATATAGCGGCGTTTACATACTAAACGCCACAAAATGGTAATTTTAGCGGCGTTTCTATAAAAACGCCGCGATAAGGTGTCACTTTAGCGGTGTTTTTATACAAACGCCATAATAGGTTCATCTATAGTGGCGTTTTTCCAACAAACATTGTAATGTGAGTAGTACTTTAGCGGCGTTTTTAATAAAGTAGCATTTTAGCGGCGTTTCGGTACAAACGCTGCAATAGGTTCATCCATAGTGGCATTTTTCAGCAAACGTCGCAACATAGTAGTACTTTAGTGGCGTTTGTAACTAAAAACGCCGCAATAGGGTTAACATTTAGTGTCGTTTTGTTAAAACGCCGCACTTGACAATATATTAGTGGCGTTTGAAATTGAAAACGCCGGAAAGTTTGTATTTTTATCTCCTAAAACCCTAGCCCTTTTTCATCTTATTTTCTTTCTGGTTTTCCTTTACTTCCTTTATGTCGTTTACCCCAAACCCACAAATTAATTTCAACATATCCTAGTTCTTCTTTGGTTGCTTCGTCGATCTCGCAAATTCCTTTCTCCAAATATGTTGTTTCGCTGCTTTGCCCATCTGCTTCGTTGCTTCGCTGTTTCACATTACCGGACCTCAAACCTATCTACTTCGCTACTATACATGAAATAACAGGTAGAGAATCGCTTTCGAGGTAACAAAAAAGGTTACTTTTTACCCTTTTGTCTTGAATTTCATGTAGTTGTCGAACCATAGACAAAAGGGCGTTACCTTTTATGATTTTTTTCTTTACAAATTGCAAAGCTTTGTTATTTTAGAGTGCAAAAAAAGTTTCTTACAGCAAAAAGTGGCCTTTGATTGTGCACTTGAGATGAAAAATGATTCATCTTTTTCATTTTTTTCCTAGGAAACTTTGTGTTTATCATTATTATATTCATTCGGCCTATCTCTAATGATGACAATGGTTGAATTGGATGGAGGCATATGAGTTTACTGCAATCATTTGGTGCCCATTTTTCCTTTGATTAAAAGGAATGTGAAAAATCTAATCCTTTTGTTCATGGTTCTCTCATGAGATTAAAGAAGCGTCGCCAATGCTTTCCTTCTTGCTCTTCTCTTCACAGATTAATTACAAGTGTATTACTTACACATATATGTTAGCTTAATCTGTTTTTGTCATTAATCTTAATCATGGAAAACTCTTCCATTTTTGCGTTGAATGATTATGTCTCTTGTTCGGAGTGAATGCATTTACATTATATAATGAATAGTTAAGAGCTTAGTTACAAAGTTTAGCATCCAAATTTTGAACCTGATGTGTAACTAATTGGTATTGAATGGTTTGCTTAAAATTGAAATGTAGGTTGATGAGGATGAAGTTCACTGGAGACGAAATAAAGACCGTCTAGAGTTGGAATGGCCACACAATTCCACTTACCTCATATCACAGTTAGCTCAATGTTTTAGTGACTAGATTTTCTTGATAAATTCTTTCAACATTCATAATTAGCATGGTTTTAGCTTTCAGCATTCAGTTTACAACTCATTGTTTAATATCTCTATCTGATCAGCCTCGACTGATTGTAGCTAATGCTATGGTTGGACCACGATCATGGATAGGAGAGCTCTTCAATCGCTTCGTCAAGCGCACTGAGAAGTTTCTTGGCTACAATTTGAATCCTATTCAGGTAATTGACAATGTGAAGTTAGGACCGATAAAGATTTAGGAACTCCGTTACAAGACAAATTACGATAGAAAATCGGACTTTCTTGAGAAGAATTGAACTGGTTTTTTCCATCGTTTCTTGGGTATTCAGTCTAGTGATGTGCCAGGATAATTTGTTAGGGTGATTTGTATTGATCTATCATGTGTATGTACATATATATTACATATACATATAAACATATTCATTCCATTCTCAGCCCCAGTAATAATAAAATTAGTAATATATATATATATATTACTAATTCTGATCAGTAACAAGGACTTCGAAGGCTTCAAGCACGACTACACGTACCCTTTGACGAGATTCATCCCGACCATCAGACACTTTCTTCATTCTTTTAACATCCATATTGTTTTCCATCTTTTCTAACTATGAGCAAACATGATTATACAGAGCTGAAATGCCATATAAATTAGAAGACTATTGATCTCATGATCCTTTGGTGTGATAGAAAGCTCTCATGAAATTGTGGAATATTGCATTTCCCAATGTTGTTCTAACAGGATTGATCTATAAACAGTGGGAAGAGATGGGGTGGCAAGGTGTTAATCCATCAACCGATTTTCGGTACGCTTCTGTCATTTTCGTTTTATGACTTTTTAACTTGCTATCTGTACATAGAGGTGTCTAGGAGACTCGAAAAGTATGTGTAACAAATAGCATACCGTAATTTTATTTGTCTAAAATCGAACTTTATTTTGCATATTCTGAATTTGAGCTCAGTTTTAAGATGATCTTATGTTTCTTTTTTTTCTTCTGGATAAAGGTTGTGGATCTTACGTTTATTTCATTTATTATTGTTTACAAGTATGACATAAACAGACCTTGAAACTAGGAGTTGATTACAATTCATTCAGTACTACAAATAGGAGTTGCATAACCTATTCAATTTTGTTTTAAACTATAACTATTTCATTGAGCAAGCACCTATGAATTTATGAGGGATGACACTTTTGATGACATTCCAGACCATGATTATATTAATGATTAACATTATTTGCCTAAGTAGTTTCATGCAGCTCTCTGATATATTATCTGCTCTTGGTCCATGGAAGGTGAATGAGTAAACTTATGTAATAAAGGATTAAAATTTTAAAGGGCCAAGCTGGATTTATTCAAAAAGTTGTCCTCTAATAGAACAGAAGCAGTTGTATGAATTAGCGTAATTAATGTGATTAGTTAGGGGGAAAAACTTTAATTTTTTTCAAAAATAAAAAATAAAGAAAATAAAATAATTATCATTTCGTCCAGTTCCAATAAATTTTTTAAGACTAAATATGACTGAAGGATTCATTTTATTATTCATTTATTAGTAAAATATTTTATCAACAATTAATTGATTATTAAAATTAAGTATTTGATCATTTAAATAATATTTAATATTTGGATCATTATATTATAAATGGAGTATATTTTTCTCATTTTTTGAGAAATAATGTATTATTGACCTGCTAAGAATGATAAGAACGGTCTCTCATGAAAATTTTAAATTTTCATATATTTTATCTATTTTTATATAATTTTTATTAATAACTTATTTTCATCTCTTCTGAATTATTATAAGTTTGTCCCCTAAAATATTATATTTTGATCCCTAACATGAAATTATATATTCGATCTTGTTTATATTAAAGTTTATTCTTATCTAGTCATCCAACAACTTATCCTTGTCCTCCAAAACAACCAAAACTCTTCATGGGACTTGGAAACTCAAGTCTGCTGAAGAAGGAGAAACAATTGTTGCTGAGTAACAAGACTCTGTTTCTGTTCTTGTCTCTCCCTCTGACACTCTCAGAATGTACTTCCAGGTATGGGTTTTTGTTTTTCACTTTGCTACTTAAATTATGAAAAAATTCAATTTGTTTGTCATTAACTAAGGGGGAATTGTCATTATCTTTGTCAAATGGTTGCTTTAGATAATACTGGATTTTGAACTTTTTTTTGAGTTTTGCTTAGATGTTTATCTATTTGTTACTGAATTCTGGAAAAATGTATCATGTTTCATAGTAGTGCTTAAAGAATCTCCACTAGGGGTGCATCTTTCAATTACTTATTGCATAGAATTTGAATTCTTGAAATTAGGCAGAAATCGGTTCCATTGACTAGTTTTTGTGTTAGTATTTTGGGAAGCTCGAATCGACAACCGGAACGGTTTGCAAAGAGGGGTCGGAACGGTTTTGTGTTTAGGGAGTAAGGAGATTGAAAGATAGGGAATTGCACAGCGATTTATAGTGGTTCGACTTTCTCAAACAAAGTCTACGTCCACTACCTTAGCTCCTCACAAAGGATTTTCCAACAAATTCAGTAATTTGTTCTTTCTTTTGAGGATAAAGAGTAACCTTACAAACTCCCTAATTTTTTCGGGCTAAACTAGAACCTTTCCCTAGCTTTTACATGGGATTAGCTATAACATTTTCCCTTTACAAAAGGATAAGAAATGTAAACAAGAAAACCTCTCCAAGGTAGATGTTTACAAGAATTAAGCTCACAAGAACAAAATATTTACAAGAGAAAGATGAAATAAGATTGAAAAACTCTTCTCTTGTGTTTGATTGCTGGGATAGTTGTTCTCTTGCATCTTCAAGTGTCCTTAGGTTGTATTTACAGCTTGGAATGTGTTTGAAGTCGTATATAGTCATTGGGGATGTTTTTGGAGCCGTTTGGAGATGAGAAACAATTAATAAAATAGCTTGGAGCGTGGGGGGAATCAGTACCCCCTCATGGGGAATCGGTTCCCTAAGTGCAATCTGTTTTTGACCGTTAGACAAGGGGGAATCGGTACCCCTAGGGGGGAATCAGTACCCCCTGGGGGGAATCTGTTCCCCCTGGGGGGAATCGGTACCACATGGCGGGGAATCTGTACCCCCTGGGCAATCTGATTTTTCTTGGCTTTGAAACGGTTTGAAATACTTTGTAAAATTGTTTTAAAAATAGTTTAAGTATAAAACACAATTTTACACTTTAGTAAGGATTAAAATGAACTTTGAAAGACTTGGAGTAATATTTTGATATTCGAATAATTACATCGAATATACTTAGAAAATCTTTTGTAAAATCTTAAAATTCATTTAACTTAATTTGTTATATCGAAACATCAAAATGTTTTCAACAATCTCCCCCTTTTTGATATAACAAAACATTTGAGTAATTTTAAGATTTTGAAATCAAGTTTGAAATTACTCCCCCTTACTTTAACACTTCTCCCCTTTAACACCTTAACACTTCTCCCCCTTTTTGTTAAATCAAAAAGACTCTAATCTTTGAAGTTCAAAATAACTTTGGAGAGTAAGTAGTAAATTTGACATTTTAAAAATCATTTGAAAAAATCAAAGCTCCCCCTCAATAAATGCATTCCAAATAAAATTATGCTTTTAGGATATTGACACTTAAACAAAATTGAATTTCAAAAAAGAATAACAAACATATTAGTAGCACATGAAATTCAATACTTCCAAGTCTAAAATACTTTATGCAATATCAATTATTGAAATTAAGTGCATATGCATAAAGTTTTCCAAAAATGTTATGCATTTGAAAATTTTGATATCAATTGTTAGAGAGATATCATTTTCATTTAAACCACATGCATAAACATTTAAATTTAGGTCAAAAATTTTAAAATTTATAAAATCAAAATATTTGAAAAGTTGATATCAATTGTTAGAGAGATATCATTTGCATTAAATTCCTTATGTTGAACTAAAAATTCTAAAAAAAATCATTAAAACTTTAAAATGTTCATCATAAAACCTTTTTAACATACATGAGATTAAAACAATAATGTATAAATATTTAAAAACAAAACTTATACATGCTTAAAATCAAATGAGCAACCAAATAAATTAAATTAAAAACATTAAACTTAGAGGTTACCCATTCCTTTTCATGTGTGGCTAGAGCATCTTGAATATCATCATTTTCATCACAATTGCTTCCACACACCTACAAGAGACATTCATTTCGATTTTGGTATCCAAATTGCTTTGGATCCTTGGACGTTAGTTTCAATGCCCCTTGTTCCTTTAAGAATTCACACTTGTCTAATTTTAAAACGTTTTACTTTCTTCAAAGGACAAGTATGTTCCTTATGACCATGATAATGACAATGTGAGCATATTGTCATTATTGAACTAAATGAATTATTTAAAATGATTTCTTTTTCTTTTGTTAAGCATTAAAGTTTAACTTTTAAATCAAAATTTTCTTTTTCAAAACTTTCAATTTTTATTTTTGAAAGCTCTAAATCCTTTTTCAAAAGAAAATCATTTTCGATTTTAAATTTTGAAATCATTTTCTTATATTTGGAGTTCATGGCCTCAAACTCCGAATATAACATATTAAAAGCATCTTGTAACTCATCAAACGTATATGAATTAAATTTATTTTATTTAAAAGATACCTCGTGCTCTTCACAAGCCATTAGAGACACCACCTTTGTTGGTTCTTCTTTCTTGTTTTCATATATTTCCTCGAGCTTATTCCAAAGCTCCTTGGCACTTGAACATGAAAAAACCCCTTTATAGATTTCATGACCAAATGCACAAAATAGCATGTGCATAGCCTTGGCATTAAGTTGAGCTTTCTTTCGTTCTTTGTCACTCATCTTCTTCTCATTCTTCTTTGGAGAAGAGTAACCGTTCTCGATTATCTCCCATGCATCAAGATCAATGGATTGGATGAATACCTTCATTAATTTCCTCCAATGATGATAGTTGACTCCATTTAAGTATGGAGGTTTATCGGTTGGTAGGGAGTCTTTCATGTGGAACGAGCCGGAGGTGGAAGCCATCTTCTCGATTGTGTCGGGAATTGGTAGAACTTCTTCAAGGATCATCTCAAGGTGGTTAAACATTCTTAATGAGTTAGGCTCTGATGCCAATTGTTAGGATTTTCGGAAGCTCGAATCGACAACCGGAACGGTTTGCAAAGAGGGGTCGGAACAGTTTTGTGTTTAGGGAGTAAGGAGATTGAAAGATAGATAATTGCACAACGATTTATAGTGGTTCGACTTTCTCAAACAAAGTCTACGTCCACTACCTTAGCTCCTCACCAAGGATTTTCCAACAAATTTACTAATTTGTTCTTTCTTTTGAGGATAAAGAGTAACCTTACAAACAACCTAGTTTTTCCGGGCTAAACTAGAACCTTTCCCTAGCTTTTACATGGGATTAACTAGAACCTTTCCCCTTTACAAAAGGATAAGAAATGTAAACAAGAAAACCTCTCTAAGGTAGATGTTTATAAGAATTAAGCTGATAAGAACAAAATATTTACAAGAGAAAGATGAAATAAGATTGAAAAACTCTTCTCTTGTGTTTGATTGCTTGGATAATTGTTCTCTTGCATCTTCAAGTGTCCTTAGGTTGTATTTATAGCTTTGAATGTGTTTGAAGTTGTATATAGCCGTTGGGGATGTTTTGGAGCCGTTTGGATATGAAAAATAATTAATAAAACAGCTTGGAGCGTGGGGGGAATCGGTACCCCCTCATGGGGAATCGGTTCCCTGAGTGCAATCTGTTTTTGACCGTTAGACAGGGGAGAATCGGTACCCCCTGGGGGGGGGAATCTGTACCCCCTGGGGAGAATTCTATACCCCCTGGGTAATATGATTTTTCTTGGCTTTGAAACGGTTTGAAATACTTTGTAAAATTGTTTTAAAAATAGTTTAAGTATAAAACACAATTTTACACTTTAGTAAGGATTAAAATGAACTTTGAAAGACTTGGAGTAATCTTTTGTTATTCGAATAATTACATCGAATATACTTAGAAAATCTTTTGTAAAATCTTAAAATTCATTTAACTTAATTTGTTATATCGAAACATCAAAATGTTTTCAACGTTTTGCTTGAAATTGTATATTTGTCTACAAATTTTTTCCCTTAGAACTATTCATTCATAGGTCACTGACAATCAATCTTGATTGTTTGAAGGCAGATGGAATGTTGAATGGAGCTGAAATTCCAAAGGTGAGTAAGGCATTAGAGGTATATTATCAACCTTTTGACTTTCAAGCAAATTATAGCAACATTTATGTTTTGCAGACAAAAATGATCATTTTGATAGGCAACTTGGTAGATTTATCTTCAGATTGAATGAAGGGGAGGAATCTAACTTCTTACTTCATCCGGTGTCCCAATCATAGTCCAGTGTTTCACTCGATCCCTTGGAAAATGGCTTCTTGTAGAGGAAAATATTTCACATTGTTGCCTTGTATTATCTCTCACCGAAAAGTAAAAAAGAAAAATCTATAATCATATTGTTGTTTAATTGTACTACTATGTTTCTGTCGATATTATTGATGGCAGGTTCTTTGATTTTGTTTAGAGTATATACTATAATTGAATCTGATGGGATGATTTGTTTGTTTGTTGCAGGAAGCCGAAGGCGTTTCCAACTTGAAGGTTCAAGTCCTTGAGGGTATTGGTACTGTTGAGGTGAGTGTTCTTTTTGTTGTTGATTGATATGTCTTGTATTTAATCTTTCAGATCACTTCCCAAGAGCACATTTGATCTATCGGGTCATAAAACTCGAATTCATAGTTGAACGAACAAAAATTAAACAAAACAATCAGTCTGCTTTTCCTGTCTTTATTACAAGACCCTTTGCTCTAGGACTCCTAACTTTGATCCATGGTTCATTCATCGAGTTTTCTATATTCTATTCATTCATAAAGTTTTCCCATCTTTATTCCGTTCTTTCTCAGTTAACTAAACAGACGACAGTCCAAGCTACCAGAGTGGCATCCAATTTGGTGGAGCTCATACAGGGTGTAGGATTCAAGTTACAGACATTGAATTTGAGCTTCGAATGAAGACGACATTCTTGTGTAGATGTCGTATTTAGATTTTGAAAAACTTGTCGTTGAAGTTCTCTGGCTCCTTTCTTTTGATTCATTCTGGTTTATCTTTTCTTCTAGTAGTTTATGGTTTAGGTTAGGAAAAATCAATCTAATTTTTGTAATTGATGCCAGCTTCCATACGAGAATTTAACACCCTTAGAAACAGCTGTGGGCGTAGTCCAGAATGTATTCTTTTAAAAGGTAGAGCTTAGCAGAACTCGTTTGTTTTAGTAGCATGCATATCCATGTATATCCACTATCCTTATATATATATATATATCGCTTGATTCACATGCATAAAGTATTTGGAAAGTTCAATTTGCTTATTGGCTTTACGAGATTTCTAGTTCATACCAGTATAGTAGACTTGAAGCAAAAGAGATATTTCCTTGTGTGAATTTTAGGGTTTAATGACTTTTATTCCTACGCATACTCACCCAAAATTTGTGGAGATGCTGGCAACAGGATCCATCTTGTAGACCCGAATTCGCTGAAATTTCAAAAATATTGGAAGACTTGGCCAGTAGATAGAGGGATGTTGTAAGAGATCATCCTTTGCTTATGCTTTTCAATAAGAAATGTCCAATAACCTTGAAAATGGTTGCAGACAGAGAAAAATGGGAGGAGTTGCAGAAGTTGAATCTCCAAGAAAATTTGGAATGACTTTTAGGTTAGGAATCCAGCCAAATGGCATTTGTAGCTTATATTATATGCATACTAATTTATTTTTCTTTCCATATGTCGACTTGAACTCAATATTTTCGAAGTAATGAATATATTTTAATGTTTATAAATTTTAGTTTATTTTGTTGTTAAAATTTATGGTGGTTGTTATTTATATAAAGTTACATGATATTAAATTTAGGTGATGTGTAAGAAGAATGTAATATGCAAAATATCAATTAATTTTAGCTAAAGAATGGTAATTAGCGGCGTTTGTGTCCAAAAACGCCGTTATATATCTAATCTTTTGCGGCGTTTTTTTTCCAAAAACCCGCTATAGATCTTGACCTTTTACGGCGTTTTTGGTAGAAACGTCGCTAGAGAACTTGACATTTTCGGCGTTTGTATCCAAAAATGCTGCTATAGATCTCGACCTTTTGCGGTGTTTGTTCCAAAAACGCCGCTATAGATCTCGATCTTTTGCTGCGTTTGTTCCAAAAACGCCGCTATAGATCTTGACTTTTTGCGGCATTTTTTTTTTCACAAACGCTGCCAATATTAGCGGCGCTGGTATGAGCGACGTTTCTTGCGGCGCTTTTACTATCACCGCGAGTGTTTTTAGCGGCGCTTAAAAACGCCGTTATAAAACTAAAAAAACGCCGCTAAAACTCTATTTTGCTGTAGTGATTAGTAAATTGGTAATTTTTTGAATTAAATAATTTTTCTAGATAACTATTAAAAGGTATAAAAAATTAATCAATTGCTCACGAACTTATCAAGTCGAGTTGGACGTTGTTTGACTAAGCTCGTTAAGATCTCGAGATGAGTTTGATTTCGATTCCAGCCAACCCATATCAAGCTTTTATCGAATTTTGACCGAGTTGTTATAAGAGTTGAAAAAGTCGATGAACATGGAGAAGAAGAAGAAGACGAAAGATAAATATGAAGACTTACAAATTCGACGTAGCAAACGACTTATAGAGAGGGTGAAAAAATAAAAATAATTGTAGGAAAAATAAAAAGAAGAAGAAGACGGAAAAAATACGAAGATTTACAAATTCGACGTAGTAAACGAATTGTAGAGATGTTTGAAAAAATTATTGTTATTGAAAAAATGTTGATTTATGAATAGTTTTCAATTATATATGAATATTTCTTTAATAATTAAGCAATTATTGTAGTAAGTGAAGTTATTTATGAATAGTTTTAAATTATGAAAAAAAGATACTATTATTTATTGTGTTTATATTATGTTTTATTTAGTAGTTAATAATGCTAAACTAATTCATTTACACAAGCATTAACTCTAACATTACAAGCATTAATTCTTATATAACATTACATTAGCAGCATTAGCTCGTCATCACCACATCTTAATCTACATATTCAGTTGACTCGACAAATGTTAAGTTCAGTTCTTTTATCTTTCATTCTTTATCTTGTTTCATTATGTATATAAATAGTTTTAGTTCTTGAAGTTCAACTTTTATATTATCAAATGTGTCTCATGATTTAGTACTTGAAGTGAAAGGAGTTACGACTTGCTTGTGATACTCAATAATTAGGTCAACATTTACTCGTCGAATTGGTAATGTTGGGGAACCACAGAGGTGGAAAACTTGAAATGTAGTGAAGATAGTGTTGCATTTTGATTAGCTCCAATCGTGTTTGAGGTTTTTTTAAAGTCGAAAAGTCGAATGACTCCGTCGAAGGAGATGGTGAAAGATTTTCCCTTATAATAAATTATTGCTGAAATTGTCGCCATGGTAAACTTAAATATAAGAACTTGAACTATAATATATAGGGTGAAGATGTGATCTGAAATGTTCTGTATCACTCATATAACCATGACTATATATAGGCAAAATGATTATAAACTCGTAATGACGAAATGACGAGTTACATAACAATAATTATTTATAATCATTTTCATTTTTGAATACTTATATTACATTACACATTATATTACATTACAAACATTTAACTCCTACGATTTACAAAATAAATTATAATATTGCTTTTATTTTTTCAAAAACAATAAAAACAATCATTAACATTTTCACTATATTTACATATTTATCTCTCATCCTTAACGATGGTTGTAATTAAGGGAATTTTGGATATCGTTGTCATTGTGATTTTTCGACAATGTTCAAATTGCATTTGGTTCTTCATAACCTGCATTGGATGTAGTTTTTTTTTAACATTTTATATCCTTCTCGAAACCTTCCCTCTAAATGCAACAATTGTATGGTTGTCTTCATTTTACTCATCGTAGACGCTTCTTTCAAAATCTCACACCTAATATTAACATTGACATAATATTTTGAAAAAACACTCTAATATACATTCTCTATACAATCCATAAGGATTTTTCAAAAGAAAACTTTTCGTAAAAATAAGAATCCAAAACGATCTAAAGGTTTTAATGGGTACAAATACAAGTTAGATTTAGAAAATATTGACCTCGACTTTGCTGCCAAACAAAAATCTCAACAAGTTAAGCGAAGATTTAAGAAATCTTCAATATTATTTCCGACAGCGCATCATAAAATCTTGGACAAAATTTCATTTGGGAGAATAGATAAACAATATTAGATGACATATTGATAGTAAGTTTAGAAGTGAGGACCACAAACACAATCATATATAAAGGTGATATATCATTGAAAGGAAAAGGATACGAATAGTTAAGATTTTATGTAATTTGAAATTATTATTTTTAACATTCTTATTTTCAACTTTCACTTTTATTCTCACATACTTGCAAACTTTTCATAAATAACTTAGTACAATAGTTACATAATTTGAAAATACAAATTCATATCTATATTTAGACCATAAAAATCAATGTTTTTTCATATATTATTATAAATTTTTTAGTTGTCTCTACAATTCGTTTACTATGTCGTATTGCTAAGTCTTCATATTTATCTTTCGACTTCTTATTCTCTACATTATTTTTATTTTTTTCATCCATCTCTAAAAGTCGTTTGCTACATCGGATTGGTAAATCTCCATATTTCTTCTTTTTCTTCTCGGTTTTCATCGTCTTTTTCAAATATTATTCTTCTCAATTTTCATCATCTTCCTCAACTTTCTTCCTCTGTTTATGTTCCTCAACTATCAACTATATTGTTTGCTTTACCTATTCCTGATCTGAAGAGAAGTTTGAATCAGAATCATCAGAATCGGAGTCTAAGTCATACAACTCTTGAAGACGGTTTGTAAAAACATATAAACAACAACTCAATTCTATTTATACTAAAAATTCCATATATGACCATTGGAATTCATCACCCCCACATGACGAGTTCTAATAAAAAAAAATTATTGTTGCCCAACGTTCATATAACGACTGGTAAATTTTAATTTAAGTGGTACTCGTCATGTCTACACGACGAATTCAAAATTCTAAAAAAAAAATTAATAAAAAATTCTATTTATTTTTTAAAAAATAATATATTTTAAAAGAACTCGTAATTCAACCTAACGAGTTTCGAGAAACATATTTAAATATTGGACTCCAGGGGTTCACAAACCTAAATCCATTTAAAAATAATTTTCAGAGAAAATCACCATTTCAAAGTGACGAATTCAATGAATATTAAAACATTTTTCATAAAATTCAAAATGAAGTTGGAATTGATTTATTTGGCCAGATAAATAATCCGATTGGATTATTGGTCTAATTTTATCCAGCGAAGGCAATTTGCTATTATAAAATGTAAAAGAAACAGTACTATTACTCATCATGGCCACAACCCAAGTACTCCAATTTTTTCAATGTCATCGTTGAAGGAACTCACAGAACATGATTGACGTGGTAACAGCTAAAACACTTTATTAGGTTACGAACTTTTTCTGCACTATATATATATATATATACACACATACACTTTTTGGGTTAAATGTTTTTCTAATATAGGAAGAATAATTTATTTTGATTTTAGGATAAATTGTATAAATGATACTCTGATTATATGATACTATTTTGATAAATTTCTCAACAATTAAAAATTATAAAATGATTCCGATTATAGGGTGTTAATTTATTAAGTCTCTTGACTATTAAAAAGTTATAAAATGGTCATCGACTATTTATTATAATCCAAACTCGTCATTCTCATTAAAAATTGACGACAATATGAGTTAGACGTTAACATGTTGATTGAGATATGATAAAATCTGATCTCAAAATCTTAAACGATTATCATATTTTAGTCAGTATATTAACGTCCAACTCAGATGACTGTCAATTTTGTTTTAGAAAAACGAGTTTGGAACATAATGTAAGGTGATTATTTTATAACTTTTAATAGTCGATAAACTCAAAAAAATAACATCTTATACTCAAAGTACCCACTTGTAACTTAAAGTAATACAAAAACTCAACAAAATAATATTATATTGTCAGAAGGCCATTTATATAATTTACTTTACTTTTGATTTAATGAGTTTTAATTTGACTTTATTTAACTAGAATTATTTTTTTATTTTAAAAAATTAAAAGTGAATATAAATTTTATTTGAAATATTTTAACTTTGAACGAATTAAGTGGTCTTTGTGGTAAATGAATTATTATTATTTTTTGAGGACTCGAGTTCGAACACCATAAACATTAAAAGTATAAGCGTTCAATATCAAAAAAAAAGTTAAGAATTATCTTCAATGGATACTTAGGGGTTGTTTGTTTGGCTCTGAACGGTTCAGCATTCAACGCATTTGTTTTGCACTTGAATGATTCAGTGCTGACTGATTCAACAAAACAATGCTGAATGATTTAGCATCAAAGTACATTCTGAATAATTTAGTGTCATTATCAAATAACATGTCACATTCAGAGTTAATTTATACAAAACCTCTAAATCATTCAACACTTAATCATTTTTGAAGTAAACAAACAGTGTCTTACCATTACCTACCTTATATTAATAAAAAATATTTTAACATCAAATCAAAATCAAATTTAGAAATGATACTTATTGAATTATTTTTTTATTGATGTGACTCCAGTCTCCAAACCACTATAATAAGAGAAAATCGCCTCAGTGACCAAAAATGCCTTATAATATACGATTTTAACCAACTTTTTTTGGATTTGCCAAAATGACCAACAAAATCGCAACGCGAAATAAAAATCGCAACGCGATCCCCAGAATCGCAAATCAGTTTCCAAAATCGCAACGCGATTCTTGAAAATCGCAATGCGATAGTACAAATTCGCATTGCGATTTTCCAAAATCGCAACGCGAATATGAAAATCGCAACGCGAACACATAAATCGCAACGCGTTTCCGTAAATCGCAACGTGTATCCGTAAATCGCAACGCGTATGAGTAAATCGCAATGCGTATCCGTATATCGCAACGCGTATCCGTAAATCGCAACGATAATACATAAAATCGCAACGCGTATCCGTAAATCGCAACGCGATATTTAAAGCGTCATTATAATCGCTACGCGTATTTTATTTTCAAATTACAAAAACGAATATTAAGACAAAATCCCGTAATCGCAACTCATAACCTAAAACCTAAAATCACAACTCAGTCCCATCTCCATCTCTCACTCTCTACGGCGAAGAAATCCGTCCCCATCTCCGAAGATTTCCGTCCCCATCTCCGGCGAAATCCCTCACAACCATTCACGGTCAGAAATCCCTCACAATATTCAGAAATGGAAAATCAACCTCCGAGGGTTAGTTTTTTTAATTATTTTTATTTTGAAATGTTTGCATTATTGTAGGTTTTTCATATTGAAACTGATGATAAGTTTACTGGTCATTTCAATAATAGATTAACCATTTCACTTAGATTTCATTTCGCGTTACGATTCTGTCGTTGCGATTTTCATTTCGCGTTGCTATTCTCTCGTTGCGATTTTCAAGTTAGTATTTGTCTTTGTCTTTGTTCTGTCTTTTGGTTGAAGTAATGCAATCCATTCAAGTTTCAATTTGCAGAAGAGTCGCAACGAGATAAATGAAAATCGCAACGAGAGAATGACTGTCGCAACGAGAGAAATGAAAATCGCAACGAGAGAATCGCAACGCGAAATGAAAATCGCAACGAGAGAATCGCAACGCGAAACCAAAATCGCATTGCGATTTTAATTTCGCGTTGCGATTCTCTCGTTGCGATTTTCATTTCGCGTTGCGATTCTCTCGTTGCGATTTTCATTTCGCGTTGCGATTCTCTCGTTGCGATTTTCATTTCAACCAAAAGACAAAACAGTGTTGCAAATTTTAGTTTCAAGAATAAACTACTACTTTTTATGTTTATTGTTTTTGGTATATCTTCACAGTGTAGTTTTTGGTATATCTAACTTGGTATGTTTATTGTTTTTGTAGAAATTTTTTTCGGCTCAATTGACCTTGAGAATAAAGTCAGCCTGGCCACTACAATTGCTTCGAAGCTTTCACCTGCTCAAAGACAATTGTTTGAGGAAACCTGCTTCGGGCCATGGCTGAGAGTACAGCATCCGGGTGGAGATGCTAATTTGACCCATTTATGGCTTCAGACCATGACATCAAATCTACCCGACAGTATACAACGTGGTGAGGAAGAGATATGGTTTCATTTTCCACCAGCGTATACTTGTTTTGGGCGGAAGGAGTTCTGCTTAATCACTGGTCTACGATTCGGACACGATGATGTAGGCCGGTACACTCGTCATATCGCCCGCCCATCATGGTTATCCCGGGTTTTTCCGGATGAGTCAATAGAGAAGCCGAACCTACATGTCGACGACCTGAAGAAATTGTTTAATAAGAAAGCTGGTTTCACTCGGATGGATGACGTCGATGTTGTCCGAGTATGCCTTCTACTACTTGTGTATGCCGGCTTTTTAGGCAGAGAGGCCAGACAACCTATTCATCGGGAGCTAATAATATTGGTAGAGGACCTGAATGCATGGAATCTGTTTCCGTGGGGTTCGTATATATGGAAAGCTACCTGGACTAAGTTGTCGTCTGCCTTTGATGACCGCAAAAGTTTGCGGGGCGATGGGTCCAAATACACTTTGTCAGGCTTTGTTTGGGCCTTTAAGGTAAGAATTTCTATATAATGTTTCTAAAATTATAATTAATTATTTAACAATTACTAATTTTGTTATTATATTGTTTGTAGATTTGGATATTCGAGGCTTTCCCCAGCATGCGTACATATGCAATAAAAACGTCAAATGATATTCCCAGGGCTATTTCCTGGAAGAGGAAAACTCTGTTGGATTGGGAAGACTTAATACCATATGCGACAATAAATAATGTAAGTTAACACAAATACTTTCATATAATATATAAACAAGTTATTAATAGTAGACGTTTAACTTTGTTTGAGTTTTTTATATTTTAGGAGGCCAACATTCCATTACAAAGACTGACACCCACGGAGGAAGAGCTTGCCACTGATTGGTGGCAAGCTAGTCAGAGTTTTTTTGATGGCACGGATGATGAGCAGCATCCACTTCCTCCAATTCGAGAGCCATCACCTCACCTAGAGCCATCACCCGATCGACCCGACTATACACCTCTAGAACGAGAGCCATCACCTATCCCGTCACATCATCGAGCCTCTTCTCCACCATCACCTCATGATAGGCGACCGGCAAAGATGCCACGACTCCTATCTCCCTGTTCTCCACCTCCACGGGATGAGTCAAGGGAGTTACGTGATGAGGTCAATGCCTTGCGTGAGGAGATCGGTACTCTACGCGATAACGATGGTGCATGGCGTGTGGAGGTGTCAACTTTACGTGGTGAGGTTGCCGCTCTACGTGAGATGATAGTATCGTTGCAGAATGAGGTTCATACTCTACGCAACGAGGTAAGTTTAAGATTTTCCATATTTAACTTAATGATAAATTTACTCGTAATTTCACTTAGATTAGCCATTTCACTTAGATTGCTTAGTAAATTTATTCGGTTGCTGCCAATTCTGCTAAACTGCGTATTCTTTAACACTGTGAAATAGTATTTGTCTTTGTTTTGTCTTTTGGTTGAAAGTAAATTTGTTCGGTTGCTGCCAATTCTGCTAAACTGTGTATTCTTTAACACTGTGAAATAGTATTTGTCTTTGTTTTGTCTTTTGGTTGAAAGTAAATTTGTTCGGTTGCTGCCAATTCTGCTAAACTGTGTATTCTTTAACACTGTGAAATAGTATTTGTCTTTGTTTTGTCTTTTGGTTGAAAGTAAATTTGTTCGGTTGCTGCCAATTCTGCTAAACTGTATATTCTTTAACACTGTGAAATAGTATTTGTCTTTGTTTTGTCTTTTGGTTGAAGTAATGCAATCCATTCAAGTTTCAATTTGCAGAAGAAGAAATAGTTTACTTTCGCAACACGAAACTTAAAATCGCAACGCGAAACCAAAATCGCAACGCGAAATGAAAATCGCAACGACAGAATCGCAACGCGAAACCAAAATCGCAACGACAAGATCGCAACGCGAAACCAAAATCGCATTGCGATTTTCATTTCGCGTTGCGATTCTTTCGTTGCGATTTTCATTTCGCATTGCGATTCTGTCGTTGCGATTTTCATTTCGCGTTGCGATTTTGGTTTCGCGTTGCGATTTTAAGTTTCGTGTTGCGAAAGTAAACTATTTCTTCTTCTGCAAATTGAAACTTGAATGGATTGCATTACTTCAACCAATAGACAAAACAAAGACAAATACTAACTTCAGGGTATTAGTTTGAAACATATTTTTCTTTGTTATCTGATGCATTTTGTGAACTATGATAGAATAATGACTTGGGTGAATACAATGCAAGTTTGAAACATATTTGTCTTTGTTTTCACTGTTTAAATATCATGTCTGTTTATTTACTGATTTTTGTATTTAATTATTTAGCGGCCCGATAGAGTGGATGCTTTACGTCGGGTTATGCTGGCACGACGGAGTTCACGCATCAGACAGCGTGCACGTGCTATTAAGTCTCCGTACACCCCAATAGTGCGAAGACACCGCAAGAAGAAGCCCGACTCGCCTGTCATCCCTCAAGAGTCCACTCCTATCGTTGAAGAGGCCCCCCCTATCATTCCTCGAGAGTCCCCTCCCACCGTTCAAGAGGCCACTGTCATCATTGAAGAGGTCCCTCCCACCATTCAAGAGCCCGATTCACATGGCGTCATATGTAGGCTTATTGAGAAACCCTCTGACGTGCCGGACATGATGGATTCAAGTTGGCTCTCGTATGAGTTACCGGCCAGTACCATACCGGTATCTGAAGAGGAGAGGGACCAACTACCGGACACAATTCTGGATAACACCCTTTGGGCTAAGACCGCTGTTGATTTTTATCTACATGAGCGGAGCCAGGGGTGTTTCACTGACATATGCAAGCTCACCGATGATATCTATTTGTTGCTTGATCGGTCTTGGTGGGGCGTATTATTAGGGGTCGAAGACAATGGCTATTTCGATGGGGGGTATGTCTTATATTTTTCTTATATTTCAATTTGATTAATTTTTTTTAAATTTATGTAAGTCACTAATATATGTCTTTTTTTGTAAAACAACATATCGATGCGTGGGTGACACGTCTTCTAATAATAAGAAAACTTAAGAAAAATAAAAATATACGATATACAATTATGCCGACGTCTTTTCACGCCGTTCACTTGAAGAATGCACGAGATGAATCATTTGATTTGGGCAATGGACAAGCTAAACTTTATCCTGCATGGTGGGAGGTCGATAAGGTTAGTATTTATTTTAGATTGAGTTTAAAGGTTTTATGAAATAAGTGCGCAAATGAATGAATTATTACTTATGATTGCAGGTGTTTATCCCTGTTTTGGAACGTAAACATTGGATTCTCGTCGAGCTTCAGCTCCCATCCCTTAAGACAATAGTGTATGACAGCATGATAAATTACATATCATTGGCTGATTTAAGAGATGTTATTAAGGGATGGAGCTCTCATTTGGCTAAATTCTTGGATGCGATCAATTATTGGACTCGTTCTGGAAACAAGAAGCCAAAGAAGCTCAATATTACAGTTATTAGAGACGAGACCGCGCCACAACAAACGAGCGGAGCCAGAGGAGATTGTGGTCCTCTCGTATGCTTGGCGTTGGAGCGTTTGACGACGGGAAGCATCAAGTATCTACCTCCCACCGATAGAGATAGAGTTGCAGTAGGCTTGTGGTTTCGGCATTATATGGCTAAATCGATATATACGAGACGCTGCCTACCTGCATCCGCGTTATAAAAATGTCCATAAACAATTGGTAAGTTTATATACTTTTGGTTTGAAAATGTTTGGTTAAGTACCTAGAATTCAATAATTTGATGTTTGTAGGTTTTAGATGTGTAGAAAGTGTTGTTTAAGCAAATGTTTGGTTTCTGCAGGTTAATCTCAGAAGTGAACTGCGTGAAAATGATGTATGGCTGCAAAAGTTGATTCAATAGTTTAATTGATTGTTTTTTGATTGTTTAATTGATTTGTAAAAGTTGATTCAATAGTAGATGATCGGAAATAAGAATTATTGCTTATTTTTTGATTGTTTAATTGATTTGTAAAAGATGATTTGTAAAAGTTGATTTGTGTAATTGATGCGAACATAATTCTTATTTGTGCTTGTTTAATTGATTGAAATGTAATGGTTGATTTTGTTGATTTCAATCTGCATTATGTTGAAGGCAAAAATGACTATCGCAATGCGAAATGAAAATCGCAACGAGAGAATCGCAATGCGAAATGAAAATCGCAATGCGGAAATGAAAATCGCAACGAGAGAATCGCAATGCGTTTATAATTTCGCATTGCGATTCTCTCGTTGCGATTTTCATTTCGCATTGCGATTCTCTCGTTGCGATTTTCATTTCGCATTGCGATTTTCATTTCGCATTGCGATTCTCTCGTTGCGATTTTCATTTCGCATTGCGATTTTCATTTCGCATTGCGATTCTCTCGTTGCGATTTTCATTTCCGCATTGCGATTTTCATGTTGGGATTTTCATTTCGCATTGCGATTCTCTCGTTGCGATTGTAATTTCCGTGTTGCGATAGTCAAATGCATGCCTAATAGTGATAACAACTGAATAACAAGAGTTGGTTAAGTCAAAATGGTTGGCCTGAGTCATTAATTCAACTGAAAATGTTAAAAGTTCACACATAAAATCCACATAATACAACGTTTGCATTTAAAAATCACCTAAGTTAACAGTCCCAAAAGGTGAAGCCAATTGTGATTGGGATTTTAAAGATGATTGCCTTTTGCTTGACACCATATGAGCTTTGGATTTTGATGAGGATCTATATTTTGGTAGAGGAAAAGATGATTTTGATGGCACTGGTGATCCACATGTCAACCTTGTATGACCACTTTCCTTGCACCGACTACATGTCGATCTCTTCTTCTCTTCACCCTTAGACGGTATACGATCGTGACTTTTTGGTCGGCCAGGTAGCCTTCTGTCCATGGCTGGTGGCAAAACTGTTTGTAAGTCATCTGGTATGTCCCACTCAGAAGGATGTAGAATAGGGTAGACAATCTCGGCATAAGTCTGTCGATAAACTTCTGTAGTGTAGCAATCCATAGCGTATGCGCTTGAATCATCTTGGTTTAAATGAAGAGCAACTTTTATAACATGGCCACACGGATAACCAGATGTTTGCCATTTCATACAACTACACGTCTTTGCATTTAGATCGACTAGCCCATTTAAGTTATTATCCAGTACTTGAAACAAAGTGTTTGAACATGGTTCAACTCTCCATGACGTTGACTTCACAACACGTTTCGTTATCTTTTTTTCAGTCCATGGTGTAACACGATGTTCCAATGTTCCTGTAAATTTAAATAAACAATACTTAGTAAAATATATAAATATGATAAGTTACGAATTCAAAGAAATAATACCTGCATGGTTTCTTTTCTTGTAGTACCACTGTTGAATAGAGGCTTGAAAAAACTCCATTAACATAGTAATGGGTAATTTCCGGGAATGACGACTTAGAGCGTTGATTGATTCTGCACTATTAGACGTCATGAAACCATATCTTGCTCCAAGTTGATGTACTCTTGACCATCTTTCAAACCCGACATCTTCTAGTGTTTGAGCACACTGAGGCAAAACACGTCTTAAACAATTTATATGCTTATTGAAATCCACTTCCCGATAAGCTTTTACAGCCTTCCAGTATGTCCATTTGTGCTTTTTTATACCAGCAGACCTTGATTTTAGATTTCTATACAAATGAACACCACAAAGTCCATGAAAAGCATCTGGGAAACACCTTCTAACAGCGTTGTCAATTGAGTTTGCCCTATCGGATATGATTGTCAGATTGCTAATAGGACCTATGCAATCCCTAAGATGCCCCATAAACCATGTCCATGAATCAGAGGTTTCAGATTTGCCAACCCCGTAAGCTATTGGCAATATCCCATTGTTAGCATCCATGGCTACTGCTAATAAGTTTACTCCAAGGTATCGACCTTTCAAATGTGCTCCGTCAACTATAATAACTGGGCGCATGCAAGTAATAAACGAACGAATCTACAAAATAATATACACAAGAAATATAATAATTTAAATGTGAAATGCATGTAACTAACAAAAATGAGTCAACAAAATTATATTGATTTACTAACCGTAGCACCAATGGCGATAAACAGCAACTCAAAGCGTCCATCTCTATCTGTTTTGATATGAGTTACCGACCCAGGATTTTTCAGCTTTAAATTGTGACAATAAGCCGGCAGTTGGGCAAACGATGCTTCT
The DNA here is from genome assembly GCF_006381635.1 of Hibiscus syriacus. Taxonomy (NCBI): domain Eukaryota; kingdom Viridiplantae; phylum Streptophyta; class Magnoliopsida; order Malvales; family Malvaceae; genus Hibiscus; species Hibiscus syriacus. The sequence continues at coordinate 355,659 of NW_024062302.1, read as the reverse complement.
GGCGACCCCCTCAACAATTCCAAGGCATAACATTTGGCTCTCCAAGCTTGAGAATATGATATACTAATCTTGAACCGAGCATTCATGTCAGTCATAATTTCATGTCCCCGATATACCCTGCCATTCAAAAACATTAACTCAGCCAGAAAACCACCCAACACCTTTTTGTTTGCCTGTCTATGGTGAGGAAAAACTTGGGTTCTTGAACATGTATGTTTATCAATAAAAGTCCTAACTTGAAACATTTTGCAATCTTTTATTCTCTTTGCAATCATACGCCACGTACAGTTTTTGTCAATCATACACCTTGTTTCGAAACGATCTTTGCTTGATTTGTTAACTTTTAGTTGATAGCCATCTTCCACACATTTCGTATATAAAGCTATCTTCAAGTCTTCCTTTGTATCAAAACAATCATCTTTCTTGATACGAATAACTTTTGTGTAACAATCAACTGCTTTCTTTATCAACTCTTCTTCCGGTATCTGAAGTAATTCTGGCATATTCCAGTTATACGCCCGTGGCATTTTCTTTTCTTCGGGGACTTTTTCTTCTTCTTTTTCTTCTTCAGGATTATATGAATTACAGAATGGATGTTCAACATGTTCATTCACAGTCGTAACTTCCTCCTCATTATCATCAACAATACATTCTTCGGCAACGGCTGTTTCATCATCAAAATTCGGGTATTGACCAATATCAATATCATTACACGCATGGTCTGTTTCTTCTTCTGAAACATCATCAAAATCCGTGTATTGACCAATATCAAAGTCCAGATATTGACCAAGACCAAATTTCGAATACTGACTAGTACTCACAATTTTTTCTGTTGGCTCATCATCGTCTAACTGGTCAATACGAAAACCGGAATTTGGTGCTGAAAGTTGATTGGGATTTGGATTAGAGAAAGGTTGTGGGTTTTGAGAAAAACTTAGTTGATTACTACCCGCTACTGACCCAACAATACTACTTCTAGGTTCAACAACATACAATGTAACATCATCTTGTGAAACACTAATGTAAGCAATGAATCGTTCAACATCTTCATTGTCGGTTAACAAATAAACTTTACCATTTCTCTGATAAGATAGCCTAAATCCACTTAGGGGCTCTAAATTCAATTTATTTGAAACACGTAGCATTAGAGTTTCATAAGTTAACTTTTGTAAAGACAATTTTAGTTGAAGATTCATGGGTAAAGGTATATATTGTAAAACACAATGAACATTATCCCATGACCCTCCAAAACACAAATCTATCCAAACATGATCAACATTAGATGATTTCATGGTTGTAAATTAATTTACTAAACAGACGAGCTGCGAAACTAAAACCTGTTGCTGGATTGGGAAGGATGTCGTTGGATATAGGAACGGATGTCGCCGGAGAGAGTGATAGATGGAGATGTAATGAGTTGCGATTTAGGGATTTAGTTTATGATTTCAGTGTTATATACCCAAAATTTCAGTGTTGTGATTTACAGATTCTCGTTGCGATTTACGGATTATCGTTGCGATTTACAGATTCTCGTTGCGATTTACGGATTATCGTTGCGATTTACGGATACGCGTTGCGATATACGGATACACATTGCGATTTACCCATACGCGTTGCGATTTACGGATACACGTTGCGATTTACGGATACGCGTTGCGATTTATGTGTTCGCGTTGCGATTTTCATATTCGCGTTGCGATTTTGGAAAATCGCAATGCGAATTTGTACTATCGCATTGCGATTTTCAAGAATCGCGTTGCGATTTTGGAAACTGATTTGCGATTCTGGAGATCGCGTTGCGATTTTGTTGGTCATTTTGACAAATCCAAAAAAAATTGGTTAAAATCGTATATTATAACTTTTTTTTTGTCACTGAGGCGATTTTCTCCTATAATAATTATATGTCATTAAGAAAAAGTACGGGCCAGGTCAATTTTTTTTCTGACATTTTGGTATTGACTTAAATTTCAAATGATTTAACTTGAACTCAACTTAATCAATTTACTTGCTCTTATCATAAATTAAAAAAATTAAATATATGTTCAACTCTACTCTACTACATAATTTTATCATTATTTTTTAAATTAATTTCATATTTCCCCACATTTTCTCACTAATTAAAGGGTAAATAACATCAGAACTTTGGCTCAAAATATTAATTTTGATGTTGTACATGATGGGCCAGGTTGGTTGTCGGGAGGAGACACTGTAGGTGAAATACTGAAATGTTATCTAGGGCGTATATGCGTGTTATTAGGGTGGATACATGTCCATCATAAGATCTAAATTCTTTAATATTAATTATTTATTTTATTAATGATATTTATTTTAAAGTTTTATTTATATTTATTTATAAAATAAATTAGGTTATTATCATATATGTACTCTTTCTCAAAAAATATTTTCAAATCTATTGCTACATATACGAGGAGGTTATTTTCAAATCTATTGCTATATATACGAGGAGATATGAAGGGCTGAAAATATAGTGCGTGCTTCGAATTTTCAAACCTATTTGCTGTGATATTATGGTGTTTCATTATGGTATATTATTGCCTGATATCAGCAAGGGCAGATGCTTCAACCCTTTAGGATTAATTGCATCCTCGTTATTTTAAAAAAAATTGTAATAATTAATCTAAGATATTAAAAAAATAATAAAATTTACATTAAAATATATATTAAATTTTAGATATTCATTTTTAAATTTTTAGATCCATTACCGATATCAACTTATTCCAAAGTTGATGAACAAAATCTTTCTCGTATGAATATAACATTTTCAAATACTATAAATTTTATTCTATTTCTCTCAAGAAATTCACACATCTTTGTTTCTTCAAATTTTTTATTTTTCACAATATTTATTTAAATAAGCTCAAGTTATGGGCAGAAATAAAATAGAAACTGCGAAATCTAGGCTAATCTGGCTTGACTTTGAAGTCCAAATTGGCAGGTGGGTTACTAAATTGGGGAGCAACTGACAATCCAACGTAATTTGAATCTAGCCACCAATCGTTACTCGGCAGGGTTTTTTTTCCCCTAATAGGGCAACCCGAAAAAAAGTGTAAAATATGACTGTCGCGGTCGTCTTTCGGATGACCCGAAATTGAGTTTCGACTTAAATAGAATCACGTTAGAGTCGTTACTAATCATTTTAAAATATTTAAGTGGATTGGACACCATCTTATCTATCTGCGTTTTACCAGAAATGTGTCGGGTTCGGGAGTCGGTTACAGTCAAGGAATAATTAGCACCCTTGTACTGCCCTTTCGGTACTAATTAAATTTTCGGTTGTCTTAATTGTGAAAAATTAAAATTAAAATTTAAAAATCCGACTCAAATTACTTACATTTGATTGGTTTAAATTCTTCTAAAAAGTCAAAAATATTAGATAAAATATAATAAATAAACATTAAATAAATAAAAGAAAAAACATAAAAAGAAAATCATAAATAATAATAATAAATCAAAGGAAAAAAGAAAATAAAGAATCAAAGAAAAAAATAAAATAAAATATATTAAATAAATCAAAGGAAAAAATGATAAATAAAAATAAAAATAAATAATAACTAAAGGAAAATAAGTCAAAGAAAAAAATAAAATAAATAAAAATAATAAAATAATAAATAAATCAAAGGAAAAAATGAATACTTACAATTTTAAGAGACCAAATTGAAATAGATTGAAATTGATGGATTAAATTGGTACTATAAATGATCTGCAAGAGAAAAATAAAAAGTTAGGGGTCAATTTGCAAAATATAAAAAAAATATAAACAGTGACTAAATTGATTAAATTTAAAATTCGAAAGCAAAATTACAAATGGTGACCGAATTGAATTACGCTACAAAATAGCAGGGATCGTGGAAATAATTTAACTATCCCCTAATTACACACATATCCCTCGTATATATATACCAAAACCTAAAAACAAACATTTTAGCCTAAAAAAAAACTCTAACCCATAAAAAAAAATGCTCTCAACTCAAAACCAACCTGCTGAAGGCCGGTCACCTTCCCCGGCCTTGACCCCGCCGTCCGTCGCCGCTCGTGATGGTCGGAAAAAATCAAAAACTCCCCAAATGTTCCCCTCGTCACCTTTAAACCAAAATCGAACCCCGATTCTTCTAAAAGAAACCCAATCACCGTAGATCTAAGTCGAAACCCCTCGGTTTTCTTACCTTCTCCGACGACTTTTCGCTTTCACGGTGACCCTTCTTTCTCCTCGATGTACTCCCGACGACTTTGAAGGAAAATGTTTTTTTTGTATGTTTTTTTGATTTAATTGCTTGTTGTATAACTCTTTGCCTTTGTTTTTCTTGTGGCTCGGCCTGAGGCTTTTATAGCCTTGGATCTGACATTGTAGTTTCGGATATCTCGGTTTTTATCGAGCACTTCGGGGTTATCTCCCAGCTACCCGTCTCGTTTGGGTTGTTACTCATGTTCGTCGAGAATTACGGGGGCTATTTGCTCTCGTTTTGATGTTACTTGCTCCGATTTGGATGTTTTATGGGATATGTTTGTTTTGTAGTTTTGCGATTTTCCAATTTCAGGTGCCGAAGATCTTGGCTGGTTGGTAACTTTGCTGACGCGTGGTATTCACGCGCCGTTGAAATGTTGATATGGTGCATTTTGGCCGTTGGATCAAAGAGCAGGATCTAACGGCTCTGGTTAATACGACGCCTCTGCCTATGGATGAAACCCTAGCTTGTTGGGTCAGGCAGCTTGGGCTTCTCTGTTGGGCTCTTACCGGGTCTGTTGGGTCAGGCTACCCGGTTGAGCTTGGATCTTTGGCTTTGAACCTGGATTTGGACCTGATCATGAAAAAACAAAAGAAGAAAAAAAAATTAGAACAAATATAATTTCTAAAATGTTTTAAAAAACTATATATATATATATTATATATATATATATATATATATATTATATTCAAAATGTTTTTAAAAACTATATAATATATATGTTTTCAAAATGTTTTTTAAACTATATAATATATATATATATTTGAAATGTTTTAAAAAACTACATATTATATATATTTTCAAAAACTATATATTATATATATTTTCAAAATGTCTTTTAAAAACTACATATTTTAGAAGTTTTCAAAATGTCTTAAAAATTATATATTATATATATTTTTCAAAATCACTTTCAAAACTATATAATATATAGATTTTAAAAACCAATTTTTAAACATTATATTATATGTTTTCAAAATCGTTTTCTAAATATCATATATTATATTTTTTAAAAATATTTTCAAAAATTATAGTAAATTAATATATATATATATATATATATATATATATATATAATAAAATAAAATAAAATAAAAAAGAACAAAATCCGGATAAAAATGATTGTCTACAATTGATGCATATACTTTTAATTGTAGATCTACAATATTTTTTACGGTGTATGAAACTCATCGTGTTGAGGTAACGAGTTCTAATAAAAAAATATTTTTATTCGAATTTTTTTACTTAGATGTGATAAATTTTAATAACAATATTTTATTGAAACTAATCACCTCGACATGACGAATTTGAATAAAAAAGATTTTTTATTATAACTTATTACATCGACTTGACTGATTTCATGAACATTATAAAACATATCCTATATCTCAAAATAAACTTTTACTTACCTTATTTTACCAATTAATTTACCGTTTGCCCTACTGGGCCAAAAAAATAATTAGACAGAGGTTTTCTAAAAGCCCATAACCAAGTATTTGATGCTTTTTTAGAAAATCAAAGTGCCACGACGTCGTTCCGTAAACTACACTCGGCAGTATAAATATTAATTATAATTTTCAATCTGTTTGTAAATCAATTTTACATCTTCCATGGTAGCAGATGTACGAAGCGGGAAGACGGGGAATCCCCCCACCTGTAAAAACTCTATTGGACCAAACAACAAGAAGCCTACTCCCACTGGCTAGTTTTCTCAAGAACACTTCCCCAAAGTTCAGTCGTTTGATTCCTCAAGTCCCTTCCCCTAATCTCTCTTGGATGTTTTTTTTATTCGGTTAATTACATGGTTGATCACTTATCTTTGAGTTTTGATTATTGATTTCAAAATATATAAGATATGATCACTTACGTTTTTATTTAAACAAAATTTTATCACTCCGAGTTAATTGATGTTAACAATATTTAAATATTTTGATATATTCATACATTTGATTTATATTATTTACATATTTTCTTAATTTAGTCATATTTTTAATAATTTAAAATAAATTATATAATTTTAAATGAAAATAAAAAAATTTAAATATAGTTAATAGTAAAATAAATTTAATAAGTTAATATAAAAATATTTTAAGTTAATATATATAATTATATTATATATAATTCGAGTCACGGGTACCTGATTTATAATTTTTTTTTTATTTTTTCTTTAAATTATATTGTTTTTAAAAGCAAAGTATATAAAAAATTCTAAAATTCTAAAATTTAAAAGTATATAATATATATAATCCTAAAGTTTAAAAAATCAAATTACATATTAAAATAAAATTTATTAAAATTTAAAATAAAGAAACATAATTAAATTTCAAATGGTTAATGTGAAATAATTTAAGAAATTAAGAATTTAGAACCTTATAGTGTCAAAATTTAAGAAATTAGGATTTTATAATGTTAGAGTGAAATAATTTGAGGATTATGAATAAAAATTTAATATAAAATGGAAATGAAAAATTAAAAAAATATATAATGAATTAGGTACCGAGTTAGAGGGTATCCGATTAACCAACATTTTGTGACCCATATTTAACCCAGAAACCCGATTGGGTACCTGACCTAAAAAATCGAGTATTTTTATTATAAATATTCGATATTTTTCAACTTGGTCAACAAGTCAGCTCATTTGAGTCAAATATTTTTGAACAACCTTACTGACATGACATATGATATTGTTCGATTTAAGGATTAAATTTATTTTAATTTATTAAAAGTATGACTATATTGAGAGAATATGTAATAACATGAATAAAATATTTGATTATATCAAAAATATTTAACTGTTATTAACAACAGTTAATTTTAGGCGACCACAATTTAATTAAATAAAAATAAAAGTGACTACATCTTAATTACATAAAAAAAATAAAAAAAATCATATCTTATATATTTTAAAATCAATGACTGAAAGTAAATAAAACACAAATATAAATTACTTACATAGTTAACCTTTTTATTCTTTTATTTGGTTGAAACCAAAGATCTGGAAACAGTTTTGCAAGCATTTCTAAAGTTCTGAAGAGATCCAGTTTCTTTCGATCTCAAATCCATGGCGCTTTCAAGTACGAAGATGCTTTTTCTGTTGTTCGCTCTGTCTTAATCGATTGTCGCCATTGCAGGGTATGCGCCATTCTCTCCCCTATCATTCTTTTTTTTTTCTCTTTAAAAACACTCGTTTATGTATTCCTGGAATTTGGTGGTGATTTTGCTGCAGAAAGAGCTATTACGATATACTGCAAGTGCCGAAAGGAATGTCGGATGAGCAGATCAAAAGAGCGTACAGAAAGCTGGCATTAAAGTATCACCCTGATAAAAACCCAGGCAATGAAGAGGCCGATAAGCGATTTGCTGAGATTAGCAATGGTAAGTTGGTAACAAAAAACCCGGCGCTTTATCATTATTATTTGTATTTTTGAAAAATTAGTTGAGTCATAGAATGAATTGTTTTGGTAATTTTTTGCTTATGAGATGTTGTCGGACAGTGAAAAGAGGGGAATATATGATAGGTATGGGGAGGAGGGCCTGAAACAGCATGCTGCCAGTGGAGGCAGAGGAGGAGGAATGGGGGGTCAATCAATATTCAGGGCATTTTCAGCTCGTAAGATAATTCAATGCTAATATCTATTGCGTTTAATTATGGCTTAAATATACAAAAGGTAATCAACGTATGTTCGTTTTTTTAATTCAATGCCTAATGTTTTTTGAAGACCGTTAAATTTAGCAGTTAACTCATTAAAAATGATTTTTTAAAATAAAAATTAATTAAAATAAAAAATTAAACCTTATTAAGTTTTTATCCATTAATCCTAAATCATTTTGCTCTCTTCCCCTTCACTCTCTTCCCATTCCTTTTGGATAATCTGAAAATTTGCAATGAACCCTAATAATTTCTATTTATTGTTCCAATTGATGAATACAAAATCTGTTACTACCGAAAGCGAACCAAAAAATCGATTCTTTTTTTTTCAATCAAACCCATTAGAGTTAAGGAAGGAGAATCGTTGTAGAAGTGAAAGTGTTGGTCAAGGTCAAGTTCAAAGGAAAGTCTGAAAAAAAAAGTTTATGTGTGATTTTGATTTTAATGGTAAGTATTTGCAATGAAAAACCCATATTTTGCTTTGCAAAAATTGGTATTTCTATTTTGATTTCTAATTGAAGGACAAAGCTTTGAAGAAAAACAAAGGGTACCCAGAGAAAAAGAAAATCAGAAGCTATGGAAGGTAAAGTTACTCGATCTCGAATCAAAATTTGGAGATTTTTTTATATTTGTATTAATTAACGTTTTTTTTATAAGATTTGAAGACCTCATTAAAAACCTCCTTCATGATTAATGGAGCTTGTATAGAAGCTCCTTAATCAGCGGAAGGAGGAAAAGAGTGCCTTATATTTCATTATAGAAAATAATAATTACAACCATGGAAAATAAATCCAAATAACCCTTACAACAATAAGCAAACCCCAACTTAACAGGAACCAAAAACCAATATTAAAATACCAACAACATAAAAATCATCCTAAACCAGCCTTAGCTAAAGCATCAGCATCCATTTTAGCTGTCCTTGCAACCCTGATATCACTCTCAACAATCAGCCTATCTTTGAACCTCCCTTGAAAAGAGGCAAAGAAAGAAATGCCCCTTTGAATAGCTTTAAGTTCCTTCAAAGTCGGAGGTCCCGAACCAGCAGGCTCCTGAAAAGAACCTAGGATTACACCAGAATGATCCCTCAAAAGACCTCCACGACCTGATTTCTTCCAATCACTGCCAATGGATGCATCCACATTCAATTTAATGAAACCCATGGGGGAGGTGACCAAGGGATAATAGAAGACTTTACGAAATTATAGGTCGAATAAGAATCCCCTAAAGAAGGATCAGAAATCAACGAGTCCTTAGGGATAGAAATATCCTTATGCTTAGCTAGGAACCAAGAAGCAAGCCTAACTCTTGTTAAGAAGAACAACTCTGTCAGATCAAGCTTCCCCCTTCAAAAACAATAGAATTTATGTTTTTCCAAATGGTCCAAATAACAGCCCCAGGAATGAAATTCCAAATCGCAGAATTAGATTTCAACATGTCCCACGCTAGCAGAAAGATTTTTGCATCTGCAGAAAAAACAGAATTGAACCTCCAGAATTTTAGAAATTTGTTCCATATAGACCACGACATCGAACAATTAAAGAATAAATGTGAGGAAGCTTCTTCAACCATTCTGCAAAGAGGGCATGAAACATCCTCAATACCTTGAACATCTCTTTTAACCAATTCGGATTTAACAGCTAATTTATTGAGCACAACTTGCCACACTAAAGTTTCAGCTCTAGGGGGAACCAATCCTCTCCAAACGATATTATTCCATAAATGAGCAGCTTCTGAACCTGATGCACATCTCTTGACACAAGAACTTACTGTAAAGACACCATCTCCACTGCCTTTCCAAATCAACCCATCACTGGGGCTTTTTGAATTTTAAACAAACTTGCGTGTATGGAGAAATGTTTGGGCAAAAAACCTAACAGTTTTTGTAAATTTGCTTTTTGAATTGTAGTCTTGTTTGCAGCAAAAGGTTATGATTTTCTTCTTGAATTGTAGTTTTGTTTGCTTTAGAGTATTTTTGTTTTTAAGTTTTATTTTTAATGATTTAATGTCATTTAGGGTACACTCATCCCACCACAACCTCTGACTTGACCCAAACTCCTTTCTCGTCCTGATAACTGAATTCGTCGTGAAGTTGGAAATCTTTCGCCTTACACGGAGTGAATCTCCGTCGTGGTTCAAGCTTTTCTCTTGTGGGTTGAATCAAAAATGGGTTTTCCATAGTTAGAACAACAACCATCTTCTTCAACGGAAAATCTTCACCGATCATGAAGAACGTTGCTATTATCCATTTTTTCGGGAAAAAAGAGTGGAGCGAAAGAGAAAGAAAAAATGGATGTTTGAGCCGCAGAGATGAGTGTTGCCTTTAAGGAATAAGATATTAATTAAAATAGATTAATTAATTTCTTATTTTCAGAAATTATTTTTTAATATTAAAAAATATGACAAATGACATTTTTAATGGGTTAACGGTCAGACTTAACGGTCCGTCACGGTGTAACTCATTTTGAGTTACGGAATGAAACGTTAGACACCAAACTGGAACGAAAAGACGTTAGGCACTGAACTAGAAAAACGGGCATACGTTGGGCACCTTTTGTATATTTAAGCCTTTAATTATCTTGAAAGCGATTTAGTAGTTGTTGAAATGACATTATAAATGGTATGCCGTCATTATACCGTAATTTAGAAGCCAATTAATGCTGCTTATGTTTATCTGAGACATGGTAATGTTTTCCAAATTCAGGTTTCCTATAATTGATGTTATAACCTTTACTTTATTGGTGATTATGTTTACATGTTAAGATGATGATGTATGAAATCAACAATAAATTGTTAATGGACTTTTATAATGGTTTCAACATTAAAACCGTCTACCAAATTCCACTCTCATTGAGTTTAGGGTTCAAAAGTGGTTATCCATCAATTTTTAGATTTTTTTTTACTTTTATTTATGTTATGCTGAATTCGTCTACTTATTATTTGCTGACAAGATGGTGTTTTCTTCAGATTTTTTGGTGGAGGCCAGGCTGAAGAGGAAGAGAGAATTGTGAAGGGAGATGATATAATTGTTGAATTGGATGCAACACTTGAAGATTTGTACATGGGAGGTTCTCTTAAAGTGAGAATCCTAAATCCTAATCGGTAATTGGTATGTGTTTGGTCATCTTGGCTTTTGTGAAACCCAAGATTTTTGCACATGGCTTGCACCTTATGTAATGTCTTATCTGAGTTGTTACTCTATGCAAACAGTTGTGAACGTGTGCATGTTATGTACTTGTATTACCTACTAGACTTGAGAAGCAGGTTTTTTTTTATCAGAATCATGTATATGAATAGAGAATAATTTTGCTTTCTCAAGATATTAGTATTCTAAACATCATATCTATGTAAAAATAACCAAACTTGTACATAGGTACATCAGCTATAAGGCATCATAGAGTACAGTGTGATGCATATCAAGCCATGTAATGTTCTGAACTGTCTTAGCTAGGAGCTAGTTATTTATACTTGACAAATTAGTATTTTGTTCCGGCTGTTCTATTTCTTAGTTTATCCTGAAATAATTATGATGTAAACAGGGTGTACCTTTTTCCTTCTTGTCCCTAACTTGAGCATTTGTGGGGAAAATAGAGTTAAGTTAGCAGCTAGGAGTTTGCGCTTTTGTTCCCCCTTCTTCCTCTCTGATCTTTCTTCTCAATATCCTTATTTTATAGAAAGTTGCATTGATCTCAAACTGGCCAGGTTTGGAGGGAGAAAACCATCTTAAAGCCAGCTCCAGGTAAGCGACGCTGTAACTGCAGAAATGAGGTCTATCATAAGCAAATTGGTCCAGGGAAGTTCCAACAGATGACAGAACAGGTATTGCGTCTTTGTTGTTCTGTTTCATAATATTAGCATATTCTATTTGTTTCCTCGTGTAGAAATCAGAGTAATTCTCTATAATTTCTTATTCTGTTCAATATGACAGATTACATATTTATATACAAAATATCTCTCTAAAGTAGGAAACTCTAAGAAAGGAAAAATAATAATCCTAGGATATGATCCCTTAAAATAAGGGATTGTTGAAATCTATTTACCAAATCGTATCTCTATATGAATGGTAACAAATCATCTCTATAATTCCTACACTCCCCCTCAAGATGGAGAATATACATTGTATAATCTCAGCTTGAATAGAAATTTATTGAAAACAGGCTTTGGCAAAGCCTTAGTAAGAATGTCTGCAACTTGTTCTTCTGAAGGAATGTATGAAAGTGTGGCTGTCTTTTTGTTAACTTGATCAGCAATAAAATGCATATCAATCTCAACAGGCTTTGTCCGATCATGTTGAACTGGGTTCTTGGCAATTTGAATAGCAGATTGATTATCACACAAAACTTCAAAGTGATCCTCTTGATTAGTGACAAGTTCTTTCAGTAGTTTAAGTAGCCAAATTCCTTCGCATATTCCCAATGCTAGTGCTCTGAATTCAGCTTCAGCACTACTTGAAACGACATATTGTTTCTTACTTCTCCAAGTTGTAAGGTTTCCCCAAACAAAGGTGCAGTAGCCACAAGTGGATCTCCTTTCAGTAAGGTCTCCGGCCCAACTAGAATCTGTAAAGATCTTAACAGTTCTGTCTTGTGTCTTCTTAAACATTAAACCGTGTCCTGGAGTTTTCTTCAAGTACTTGAGAATTCTATTTGCTGCTGCGATATGCTCTTCAGTAGGATTGGTCATGTGTTGACTTATCACATTTACAGGAAATGCTATATCTGGCCTTGTCAAGGATAAATAAATTAGTTTCCTAACTAATCTTTGAAATTTCTCTTTGTCTACTAAGGACCCATCTTCTTTGTTGAATTTCAAGCTTGCTTCCATTGGTGTATCATTCGGCTTACAACCAAGAAAACCAGTTTCTTTGAGTAAATCAAGTACATATTTTCTTTGGTTGATCACAAGTCCTTCTTTTGACCTTGCCACCTCCATTCCTAGGAAATACCTTAGCTTTCCCAAGTCATTGGTTTCGAATTCCTTATTTAACAACTTCTTCAAATTGCAAATCTCTTCATCATCATCTTCGGTAAGAATTATGTCGTCTACGTACACAATAAGGATAGCTTTCTTATCTGTAGAAGTTACCTTGATGAAAAGAGTATGATCGGCGAGGGACTGCTTGTAGCCGTTTTTTAGGATGACTTTAGTAAACCTCTCGAACCAAGCTCTGGGTGATTGTTTTAACCCATATAGAGATTTGTTGAGCTTGCAAACCTTATTGCTACCTTCAACAGACTGTAAGCCAGGTGGCATTTTCATATAGACTTCTTATTCTAGCTGGCCATTAAGAAAAGCGTTTTTTACATCAAGTTGGTGTAATTGCCAATCGCAATTTACAGCCAAACTTAGGAGTACTCGAACAGTATTCAGCTTCGCCAAAGGTGCAAAAGTTTATGTGAAATCTATCCCATATGTTTGCGTAAAACCTTTGGCCAGTAGTCTCGCTTTGTATCGTTGGATGCTACCATTAGAGATATACTTTACAGCAAAGATCCATTTACATCCAACAACCTTTTTTCCTTGTGGAAGGCCTGTAACAGTCCAAGTAACATTTTTCTCTAGTGTAGAAATTTCCTCTTCAACAGCCATTTTCCATTTATAATCATTTAGAGCTTCAGTTATGCTTGTGGGAACCTGTTCTTTATCCAAGGTTGCTGTAAATGCTTGAAAAGAAGGTATCAGAGAATTATAACCAACAAATTTTTCAATATGATGCTTGGTGCGTTGTCTAACCCCTTTTCTAATAGCAATAGGGAAGTCATCTAGAGTAGTGGAAGTAGACTTACTGATTTCTCTTCTATTTCGACAACTGGACTCAAATCCAATTCTCGACAAGAATCAGATTGCAAAATAGCCTCAGGAATGCGTTTTCTTTGCCTTGTATAGAAACGAAGCTGTTTGATTGGTGTTGTTTGTGGAAGATTTTGAATGAGAGTAGATGTATTTTCAGGAAGGGTATTTAAAGTGAGTATGGGTGAAGTAGTGATAGGAACTACCGGTAGATCAATGGGAGTAGTTACAGGTGACAAATCTATAGGCAAAGACAAGGATGATGGCAATTTTGAAGGTTGAGAATGAAAAGTGGGTGGTGATACCTGATATGGCTGAAAATCCCTCCATGTCTCCCCCTGAATTTCAGCCTGAATGAAATAGGGATCCTGCTCATAAAAAGTAATATCCAAAGTAGTGAAAAATCTTTTAGAAGGAGGATGATAGCATTTATAACCCTTCGAGTGAAGAATACCCAACCAGTACACACTTTAATGATTTAGGATCTAACTTGGACTTATTAGGAGCAATGTTTTGGATAAAAACAATACAACCAAATATTTTAAGTGGAAGAATGGAGGAGATAGGTTTAAAATGGGGAAAGTATTGCAAAAATATAGATTGAGGTGTTTGAAATTGTAAAACCTTACTAGGCATTCGATTGATTAAATATGTGGTAGTTAATAAGGCTTCCCCCCACAAATATTTTGGAACATTAGTGGTAAATAGAAGAGCATGAGTAACTTCAAGGAGGTGTCTATTTTTTCTTTCGGCAATACCGTTTTGTTGTGGGGTGTCAACACAAGAACTAATCTGAACTATGCCCTTTTCCCTGAAAAACGCACCCAAAGACTTAGCAAAAAATTCACTGCCATTATCAGATTTAAAGAGCTGAATTTAGACCCAAATTGAGTGAGAACCATGTTATAAAATTGGGTAAAAACACCAGCAGTTTCAGATTTATCTTTTAGCAAATAAGTCCAAGTTATCCTACTGTGATCATCAATGAAAGTGATAAACCACTTACAATTATCAACATTCTTCACCCGAGAAGGACCCCAAATATCACTGTGGATCAAAGAAAAAGGGTGAGAAGGCTTATATGTAGAAGGAGAATAAGTTGATTTAGTATGTTTGGCAAGAGAGCAAACTTTGCAAGAAAAAGAATTTGGCCTTTTATGAATAAATAGAGCAGGAAAAACTTTTGCAAGATAGTGAAAACTAGGATGACCTAAACGATAGTGCCATAACATAACATTATCAACTTTTTTTAAAGCGGTGAAAGATTTTGAGATTTTGGTTTTAGTAGAGGCAGGAAGAATGTAGATACCATTCTGTAAGCTGGCCTTACCAATCATCTTCTTCGAGTTCAGTGCCTGCAAAGTACAATCAATATCATTAAAAATTGCAGAGCAGTGCAAGTCGGTGTAAAGTTTACTAACGGAAACGAGATTACAAGCCAAATTTGGTACGAAGATGACATTTTTAAGTACAATCTGGTCATTGAGAATAACAGTGCCATGTCCTTCTATTTTGCACAAAGAACTATCAGCCGTTTTGACAGTTTTACCAAAGTTTGGAAAAAAATTGCAAAACAAATCCTTATTACCAGTCATATGATCCGTAGCATCAGAATCGAGGATCCAATTAGGGGACGATTGGAAGGAGAAAAAAACTGTAGCATGAGGTTTACCTTCTGGTTCTTTCATGACCAGATTACCTTCTGATTGAGCAGCAGAACCAGAAAAATTTTCTGGATTTGAAGTGATCTCCGGAGTAGGATAAGAAGTTGTGGACATCGTCTAGGTTGGAAAGAAACCGTAACCTAAGTTGAAACCATGCAGAAATCAGAGTAATTCTCTGGAATTTCTTATTCTTTTCAATATGACAGATTACATATTTATATACAAAATCTCTCTCTAAAGTAGGAAACTCTAAGAAAGGAAAAATAATAATCCTAGGGTATGATCCCTTAAAATAAGAGATTGTAGAAATCTATTTACAAAATCATATCTCTATAGGAATGGTAACAAATCATATCTATAATTCCTACACCTCGGCCTTTTTATCATGTCTTATGTTGCTATGATCAGGTATTTATTACTAGTATCTGATTCTCTTTTCTCAGGTTTGTGAGCAGTGCCAAAATGTGAAATATGAACAAGAGGGGTACATTGTCACAGTTGATATTGAGAAAGGCATGCAAGATGGACAAGCAAGTTTTTTAGTTGGTAATATTTTCTTTTTGGAGTCCGTGTCAATACTGTTGTCCTGTTTTTCTCAATTAATATTAAAAAAATATAGTTGTGCATAAAACCTTTGGAAAGTGATTAATCTGGCTGGAGATTCTTAGTGCCGACTATAAATGTAGCAGACAGGAATGTAATTTAGTAAATCAGATTGTAGACTTGTAGTTTTATTGCACTTGGCTGAGGGAAAACAGTCTTATTTTATCTAGACATTGCTGTTTCTGAATTTGGAATAATGTGTTCCTTGTGTATTTACAGGAGGTCGTTTTTTATGAAGATGGTGAACCTATAATAGATGGAGAACCTGGAGATCTGAAGGTTAGTCTCTAATCAGAGATGAAAAATTTCCAATCCTTCCTTATATATCAGTTATTGTGCTACTTGTTGGGCATTGGACAAGACCAATAGGTTCCTGTCCATTCTGCAATACTTTTGCTGCCTTTAGTTATTATATTGGAATTTGTTTGTTTTGGCTCGCATACGACTCGCATTTCTTCATTTCCGCATTCATACAGCCCTCCATGACCGGTTCAGGAGGGAAGGCAACGATTTGCACACCATAACACTTGTAAGATTCATTTTTAAGTTCTACCTGTCTCAACTTGTCTTTTCATCAAAAGAAATAATTAACCATCTTCTACCTTCAGGTTCAAGCTCTTGTTGGTTTTGAGAAGACCATTAAACACCTTGATGACCATTTAGTGGACATTGGCTCTAAGGTAAGTATGGAGATTCGACTTATTCCGTCTGAAATCAACAAAATGATCCAAAATGATAAATATTTCTGTATTGCATACTTTGGGTATTACCAAGCCAAAAGAAGTGAGAAAGTTCAAAGGTGAAGGAATGCCATTGCATTTTAGTAACAAGAAAGGAGACCTTTACGTTACCTTCGAGGTTTTGTACCCGACATCGCTTATGGATGATCAAAAGGCGAAAATCAAGTCAATTCTTGGCTAGGATTATAAGGTACAATATTTTTATGGGGAGGGAGGGGGTGAGTCATAAACTCATCCGTTTGTAACATTTGAGGATACATATAAACTAAGAAATCTGGAGGGTCTCAAATTTTGTTCGTTCACTTTCTCACCATTGTGCTCCCTCATCGTCAAATTAACTTCGCGGTGTCTGAAAAGTGATGAGAAAGAGAAGTCTTGGGTCTCTAATACGTTCAAGTTTTTAGCAATTTGGAGAGGTTTTGTTTAGAACATTCTTTTGCTTAGGCTCAGCTCGTTTCTTAAAATTGTCATAAAATGAGCAGTTTTAATTTTGTTTTTGCCTGTCATGCGTCAAAATCTGCATCTGCAATGTCGACTACGGATGAATTGTTGTTCAAAGGGCTTTGTTCCCAATATTTAATTTATTGATTTTTCAGCCGCTAAAACGAAGTCTAAACTCAAATTATTATTACATGAATGAGAAAAAAAGTTGCTTGAATTGGATGGGATGGGAGCCTGGGATGGTGGCGGCAGTGACACCATGTAGCTGTCGGCTGCCCCACTTGCTGCTTTTGGGCTGGGTCTCCTTATTTCTGTTCACCATCTTTTCAATCTCCTTTTCTGGACGGCCGACTTTTTTCTTCACCATCACCTCCTAGATCTACTTATGCCTTCATCCCCAAACTTTACGGGTTACGAGTTTTTAATTTATTTTATTTTTCGTTTTATTGAATAATATTAATTTAAAATCGTCATATGTTGGAACATGCAGGGTTGTGGACACCCAAGATTTTTGCCTGCTTTCAAGCAGTACATGAGAGATTTTAAGCCTGATATCGTGGGCCTGGTCGAACCTCGTATAAGTGGCTTTAAGGCTGACACTGTTATCTCATCTATGGGTTTTCGTCATTCTAACCGTATCGAAGTTGCAGGTTTCTCTGGGGGAATTTGGCTTTGCTGGTATGACAATTACACTGTTGAGATCCTCGTGAACCATTTCCAATTCATTCACTTCCGAATTCATTGTCTTTCCGATGGGAGCTTGTTAGGAATTATAGAAATAAGCTGTCAAGAGATTCTGTAATTATTTTTTTATTTTTCAATCTCTTATTTCAAAGAATTACATCTCCTAAGATTAATATTTTCCTAACTTAGAATTTCTTGCTCAGGATAATTGGGACCCTTGCTCCACCCATTGGAAATCTATCTGGAATTCCCCGTCTCCCAAAAAATTCGCTTCTTCTTTTGGCTCGCATTCCAAGGGAAATTGCTGACCAATTCGGAGAGATACCGGCGTTCCTTATCTAACAATGCCAATTGCCCTCTGTGTGGTGACATCAATGAGTCAATTGTCTAGGGTAGTTTTGCGGTGCGACGTCTAAAAAACGGTTAATATACGGTGTGATCGGTTAAATAAGTGATCGGTTAAAATTTATGTTATATTATTTAACCGGAAATATTATAAAGTACAATAACATACTAGGTAGCGCTTATATAATGTAATAGGTAGCGTTTATATTGACCTATTTTATAAGTAAACCGGTATATTTATACCGATAGTATTGCAAATTTATCTATTACATTATAATATGTTGAAAGTGTCTATACATTTTTATAAAAAAGATCGATACTTTTTTTAAAGTTATGTAATTTATGTTTCAATTTTTTAATAGTGTTTTATGTTTTTCACCTACAATATTAATTTAATAATTTCATTTGCACAAAAAATTATTTGATTGTTTTGATATTTTATAAAATAATATTTAGAATTTAAATTTAACAATATTAACCAAAGATAATAATAAATATGTAATATATATGTTTATTGTTTTTAATTTAATGATAATATATACCGTAACATAAAAAATAAATCATTAGATACATATAATTACTAAATTGATATCTTAAAACTCACTCAAAAGATAACCTTAAATTAATGTTTTCCATAGTGAAATAAGTATGGACACTTTTATAAAAAGGATAGATACTTTACAATATAAGCACTACCTATTACATTATATAAACGCTACCTATTACATTATATAAGTGCTACCTATTACATCATATTTTTACCTATTATATTGAAAGTGTTCATACTTTTTATAAAAAAAGATCGATACTTTTTTTAAAGTTATGTAATTTATGTTTGAATTTTTTTTAATAGTGTTTCATGTTTTCCACCTACAATATTAATTTAATAATTTCATTTGCACAAAAATTTATTTGATTATTTTGATATTTTATAAAATAATATTTAGAATTTAAATTTAACAATATTAACCAAAGATAATAATAAATATGCAATATATATATTTATTGTTTTTAATTTAATAATAATATATATCATAACGTAAAAAATAAATCATTAGACGCCTATAATTACTAAATTAATATATTAAAACTCACTCAAAAGATAACCTTAAATTAATGTTTTTCACAGTGAAAAAAGTATGGACACTTTTATAAAAAGGATAGATACTTTACAATATAAGCACTACCTATTACATTATATAAACGCTACCTATTACATTATATAAGCGCTACCTATTACATCATATTTTTACCTATTATATTGAAAGTGTTCATACTTTTTATAAAAAGGATCGATACTTTTTTTAAAGTTATGTAATTTATGTTTCAATTTTTTTTAATAGTGTTTCATGTTTTCCACCTACAATATTAATTTAATAATTTCATTTACACAAAAAATTATTTGATTGTTTTGATATTTTATAAAATAATATTTAGAATTTAAATTTAACAATATTAACCAAAGATAATAATAAATATGTAATATATATGTTTATTGTTTTTAATTTAATAATAATATATATCGTAACGTAAAAAATAAATCATTAGACGCCTATAATTACTAAATTAATATCTTAAAACTCACTCAAAAGATAACCTTAAATTAATGTTTTCCACAGTGAAAAAAGTATGGACACTTTTATAAAAAGGATAGATACTTTACAATATAAGCAGTACATATTACATTATATAAACGCTACCTATTACATTATATAAGCGCTACCTATTACATCGTATTTTTACCTATTATATTGAAAGTGTCCATACTTTTTATAAAAAAGGATCGATACTTTTTTTAAAGTTATGTAATTTATGTTTCAATTTTTTTTAATAGTGTTTCATGTTTTCCACCTATAATATTAATTTAATAATTTCATTTACACAAAAAATTATTTGATTGTTTTGATATTTTATAAAATATTATTTAGTATTTAAATTTAACAATATTAACCAAAGATAATAATAAATATGTAATATATATGTTTATTGTTTTTAATTTAATAATAATATATACCGTAACGTAAAAAATAAATCATTAGACGCCTATAATTACTAAATTAATATCTTAAAACTCACTCAAAAGATGTACATACCTAAATATGTAGTTATTGTACATACCTAAATTTAATGATAATATATACTTGTAGTTATTGTACATACCTAAATATGTACTGCGAATTTAATGTTGTACCCACCCTTTAACTACCACTACCAATACCACATCCTATTAAAAGCAGCATGACTGAAACATGTTCAAAATGAACCTTTGCTTACATCTCCATCAACTCCTGGACCACTGAACTTGCACAACAAATTTTTTGCCATGGATAATACTGATGTAGACAATGTTAAGCCAACCGAGGAATGCCATGAAGTACATAATGTTGATGAATCTGACAGATTGGTTGGTCAGCTCTTCTGTTCACGTGATCAAGCTTGGTACTTTTACAAGGGATTCGCACGGGTTTAGTGCACGTAAGGGAACAACACGGCTTGACGTGGAAGGGAATGTGAAGACACAAGAATTTTGTTGTTCCAAAGAAGGGTTTCGAGTATCAAAATCAATACTGTTGATCGTCAACGTGCTCATACGCCAGTCACAAGAACAAGATGTAAGGCTAGAGTCATAGTTACAGCAACAAATACAAACGATCAGTGGGTTATAAGTAAGTCTGATCAGAAACATAATCATGCATTGTGCACACCTGCTATGACACCATTTATGCGTTCTAATAGAGCTGTAAGTAAGGCTGATATCGATGAGGCAACAACATTGAAAGAGGTCGGTGTTGGCACGTCACAAGTAATGAACTATTTAACGCAACAGGCAGGGGGCTATCATAATGTTGGATTTACACATAAAGACCTCTACAATGCACTTCAAAGAGGTAAAGCAAAGGAAATCGTCGATGGGGATGTGAATGCGCTTATTGCCTACTTTGATTATAAGAAACATGATGATCCCGAGTTTTTTATGACATACTCGGTAGACGAATCGGGGGCATTGTATAATCTTATTTGGTCGGATTCTACATCAAGATCGGCTTACACATGCTTCGGTGATGTAATTGCGTTCGACACAACGTACACAGATAATTTGTATGGTCGACCAATTATGCCTATTGTTGGTGTCAATCATCACCATAACACAATTGTGTTTGCCACTGCCATAATCGCTGACGAGACGTCTCAATCTTTCGAGTGGGTGCTACAGAATTTTTTAGAAGCCATGATGAATAAATCACCTATTTCAGTTGTCACCGATGGGGATAGGGCAATGCAGAGGGCTATCAAATCTGTTATCCCTTATGCTAAGCACAGATTATGTTCTTGGCATCTTTCTCGCAATGCACAAGCTAACATTGGTGACCCAAAGTTTACAGCAGCATTCTCAAAATGCATGGCTTCCTGGTGGACAACCAAGGAATTTGATATTCAATGGCGTTCGGTTGTTTCAGAATTCAACGTCCAAAAGCTTCCATGGGTGATTGAGAAGGGAAATACACGACACTTATGGGCACAAGCATATCTAACCGGTCATTTCTTTGCCAATATTCGCTCAACACAAAGGTGCGAGTCTATGAATGCTTCACTAGCTATTGCACTGAAACACAAGAAGACATATTTAGATGTTGTTCGTGCAATTGAAGATGAAATTAGTAGAATGCGTATGAACGAGTTGAAAGCGGATTACTTAAGTTCCCATACGAAGCCCTTCCAGATCACAAAACTGGTCGACCTTGAAAGCCATGCCGCTGCGATTTTTACCCGCGAATCTTTTCGTGTGTTCCAAGATGAACTTATACGGGAGACATTGTACCAGATTGAGGCAGAGATTAAGTCCTTATCAGATGAATGTAAACATTATATTTTGTCAAAGTACGCAGAAAAAAATAGGAAATTTGAAATTAGTTTTGATTCTCGTACGAAAACTCTAATTTGCTCCTGCAAAAAATTCGAGACCGTTGGACTTTTGTGTTGCCATCAACTTCACATTTTGAAGCACTTGGACTACACATATTTTCCCAGGACTTTGATTCAAAGTAGGTGGACTAATGATGCGAAGGCTTCTGCACCCAGTTATGTTGATTTGAATGTGTCTCCAGAAGTGATACAAATGGCAAGGTTCGTTGCTCTACGTTCAACGTCAAGTAGGTTATGCTACATTGCATCAAAGACAGACGAGTCTTTCAAAACCGCAAGAGATGAGATGAAAAAACTAATAGAAGAATTAGAAAACTCGTTTGGTTTGAATGATTCAGTCAACCAGAGCATTGTAGTAAACAATGTTTGTGACCCTCAACGAAAACAACGCAAGCGAAAAGAAGTGCCGAAGAACAAGGTCGAGAAGAAAATTAGGCGATGTGGATACTGCGACGGTGAGGGACATAACAAACTAACATGTCCTCAAGTCAAGCTCAGTTTGAGTACAAGCACACAGCCTACATCAACTGATTTTTTCGAAGACGGAATGGAATGACAACGATCTCCATATATCGTAAGTATCAACATGACTCCTATTGTATGTACATATAAATATTTTGAATGAAGGAAGAAAAACCGTGTTACTTAAAATAACCGACACAATATTAAAAAGTGTCGATATAGGTTGTAGACCTATTCGCTCATAAAACCGGTATATTTATACCGGTTATATTACAAAATTATCTATTACATTATAATTCTGGGTTCCGATGTGTAAATGTCGACACTTTTTGATAAGGTATCGACACATTTTTCTTCCAATCTGGACATAAAGTACCGACACAATATTAAAAAGTGTCGATATAGGTTGTAGACCTATTCGCTCATAAAACCGGTATATTTATACCGGTTATATTATAAAATTATCTATTACATTATAATTCTGGGTTCCGATGTGTAAATGTCGACACTTTTTGACAAGGTATCGACACATTTTTCTTCCAATCTGGACATAAAGAACCGACACAATATTAAAAAGTGTCGATATAGGTTGTAGACCTATTCGCTCATAAAACCGATATATTTATACCGGTTATATTACAAAATTATCTATTACATTATAATTCTGGGTTCCGATGTGTAAATGTCGACACTTTTTGACAAGGTATCGACACATTTTTCTTCCAATCTGGACATAAAGTACCGACACAATATTAAAAAGTGTCGATATAGGTTGTAGACCTATTCGCTCATAAAACCGATATATTTATACCGATTATATTACAAAATTATATATTACATTATAATTCTGGGTTCCGATGTGTAAATGTCGACACTTTTTGACAAGGTATCGACACATTTTTCTTCCAATTTGGACATAAAGTACCGACACAATATTAAAAAGTGTCGATATAGGTTGTAGACCTATTCGCTCATAAAACCGATATATTTATACCGGTTATATTACAAAATTATCTATTACATTATAATTCTGGGTTCCGATGTGTAAATGTCGACACTTTTTGACAAGGTATCGACACATTTTTCTTTCAATCTGGACATAAAGTACCGACACAATATTAAAAAGTGTCGATATAAGTTGTAGACCTATTCGCTCATAAAACCGGTATATTTATACCGGTTATATTACAAAATTATCTATTACATTATAATTTTGGGTTCCGATGTGTAAATGTCGACACTTTTTGACAATGTATCGACACATTTTTCTTCCAATCTGGACATAAAGTACCGACACAATATTAAAAAGTGTCGATATAGGTTGTAGACCTATTCGCTCATAAAACCGGTATATTTATACCGGTTATATTACAAAATTATCTATTACATTATAATTCTGGGTTCCGATGTGTAAATGTCGACACTTTTTGACAAGGTATCGACACATTTTTCTTCCAATCTAGACATAAAGAACCGACACAATATTAAAAAGTGTCGATATAGGTTGTAGACCTATTCGCTCATAAAACCGATATATTTATACCGGTTATATTACAAAATTATCTATTACATTATAATTTTGGGTTCCGATGTGTAAATGTCGACACTTTTTGACAAGGTATCGACACATTTTTCTTCCAATCTGGACATAAAGTACCGACACAATATTAAAAAGTGTCGATATAGGTTGTAGACCTATTCGCTCATAAAACTGGTATATTTATACCGATTATATTACAAAATTATCTATTACATTATAATTCTGGGTTCCGATGTGTAAATGTCGACACTTTTTGACAAGGTATCGACACATTTTTCTTCCAATTTGGACATAAAGTACCAACACAATATTAAAAAGTGTCGATATAGGTTGTAGACCTATTCGCTCATAAAACCGATATATTTATACCGGTTATATTACAAAATTATCTATTACATTATAATTCTGGGTTCCGATGTGTAAATGTCGACACTTTTTGACAAGGTATCGACACATTTTTCTTCCAATCTGGACATAAAGTACCGACACAATATTAAAAAGTATCGATATAGGTTGTAGACCTATTCGCTCATAAAACCAGTATATTTATACCGGTTATATTACAAAATTATCTATTACATTATAATTCTGGGTTCCGATGTGTAAATGTCGACACTTTTTGACAATGTATCGACACATTTTTCTTCCAATCTGGACATAAAGTACCGACACAATATTAAAAAGTGTTGATATAGGTTGTAGACCTATTTGCTCATAAAACCGGTATATTTATACCGGTTATATTACAAAATTATCTATTACATTATAATTCTAGGTTTCGATGTGTAAATGTCGACACTTTTTGACAAGGTATCGACACATTTTTCTTCCAATCTTGACATAAAGTACCGACACAATATTAAAAAGTGTCGATATAGGTTGTAGACCTATTCACTCATAAAACCGGTATATTTATACCGATTATATTACAAAATTATCTATTACATTATAATTATGGGTTCCGATGTTTTTTCAATCGACACTTTTTGAAAATGTATCGACACATTTTTCTTCCATTCTGGACATAACGTACCGACACAATATTAAAAAGTGTGAAAACTTTGTTGTGGATATCATGGAAAACAATGATATAGTAATGTGTTTCGATACATTTGCAAGCAGATGTAAAATACATTAATAACTAGTATTGATATTTCAACAATCCTCAAATGTATATGTATACAGAGAAGCAAATATGGAATAATTAATGAAAATATACATACAATATAATCACACCAAAATATACATACACAAGAATGTTCAAATAATGTACCGACAAACAAAATTAATCCGATGAAAAGGGGTTATTTCTAACGAAGTCCGGAACATTAGAGGCCTTCAACAAATTTTCTAAATACTCTCGTATGTTTCCGCCTTTTTCTGAGGACATACATAAATAATTTCAATTATTAAACTAATGAGGTGCAATTTTACTAACAATAAACTAAATTCGCATAAGCATGAATAAATTTGTGTCATACCTAGAGCATTGTCGTTCGAATGGGAAGCAGCGCCAAAGGTATGTGGACATATGTAATTGTATTTCTATATAAACACATAAGTTGTTAAAATAATCAATGTCTGAACACCTGTTCAACTGGAAAAACATATTGCATAAATGTAACTTACCGGATTATAAATCATTTTTTCCGCTGAATCATCGACCAAAAGTGTATTTAGCTCATTAAAATCTGGACACGCGTTCCAAACATCATTGAGATCTTTACAGTAGGTAACATTATCGTATGTTTTGCATTTTTCTTGATCATGTTCACAAACAGTCGAACATAAATATGTAGGAATCATAGACAACGAAAAGTCAGCAAACTGTAATGGCATTCATCTTACCCACACGAATAGAAAATACTCAGAAAATAAAGGTAGTTTCTCAAGTACACGGTCGACGTTATGCCTGAGATTGTAATCAAGTTTGAATGTTAACATTCAAATGTTTATTAACGATTTTGACTACAGTAATTCAATTGCTCCAAACATGTCCTAACCTCATCTTTGAAGACCAAAGGGAAACAACAAAATTGTCGACACAAAATTGCATAAACTCAATTAATCATATTCTGAGGACAACATCTACAACATGAAGAAAATGAGATTAAAGTTCTACGCTTATATGTTAAAATAATGGATACAAAAGAATAGAATTAAAACCTGCAGGCAGTATTGGGATGTAGGCAAGGACACCATTGAGATCAAAAATTAAAAGTTTTCTTGAAGGCGGCGTTGCAGACACGATATACTTGTTTGGATCATCATCATCGTCGTCATCTTCATCGTCAGCTTCATCGTCAGCTTCATCTTCATTGACCGCTTGGTTGTCCACATCTGTTAAAAGAAAATAAAAAACAGTTCAGAATGTGTAAATGTTTAGAAACATAAATAATGAATTACCTAACTCGTTTGATGTTGTTGACGTAATTCGTCACGCAACATGGAGATTTCATGTTGGAATGATGAAATATTGGATCGCATTCCACTCACAAGGGAATCAATATGCTCCCGAAAATTGACCATGTATTCCATCACGGTCTTAATTGTGACATCCTCTGCAACTGGAGCTTCTTCCATCATTGCGTCTCCACTTGGTTGCTCTTCTTCATGGCCAACGGGGTCCATTTCCTCCCTCTCTTGATCTAATCCGACCTCCTTGACACACTTCCAACCAAGTTTTTCAACAAAATCATATCTCACTTTTTTAATAAATACCATGTCAATCTTGCGGGTTAATCAAACAGGGGCGTCATGCGAAAAATCAACTTCCTTCTTCTTCAACAGATGGGTGATGACACATCCATATGGTAGTGTAGTTGAAATTGTTGCTCCCTTTGTGACCATATATACAATTGTATTAAATATGAGTTTTGCAATGTTTGGAGCCGTTTTGGATTTGGATTTATACTTTGCTATCCACCAATAATCGCTATCTCGAAGCGTTGAATGTTTTCCCCCACTAGGCCGGATATACCATGTGAGCATTTTGTGAAACACTCTCGACTCTACATCGAGGTGAATTGGGCTATTTCTAGCAACCCGTTTAATTGTAGACCAATCTACACCATTTTCATCTGAATCCCCTTTATTCACTACACCTAAACCCTCCGCAATAGTTTCCGGAGATATATATATATATCCTTCCCTATGACATGTGTATTAATTCCTATTATATTAGTCTTACTAGGCTCATGCTGTAAGGAAGCATTATTGTAGAAGACTCTAACTAGGTTGGGATAATATCTTGGTTCTACACCAAGGAATTCAAGCCAACCCCAAGATGTAAATGTGGATTTAAAACTAAATGCATATTTATCATCAAACAAGAAACCCAGGTCAATGACACGTTCGGGACGAATCTTCCTTACTTTAAAACTCGTCTGCCATCTTTGTTTCTCCATATCGGATCTAAAGTTCAGAGATTCGAAGGACCTGATTTCCTCAGAAGAATCGTTTGTTTCAGAAGGAGGTTGTGGTTAAGAAGAACTGGGTTGAGAAGAGCTTTGAGAAAGACCGCGCTTCTGACGCTGACGTTTTGGAGCCATTTTGGTTGGATGCTATTACAATGGAACACAAACACATTCAGGAAAAAAACTCCAATATAGAAATCAATCAAACCCATAAAATATCGATAAATTTACCTGAATATCTGATCGTCACTGTTATGATAACGCTAGTATTCTTCGGAGAGGAAGAGTTATCTTCTGCCTGCTTGCCTTTATGTTTAGGGTTTTTCGATTTAGAGTACTATATATAGTGAACAGTAGAAAAATACTTGATATTTAAATTAGTATCGACAAAACATTAAATAGTGTTGATACATATTATATACCAATTCTCTCATAAAACTGGTATACTTGTACCAGTTAGATTGAAAAATTATCTATTACATTATACTTATGGGTTTCGATGTTTATGGGATCGACACTTTTTATATATGGATCGACACTTTATTGTTGCATCCTGTTTGCCATTCATTCTGGACCAAAAATATCGACACAAACTAAAAAAAGCGTCGACACATTATTTAGACCTATTATCTCATAAAACCGGTATACTTGTACCGGTTAGATTGAAAAATTACCTATTACATTATACTTATGGGTTTCGATGTTTATGGGATCGACACTTTTTATATATGGATCGACACTTTATTGCTGCACCATGTTTGCCATTCATTCTGTACCAAAAATATCGACACAAACTACAAAAGTGTCGACACATTATTTAGACCTATTCTCTCATAAAACCGGTATACTTGTACCGGTTAGATTGAAAAATTACATATTACATTATACTTTTGGATTTCGATGTTTATGGGATCGACACTTTTATATATGGATCGACACTTTATGGTTGCCCTGTTTGCCATTCATTCTGGACCAAAAATATCGACACAAACTACAAAAGTGTCGACACATTATTTAGACCTATTCTCTCATAAAACCGGTATACTTGTACCGGTTAGATTGAAAAATTACATATTACATTATACTTTTGGGTTTCGATGTTTATGGGATCGACACTTTTTATATATGGATCGACACTTTATGGTTGCACCCTGTTTGCCATTCATTCTGGACCAAAAATATCGACACAAACTACAAAAGTGTCGATACATTATTTAGATCTATTCTCTCATAAAACCGGTATACTTGTACCGGTTAGATTGAAAAATTACATATTACATTATACTTTTGGGTTTCGATGTTTATGGGATCGACACTTTTTATATATGGATCGACACTTTATGGTTGCACCATGTTTGTCATTCATTCTGGACCAAAAATATCGACACAAACTACAAAAGTGTCGATACATTATTTAGACCTATTCTCTCATAAAACCGGTATACTTGTACCGGTTAGATTGAAAAATTACATATTACATTATACTTTTAGGTTTCAATGTTTTTGGGATCGACACTTTTTATATATGGATCGACACTTTATGGTTGCACCCTGTTTGCCATTCATTCTGTATCAAAAATATTGACACAAACTACAAAAGTGTCGATACATTATTTAGACCTATTCTCTCATAAAACCGGTATACCTGTACCGATTAGATTGAAAAATTACCTATTACATTATACTTTTGGGTTTCGATGTTTATGGGATCGACACTTTTTATATATGGATCGACACTTTATGGTTGCACCCTGTTTGCCATATTGTAAATTTGCCTTTTACTTTAAAGTATCAACATGACCCTTAATGTGTATAAGAAACATGTACAACAACATACTGCTAACTTTTCTCATCTCATTCATAATTATATTCACATACAAAATTATAAATCGTATACAAAATTATAAATCTTATACAAAATTAACCCTACATTTACATCATTGCATCCTTTTGTTATTCTTATGTATCATGACAGCTTTTGTTATCTCCTGTCTTCGTTGATTTTGATTGTGGCTTACGAGATCGTTTAATATTCGCGATTGATCCCACTCTCCAACAACCTATATTCAAATTGTCAGAACGTTAAGTATTGTAAACTACAACATTCAATCTACGACTTTTAACAATTTTACCACAAATAAATTTTTCTTTCCACTTACAAAATTACCAGTTGCCCCTGTAGAACCGATCGATTCCATCCACATCATCACATACATGCCGCAATCATGTCTGCTACAAAATTTGAAAACCACACATGTCAATTATGATGAATACTGCATAAATTAAGCTTTCTATTTGTGATAACATCTCATACCCATTCAATTGCTTATTCTTCTTATGCTCCACAAATTTGAAATTTTTCAAGGGATACTTTCCTAGAGATCCACAGGATTCAACCCAAATGTGTTTCTTATTATAAAAATCTAATATTTTAATCTGCATTAAAATAGAAGAAGTTATGATCCAAAAAAATTATGCATTATAATTTACATAACCACACATGTCAATTATGATAATACTGCATAAATTAAGCTTTCTATTTGTGATAACATCTCATACCCATTCAATTGCTTATTCTTCTTATGCTCCACAAATTTGAAATTTTTCAAGGATACTTTCCTAGAGATCCACAGGATTCAACCCAAATGTGTTTCTTATTATAAAATCTAATATTTTAATCTGCATTAAAATAGAAGAAGTTATGATCCAAAAAATTATGCATTAAATTTACATAATGTCCTTTCATACATATACATACCAATCTCTAGCATCCTTCACTCTCTGTTTAGCTGCTTCAGTTGTAAACATACTATCATATATTGTTGCAACACGATCTACCATATCCAACACCAACAGATACCAATGTGAATTATGGTAGTTTATTGTGATCATGATCTGCAACAAATTTCACACCTTAATTACACAATCAGAACATATTCAATAAGTTTTAACATTTTCTACTTTCTACTTACCACACCGCCAACTCATTCCGTATGCTTCAACGTTGCAACGTCGTATACACTAGCGAATTGATTTCCCATTGAGATTACAGAATATCTGTATGAATCATTAGGATTAATATGTTGTCATGAAATATTTAAATATAACTCACAAAGCAATATATTTCACTTACTCCGATTCTAACTCACTATTCCATAAATAATCACAAATTGCAGCTTCGATGTCATCAATTCCGCTTGGAATATTCGTTTTTTCAACCTACAATTTTGCATACAAATTTTTGTCACAACAACATAATAAAAATCAAATTAAGTTTTCTTTTATTCAACTTACCTTCTGCTTCTTCTTCTGGGGTGCAGGACATTCCGAATCCAAATCTGCTGCTATAACACTCTTCGGTGTATAAATGACATTGACTTCTTTCCTCCTCATTTCTTTCATCTCTTCTTCTTCCTCCTCCCTCTTTTCTTCTTCATATTTTTTCAGTTCATCGTATTTTTTTCTACATAGCTCATCTCTTTTATTTCACCCTTCAATTGATCTCCTTCATCCAAGTATTTATCAACCACCCCCTTCACCCCCGTAAGTTCACTCCTCAATTCCACAACCTCCTTCACCACTCCCACAAATTTTTCACCCGTCACCATCTTAATATCACCCCTTAACACCTCAACTTCTTTCACCACTTCACCCCTGAACACCTCTACTTCTTTCACCACTCCATCTATTTTTCCTTCCACTACCCCCTTATGCCTCTCAAGTGTATCTTCGACTCTCTCAAGTTTCTCTTCGACTCTATCAAGTTTCTCTTCGACTCTTGATTGTCTTTGCATGATATCAAATTGGATTTTTTTGATATCAGCCAATTCAGACATCAAAATGTCGAAGTTACTATGTTTTCCCTCACCGTCGTCCTACTCACCGTCATCCCCCAATAAAACCATCTCTCCTTTCTTCTCCTCTGCCTCCTCTACATCCTTGCCAATAACCTTCAAAATTAAATTACAATATTAAGACATTGATTATATTATTAATATTATTTAATTACATTTATTACCTTTTCTTGCTTCTTCGCTCTATCCAACTTCAACTTCACCATCACTCTAACCACCTCTTCCTTCCCCCATGCACGGATGCGTGCCACTCCAGTTCTTTCATAAGCCGGCACTACCTCACAGCCCGACCAAAAATCGAACAGTGCAACCTGCATTTATAATAAAATTTATATTTTTATATAAAAACACAAAAAAGTTCTTCAACTCATTTACCTCTAAGATTGCTATGCACCCTTTGAGGTATCTCTGGCTGCCCTTTTTAAAGGTGATTATTGATTCAATCAATCTCGAATGGATATATTCAGCCCAATTGAATTCACCTTTTAAGCCTTCATCGTAAATGAGCTTCATATGTTCCTTGTTCGTTGACGTATAACCCGTTGGACAAAGAAAGATACCGACAAGGTATAATAGAACTCTGGCCTTCAGCTCATCCCCAACGTAAGATCCACTTTTTATTTCCTCTTCAATTTCAGCATATGTCACCTTCTGCTTCAAACCATATTTGGAGGCAAGTGCTTTCCAGTCCTTACTCTTACAGACTTCTACAACACTTTTGCCTTCATTTTCTACCCCCAATACGGCTGCAGCACATGGGATCCCGAGAGGAAATGAAAAATCACCATACTTAGCAATACATTGTCTGACATCAAATTGCGCCATCAAGGATCGACACAATTCCCTCCGAATAGGTCGATCCCTTACTCCTACCAACGATCCAAAACCTATTTCTCCCCCAGCACATTCAACTGACCCTTCTCCTTAAGGTGTTTAATTAATGAATTCACCCTTTTAATGTTGCATCTTGTCGACACTTCCTACATTTTTTAACAATATATAATGTTATAGTTCTTATATATTTTGTATCAACGTATTTACAAGTTTAATGAATACCTTATTTTCATGTGCTTTCCTCCGTTCTTTGTATTCTTTACTATCATTCATTGACTGTGTGATGTAAGGTTCCTTTTCAACATCACTCATTGAATTCCATTTGGACCTCACATCTTTTGTCACCTAAAATTAAATATAAACGTTTCTTAATCAATACATTAACACTAAATACTACTCAATGCCAATTTCATTTTACATATCGAACCGCTTTGTGTGCCATCTTCCTTCATCCTTTTGCATTCGGCCATACTGTCAACATTTAAAATTTGTAATCAATTTAAAGTTTTATCGATACTTTAATCCAATTACCATTTCAACAATAATAACAAAAAGACATTGATACTTACTAGAAGTACATATATCCACCCTTTGGTTGCTTTCGAATCTCGGCTTCAATTTCAAAGTCATCTGCGCCACCAACAATTTTCCAACCCATTGACTCCATTTTTCCTTCATATATCAGTTTACGCAAATCAAATTATTTTGTTACATACACTTTATTCAATATACAAATATAGATAACTACTCTTGTGGTAAAACGGTTTTCTTCAAAAGAATTTGAATGGCCACACCAAAATGTGTCGGCACATTTATACAACCTATAATATCATTTTCTACCTATAATATTTAATAAAAGTATCGACATTTATATTTTACCTTCAATATCACTTTCTACTTGCAATCGGTCCCAAATGCTTCTTTACTCTAAAACCCCAAACAATACATAAAAACCCTATTCGCGATTACTGTAATAATAAAAAACTAGGGTTTCGACAACATACTTTTCGATTCGACTGCATCAACAACAAACAGACTTCGCTTTAGAAACGCCTTCTGAAATGCAACAACAATTACGCTTCGATTTCAAAAACTCGTCCGTTCTATCGATTTTCA
This sequence comes from Hibiscus syriacus, assembly GCF_006381635.1. Taxonomy (NCBI): domain Eukaryota; kingdom Viridiplantae; phylum Streptophyta; class Magnoliopsida; order Malvales; family Malvaceae; genus Hibiscus; species Hibiscus syriacus. The sequence goes on along the minus strand of NW_024062302.1, from coordinate 322,353 downwards.
GAGGATATTTAGATATGGCCTTTATATTTTCATCGGATATGTTATTTATATTTAATCGATACAAATACAAAAGTGTCGATACTTTTATGTCAGGTGTCGATACTTTCGAAAGGATAATTACCTATTTCTTTGAAAGTGTCGATAATTTATTACACGTACTTACGAAAGTATCGTCACTTTCAATATATCCGGTATCATTTTACCGGTTTTATCATTTTGATACCGGTTTTATCATATTTTTACCTGTTATATCGTTATGGATCGATATATTTTTTTAAAGTATCGACACATTATAGGCGCTAAAACTGATTCTCTTTTAAATTCACAAAGTGTCGATCCTTATATAAAGTATCGACACTTTCAATATATCCGGTAACGTTTTACCGATTTTATCATTTTGTTACCGGTTTTATCATATTTTTACCTGGTATATCGTTTTGGATCGATACATTTTTTAAAAGTATCGACATTTTATAGGATTTAAAACTGCTTCTCTTTTAAATTCACGAAGTGTCGATCCTTATATTAAAGTACCGACACTTTAAATGTATCATGTAGCGCTTTACCGGTTTTATCATTTCAATACCGGTTTTGTTATAGTTTTACCTATTATATCGTTTTGGATCGACACGAACTGACAAGTTAAGTTTGCCGGTTGCACAATTTTTTAATATTTCTTCATGACTTAGACCTACTACATTATTATTAGTCAACATTTTCGGTAGCGCTAAACCAAATTTATTAAATATCTTTTAATGTATCCGGTAACGCCGTATATTAACCGTATATTAACCCGCCTTTCCTGAGACAATCCCCAATTATCTAACCCCTAGAATAAAACAACTAACGCAGTTGATGTCGAAATATCTAAAATAATAACGTTTGTAACATTAGATAATAAGATTACTAAGTAATTTAAACATTTATTCATAAAAACGCACTAGTTTGAATCCTTGTTTTATATTTAAGCATTTAAAGAAAATGAAAACTCAGATTTTCCTTTTTCAATCAACAAGTGAAAGCCTTCCTCAAATAAAATGAAATACTAATAGAGAGACAGGTGTCGTACGCTGGAAACGTGTTATTCTGTAGAGTCGTACAGATCTAACTTTACGGACACGTCATCGTGTTAGTTTTTCAAGTTTATACTTCATCCCTCTGACGTGACAGATATTATTCCCACACACAGACACTCTTGGTCTCGGAACCTCCCAGTTCCAGTCGGACAACAAACACGGCACGAAACTACAATCAAACGCCGTCGTTTCAACCTCCTGCTTAAATGATTATAAAACAGAGATTTTCAAAGGAAAACCAAGCAATTAGGCATTTGGAGTTGGATACGAATACAACTTGTGATTTTTCCTCGACCTTTCTTGCCCCTTCTGTTTTCTATTATTATTGATAAAACTGGTAGAACAAACAACGAAAGAGAGGCGAAAAAAATTGTAGTTAATTCAAAAGTTTTTTTTAAGTCACCTTGCTTGTTTCCTGAGTTTCCAGCTCGGTGTTATTGCTCTGTAAGTTTGCAACCCGGGAACGAGGATGGATGGGCTTTGTTCGAAACCGGGGATTCATGGAATGGCGCCGGCGATCTCCGTGACTGGGCCACTGGAATGTAGGGCTCACACGACTCAAGTGAGTGCAGGGGTTCTGTCTTCGGTGGATCATAGATCGGCATCGACGTCCTCTTCGGTTCCTTCGCAGAAGACGGCTTTTTCCAGGTTCTCGTTTCGGTACCCGTTGATATCTTTGTGGCCTGGTGGTGGAGATGGGAATAGCAAGAGGTACAACGGGATGGCAGTTGACGATGCCGTTTTGGTGGAGAATAATCACGGGGAGGCTAGGAAAGTACCGGAGGAGGACGTGGATGGTGTGGCGACAGTGGACGGGCGGAATGAGAATTGGGTTTTGAAGATTTTGCACGTCAAGTCTTTGTGGAAAGAAAGCGAGGAAGAAGAAGAGGAGGAGACCGAAGAAGAAAACAATGGAAACGATGTCGTCAATGGGGATGAAGAAATGTGTGAATTCTGTAGAGTTGTTGCCGACGATGATGAAAATGGAAACAAGGAGATTGAAATTGATAAAGATTCCTTTTCCAAGATGCTACTAAGGGTGTCTTTGGCTGAGGCTAAGTTGTACGCTCAATTGTCGTACCTTGGAAACTTGGCTTACGACATTCAAAATATTAAGGTAACAATCCATGTTAGTTGTTTTTTTTCTTCTTAATTTTCCTTCATATCTTATATGTTCATTTATAAATGATGGAGATGTTTTATTTCATTGTTTCTGCCAATGGGCAGAGTTAAAGATCGGTTTCTGGGTTTCTAAGACCCGAGTCTATAATAAGTTGTACCCAAACTGGAAATATTTAATCATCTATAGCTTTGTGAAAGTTCTATTAACTTTCTATTAAGGCCGAGCTCAGGTGCTGTGAATTTGTTTTTGTTTTGAAACTTTCGATCTAGATGAAGCCTTCCTCTGTACATTGTCAGCCAATTTGGTTTCTTGAGATAGAAATCGAAAGTGTGCAAAATGGAGCCTTGATTGTTTAGGTTCCAATTTAATTGTGAATTTGTGATGGTTCATTTAGCAGTATGTTTGTAGTAGGGTTTTAGATCAATGGTTGCACCTTGGGTTTGTGTTTTTTTGTCGATCAAGCTGTCCAAAATTTATTTCTTCGAAGATAATGGCTTTTTATCTTTAATGGGCGTCTGCTTGATATCCTTTATTGGCGAAATAATTATTTCTCTGTAAATTTTAACCTGGCTCACAAACACACGCATATAGTCCTACTATCTCTATGAAGAAATAACATGTTTTTGTTTTCTCAATTTACCTATTTGGATAAAATTCAGCCTCAAAATCTTCTAAAATTCCGTGGTTTACGAATGGTTACTTCATCGATAGAGAAGAGAGAACTGGGAATGAAAGCCAAGAAAAATAATGAGAAAATTGGTTTGTCTTCTGAAGATCAAGAGTCAAAAAGTAATGAAAAGGATAATGCAGAAGGCCAAGAGAAGAAAAATCTTGGCCCCCGGATCAGTTCCTCTGCTGCATATCAGATAGCTGCCTCTGCTGCTGCTTATTTGCATTCCCATACGATGACCATACTGCCTATCAAATCCTCAAATCCTGAAAACAGCGAGGGTTCATCTAAAGATGGAAGCGGAAGTGACGGCAGTTCTGATGTGATAAACTCTGACGTGGCTTCTTTAATGGCAACCACAGACTCTGTGACTGCCGTGGTTGCTGCTAAAGAAGAAGTGAAGCAAGCTGTTGCTGATGATTTGAACTCAACACATTCATCACCTTGCGAGTGGTTTATATGCGATGATGATCAGAGTGCTACAAGGTTCTTTGTAATTCAGGTTGGTAACATAACTATTTTTTAACTACAAGATCCAACTTATTTTTATTGCCCTTCATCTTTTGGATTTGGTTACACTCAAACTATGTTGTGTATCTATAGGGATCTGAGTCACTGGCATCTTGGCAGGCAAATCTGCTTTTTGAGCCTGTTCAGTTTGAGGTAATTTCTTGACAAATATGTTGATATGCTGCTTGGGAATCTTTGTTTTGATTCTTAATTCTGTAAGATGCTTGTAGAAATTGCATCATATTTCAATATCCTCAAATCTTTTATGATAATAGAAACAGGAATTTTCAACCTCTGCTTTGGGTATGCAAGTGAAGAACTGAGGAATGAGTAAAATGTACTTTATTTCCTTCTTACTGATGATTGCAGTAATTTTTTCTTGGTTTAGGGATTCGATGTTCTTGTGCATAGAGGTATATATGAGGTTGCTAAAGGCATGTATGAACAAATGTTGCCTCAAGTGCGTTCCCTCCTAAAATCACATGGCAAGCGTGCAGCTTTCCGCTTCACTGGGCACTCCCTTGGTGGCAGCTTGTCGCTATTAATAAATCTCATGTTGCTTATAAGAGGTGAAGTACCGGCTTCTTCCTTACTTCCTGTGGTGACATTTGGATCTCCAAGCATCATGTGTGGTGGTGATGGTCTTCTTCACAAACTCGGGTTGCCACAGAGTCACGTTCAGGCAATCACAATGCACAGAGACATTGTCCCCCGAGCTTTCTCTTGCAATTATCCTAATCACGTTGCGGATCTTTTAAAGGCTATCAATGGAAAATTTCGCCACCTTCCTTGTCTTGAAAATCATGTAATGTTTCTGAATTATTAAAAATCTGTATGCAACTACAATAGAACATGGAGCTAACTCTTTTTCTTTCATGGAACTACAGAAGCTATTGTATGCACCAATGGGGCAAATTATGATATTACAACCGGCTGAGAAATTCTCTCCACATCATCATCTCCTTCCTTCAGGAATTGGTCTATATTGCCTGAGCTGCCAGTTGTCAGATACTGATGGTGAAGAAAAGCTACTATGGGCTGCACAGAGGGTCTTCTTTAACTCTCCACATCCACTTGAGATCTTAAGTGACCGTTCTGCATATGGTTCTGAAGGAACAATCCAAAGGGACCATGACATGAATTCTTACTTGAAATGTGTTCGAGGCGTGATCCGTCAAGAGCTAAAACGCACGAGGAAGATGAGGAGGGAGCAGCGGCGCAAGGTCTGGTGGCCACTCGTATTGCCCCGTGAAATAAATGGTGTCGGTATCATTCTTGGCAGGTCTAGAGCCACAATCAACGTATGGCAAAAACTATTCAACTTTGCCGGTGTTTTACATACGGGGAGAGAATCCTTGAAACGGTTTACTAGGTTTGTTGCATCACAGCACATGCACTTGCTTGTGGTTCTTTTATTTCCTGCTAAGTTGTTTCTCGTTGGTGCATACTGTCTGATCAGTCTTCGCTGATCCATATTTGGTAGGTCATCTATTGTTACCTCCTAGGAAGTTTATACAGGTGGGAGGCATATGGCATGCAGATTCTTTATTCATTGATTTAGGAAAGGAAAACATTCATTCTTTTTCTTTCTTCTTTGAATCACGAGGGGGTGTCGAATAGGTTTATTGAGATAGAACATTTGTTTATTAATGGTAGGAAATGAAAATAAGATATATTTTTATACACTTTCAGTTAATAGTACGGTGGCATCATCTTAGAAAACTTAACCTTGATTTTTCCACTATAATATTTGCCAAAAGCCAACGATTTTTACACGACTGGTGTCACGAAAATGGTGGTCAGGTGATGGCTTTTGTGCCGCCATTGCTTGACATATCGCCGAAATTAAGATACCGGTCTAGACCTACAGAACATCATGGCCAATGATGTTTAAACAGTGGATTTTTCAGTGGAACATATTTAAATAAAGCATCGATGAATGTCTGTTATAATTTCAGTGGTTGACTCATAGCAAACATACGGTCAATCTCTCTCGAAAGATGCGCAATTTGCTGTAATCAATCAAATCAATGGATTCCGTTGGCTTAATCTGAAGAAATGAATAATTTTAGATAAAATGGAAGTGAAATGCATATCTAGCAAAGACATATTCAACCTTTCCCACCCAGATCCTAAGAAATCGACAAAGCCCACGACCAAAAACATGTCGCTGCATGGAAAAACGTGGTTCCATCTACAAACAAAATAGGAGTTCCAAAATGGATGTGCTCCTTGAGCCTATCCATCCAACAAGGTAAGGTCGGGCTGCTTAATATGGATGGATCAGCACTCCCAGGCTTCGCCTGAATCTCCCACCACAACACTGCACTGCGCGTTGCACCCGCTTTTACGTGTAGACTTCCATCGGTATCTGGTAGTTGCTTTGCTTCGGGTTACGAATTTTCTACAACCAATTTATATGGGTTTTCCCCAATCAAATAAATGGTGACGTGGACCATTTTGGCAAGAGCCGACAAAATTATGAATGTCACCGAAGATTGGCAAGGTAGGTTGAAGGGACACATGGGCATTTGACAAGTACTACGGTTGAAAATAGCGTACACGATAAAGCAATTAGGATATCCATTATAAGAAAAAACTCACGTAATTAACTAAACCACTTGATTCAATTTCTTCCTTAGAAAAATTATATTCAAATCTAGTGCTATATCCCAGGGAGAGAGACAGGTAGGGACCGGCCTGTTGCCTTGCCTTAAGGGATAGGGAGACTCAGTGGGGTTAGGATTGGTCTAACATTATTACCCGACTCTAAACCCATTTAGTAGAGGACAATGGATTTTCTTGAAAGTTGAAACCCACAATCAGGGTCAACACGGTGCAGGCAGGTGAGTTGGTTCTCTTTTTATTCCTCTGAAACGGATTTAGCACTATTAGCCGTACTACTTTCTTTTGGGCCAACCCATGCCAATTCCCCATAATCTGCTAGTCCCATCCCAACCAAACCTATTAGATGGGATATAGTCGGAATAGGTTGGTTCATTGTAAATGAGACGAGACAGATTGCAAGTTACTCGAGTTTGACTTGGTCAAAGATAGATAAAAAATCTATTTGAAAAGACTTGACTCGAGTTCTTAACGAGTCGAAGTGAGATACTTGATATCTGACTCGAAAAACTAACAATCAACTTGAAAGAAAAAAATATATCAAGCAATTTTTAATGTTCAGCTGCCATGCAAACTATACAAATAAGGAATTTTAAAGTCATGTACTCAAATTCAGTCACAAAAGTCTAATTTCACCATCCCACTTTGTTAATTTATTTCAAAGTGAACAAATAAGACAAAATTCACTTTATTAACTTATGGTTCAATTGTACACAATCTAGCAGGAATAACTGGAACAGTCTATCCCAGAGGACACATGAAGTACAAGTCATCACTTCAATCTATAGCCAGAACGCAGTTCTATGTCTAAATAACCTGTAAACTACAGATTGAGCTTACCGGCTAAGTACCATGAGTGCATAGCAAGGCTGCCAAAGGAAATTATATTGGCAAGGGAAGATAACCCATGGATCATTCCAAATTTCTTGTTCATTGCTGCAAGCTTTGGGTTAGTCTTCGCGGCTTCCTGATTCTTCGACCATCCAATTTCATCACCAACGTTGGCTTCTCTCTCCACTTTGTGTCTTTGCTTCATCATCTGCATTATCATACATATTCATATCACAAAGGCTTTGCGCATATGCAACTGCAATTCAGCAAGTCAACAAGTAAACCAAGATGGAAAAGAAAAAGCTATGTTCGTGAATGCAGCAATTAAATGACCTTAAAATGAACCGAGTTATGTATTCGAGGTTCCTAATAGAACGCAGAGAAAACCAACGCCATCAACTTTTAAGCATTCAACACAAACATCCACTCAACAAAATCTTATACAAACGTTCTCAAAAGCAGTAAGATAATTCTAAGTTCTCATAAAAGTAAAAGACTTTAAACATTTTAGACAAGAAAATTCAGATTTTATTGTACCCTTTCTTTTGCCAACCAGCTGAACCCTAGAAATGAAATTGAAACTTTAGACAATTTTTATTATCGGAATCCAAATTTCTATGATCGACAAGCAATAGATAAAAACAAAATTACCTCAATGGTCATGGGAGTAAAAACGAACAAATTAGAGAGATTGAAAGCAAACGCAGAGACTAAAAACCCAAGCTGGTACTTCTCCGGCGGCGTCGCTGACTTCCACGGGTGCAAATAACCAAACGCCGCCACCAATATGGAACAACAAACCCCGACCATCGAGAAATAAGCCGGGAACATCTTGCTTTGAAGATTACCAAATAGATGCCTCGGCAGATTCCTAAGCATTTAATAAAAGAAAATCGTGATTACTTGAAGAAAATGTTTTTAATTTGGCGATTAAGGTGATAATGGAAGAGCGTACTTGAACATGATGATACCACCAATGAAAGTGACCCAAAGGGCGGCGCCAAAGGCGGTAGAGAAGCTGAGGAGATGAGCCAGCTTAATGAAAGGGGCGAGACCGAGAGAATTTGAACCGTCCGACTTTGATCCGAAAGTCTCCGGCGACAATATTACCCCGACAGCTAAGAAAGCCACCGCCTTTAGGAATTGCGTTATCCAAGCCATATCTCCGATCTTCTAGAATATTTAATATAGTGAATAAAAAATAGGTACTTTTTTTTTCGTTTTCAGCTTTTAATATTTGAAGTGTCGACCTCTTTCTTCACTGCCGGTTGCTGGTTGGCGGTTGGTGGAATTGTCAAGAATTTTTAAATAAGATAAAAGCAAGATTTAGTCCCTCAACTTAGAAACATTTCTTAATTTAATCCTTGAAGTTGACGATATTCTATATTTTTGTTATTTTTTATGACAGAAATTATATCACGCGGCACGCTTTCAAATATGAATGGATTTTGAAGGGGGTGGGGGATATTCGTTCCTTAAAATTTTTAATTATTATATATTTTAAGTTTTAAAAAAAATTCTTGATTTTTTATTTACTTATTCTAAATTTTTATAAGTTCATATCCTCTTAAAATTTTAAAATTTCATCTATAACATAAAATTATACACTCATCTTACTTTCAAATAATACAACATAAAAGTCGAAATCAATAAAATTTAGAAATATCATGAGCGAAAAACAAAATTTATAAAATACAGGTGTTAAAGATTTATTATAAGATATAATTCATCTGTTACAATATACGTAAAACTCATTATATAAGTATGACAAACTTCAATTATTTATTATATATTGTTTTTAAAAAAATATTTATTATATGTTATAAAATTCATTTTTTTACACTATGAATTCTAAAAATATTATAATAAATAATATATATCTCAAATTAAATTTTTAATACTTATATTTCTCCAAAACTGTTTTGTTTGGATTATTTGCCCAACTAAGGCAGATGAAATTATATTATGACGTCGATCGATGGTAATAGTATTGTGGAAAGTCTGCAACGAACGGAACCCTATCTCCCATTGGTCACATCTTGAATGCTAGGCATGAAAATGTGTGTGAAGTCAAGCAGGTTAGAAGGGCCGACTAGGGATACATAATTCCTTGTTTTATATGAGAAGGATATTAATTGTAGTAATAAAAGAAAGTACCATTCAATCTGTTTCATAGATATTCTAAAACTTTGATGATTGCAGTCTATGAAGGTGAAAAAATGGCCAAACAGCTTTTATTGCTACCACCAACTCCCATCATACGCAATGATGTACATCGAGGATTGCAACCGAGGAGAAGAGTGTTTTCTGCATGCCTCGCAAAAGCATGATTTGACCCCTTTACAAAAGCCCATTTGCTTTTGTTTTCTTACACATTTGGCAGAAACCTATCTGACTTCACATTGTCTTTTTATTATATTAATTTTTCCAACGATGATGCACTCAAAGCCATGACCACGTCTCCACACTCGTGGAGAAAGTAGAACATTCGGTGTGGAGCTGGCAAACAAAAGAAATAGTGGAATGTCAGACATATCAGTCTGCTGCAGATAAAATATATATAAGAAAAGCTTTTCTTCATATGCTAAATCAAAGAATCGAGTGTAAATCCTAACAATAATCTCCATTAAACTGAATTTTAAAGGAAAAATAGCTTTCTAGGCCAAGCCAAAAGTAGTAATTCAGAAATGAAATTTTCTGTACACGTGGTAGATAAAAATGTAAAAGTAGAAAGGGGATGACAAAATTTTCCGACAGGTTACAAATTTTACTTTTTTTTGTACAAACAGGTAAATTTGTAAAGAGATTCATCTGCCGGTAAACATCCCCGGTAACTTTTTAATCATTGATATGACAGTAGGGTAGACTTCTAAATAACAATCAGCAACTCAGTGCCTCGTACTTCATTGGAAGTGGACGATTAAACCCAACTTGTGATAGCAAATCCCCAACTGCAGCAAGATCCCTGCAAAATACACCTTGAAACGCATTTGAATTGGAACTATTACCGGCCAAAACATCTGAAAAAATTGTTAAAGAAGCGAGATTGGCTTCCTGTTCTAACTTAGAGTTTGGATTTTGGGTTAGCGGCACTTGAATTGTCAAGTGTTTTGCTTGTTGTAAAGCACCAGCAGCTTTCTTCCATTTCTTTTCAGCTGCCTCTTCATCCATAATTGTAGACATCACGCTGGAATACCCTTTTTGAAGCAATCTGTAAAGAAGCAAAGCCGGCATCCTGGCTCTGTCTTTAATGGAGTCGAGATCGAGCTCGCCGGCGAACTCACATCGATCAATAAAGTTGGTAGCTTTATCCGGCTTGTGCCTCAAACACAGCAGCAAATGAGCTCTCTCAAGTTCAGACCTTGAGCACCCATGCCTCAAACCAATCAATGTATAATAATCAACATTTGCAGTCTCCCCAGAGGCAACCCTTTGCTTCAATCGTTGGATCCTAGTCGTTAATGCACAAAGCTTCCCCGGGATCTCCCTGTACCGAACATTGTGAGGCTTCCAGACTGGACCTGGAAGTTTCCTGTCTCGCAAGATGGAATTGTAAAGAAGTTTCAAGTGTTCGAGGTCGTGTAAACAATCAGGTAGGCATCGTATTGTTTCCAAAAGCATGGCCCGGGTGTCGAGCGCTTGGATACAAGATGGATCCAGAGCAAGCGTTTTGTTACAGTCGGCGATCGCCTCGGCTATTCGACCCAAGGCCTTGTAAGCGGAGGCTCGATGCATATAACACTCTGCAAGGAAGCCCTGAGGGGCAGGGTGGCGACCCTCTACTATTTTGGAGAAATGGCGTATGGCTTCGGAGTATAGGCCGGCATCCAAAGCGGCGATGGCAGCAGTTCGACGGCGGATGAGGAATTTGATATATGAAAGAAGCTGGGAAATTTTTTCCAATTCAAAGAGAGATGTGGGATTACGAGGAGGCGACATAGCGGCTGAGGAGATTTCTGAAGGATTAATGGTGGTAGGGAGAGAGAAGCTATCGTCAGACCAGCATATGCTTTCACGGCGGAATGCGGCGGAGGCTAGGCGTTTACGGGCTTGGAGGAGTGCCATGGCGTCCTCCATTAGTCCCAAGTGGCAGCATGCTTGGCCTAGAACTAAGTACCTGCATCAAAATCGAGTTCCAAGTACGTTAGAATTCAACAAACATCGAAATTACTTAAATACCCTTGTCTCATAATTTAAGAGGGCTGGTTCCCTAAATTATAGATTTGTTTTAAATATTTTTGGATTCTCTTACTTATTGTTTATTTTAGTTTTTAATCAGATTTTTGTTCATTTTTTTAGAAGTTGGGTTCACAAAATTAATTCATTTCTATAATTTATACAAAGTTTATATTTATAAGATATTGTACTTAACAGTCAACCAATAATAACATTTTAAAAATAAAAAATTAGAGATAATCTTACGTTTAATAATGTAAGAGATTTCATATAATTTAAAAAATATAAAAAAATGGGTATATTTAAGGGTGAATTAGTTGGAAATTCCATGGAGGTTGGCTCTGCATTTACTTCAATGCCAATAGAACAGAACATGTTCGACTCTGATGACAACAAGTAAACAAAAATCAAGCAAAAAGATAAAAGAGTGAAAATTACCTCCAGTGCCCTTCTCTGTCGCTGTTCTTACTCAACCCAGCCATCACTTTCTTCTTCAAGTCCGAGACGGAGAAGCACTTGAAAGATGAGTCGCGAGCAGGTGAGTCGGAGGATGAGTTATTAGAAGGGAGAAGCTTGACTCGCTCCCTCGAGAGCGGCTGCGACGAGTTATCGGAGGAAACCGACCCAGAGTCGTCGGCCGACATCTTGAGACTGGGAATGTATTCTTGCAGCATATCAGCAACGTCCTTGAAACGCCTCAGGTACAGCAAAGACCTAGCTTTGAGTTCAAGAGCCGTCTCTAAACGAGGCGAGACAGCCAATGCCGCTTCCAGAAGATTAAGAGCGGAAACGATGTCGTCTTGTTCTCGCGTTGCGATGAGGATCCTTGCATCCTTTACATACTTTTCCACAAGCTGCACAAAGAACACAAATATTTCAGGAAAACGATCATCTTTGCAGAAGCTGCATAAAAAGACGGATGACTTTCCTTTTTGTTTTACCTTTCTATTGCTAACCCACCAGTGTTTCTTCTGATCATTAACACCTAAACATGGAGAAACAGCCATGGCCGTTTTAATTCCTTGCTGAAGAATAATCAAATAAAAAGATCAACCATTACCCTCTGTCTCACTTTTATTTCCTTGTTCCCAGAGCATGCATATATATGAGGAGAAATTTAGAGAAAGGAACAGTGGGAAAATGGAAAGTGAGGTGGGGAGAATGGAGAAAACGTTGGTTTTATATCTAAATTGAAATGAAGATTCAGACTTCAGAGAGTAGTAAATGAGGGAAGGGAAGGTAGTGGAGAGAACAAAGAAAAATAATAATAAAGGATATTGCCAGCTTTGACCTCAGTGAAAGCTTTGGTCCCTCAGACTCGTAGCTGGCATCATACCATTTTAGATTCTCTCTCTTAGCTACGCTATGTGGCCTATGACTACTAGACTATATCCCAAATTTAAAAGATGTAAAAATGATGAACTGGTTTGTCCGGTGACTCTGACCGGTAATGACCGGTGGACTCACGGATTCAACTATTTGGGTGTGGTCGATAAGGAGTCAAAAATCTGATTTAATCATATTAATTGAACTGTTTAATTTATCGATTATGATTAGATCCATTTAATTCAATTTCAACCATATTCTTTTCGCCCTGCATTTCTTATACTATCATTTATTCATCTTCTAATAGCAATTGTTTATTTTAATAAACAATAATTTATATGAAATAGTTACGTCACGAAAGCAAAAAAGAGAGGAGAAAATGGTAATTTTGGTACAATGGTGAGGGAGGAGGAGTTACTAATGCATTGAATTTGTAGGAAAAAAGAGTGTTGGATGGTAAGGCACAAGAATCATGCTTTTGCCTTTCCTTTGTATTTATTTTCCTATCGCTCACGTTGATTAATGAATGCACATGAAGTTTATTATGGATGGTTTCCCCCCCCCCTTCTTAAATCCTATCCTATCTAACTCGTCTTCCCTTTCCTTCTTTGCCAATTACTCCCTAGCGACCCCTTTTTCTTCTCTTTTCTTTTTTCAAATTTTCTCATCTGAAAAGCAGAGTTAAACCGAATAAAATTGCCAATTCCGCCCTCTTTCACGCCATGTCATTTGTTGCCATGGCTTGAATGCACGTGGTATCTCTTGATATGAGGTCCAGTATTACTTGGCTTCCTTGTCAGCAAGAGAATTTTGGGAGTTGGCCTATAGTTTTTAAAACCCCAACTTCGTATTATCTTTTAATAATGGTCTCAGTATATTTCGACGGACAATGAAAAGGAAATTTAATGATCACGTGCGTGGTTATGGGATTTGTAACACAAACAATGGAAACATGGCTTGTATTAAATCAAAATTTGATAAGTTTTGTTTTAGCATATTTGGATGAACGTGGCTTATTATTTACGTATTATTGCAAACGCGTGAATAAATTCAAGTCATATTCTAGGGGATGCACATTACTGTATTATATCTTTCAACTCACAAACAATGCAATCAATGTGGTTTCATGGAAAATAAATAAATAACTCTTATCCATTAACCATTAATTGATAAACTTCCCCTCATTTCATGCACCACTATAAATTTATAATTACATTTCCCTACAAACGAGCAGAGTAGATGCATAGGTTACTAGCGAGGAATCAATGAAGCAAGATGTACATTTAATTTACTTCTTACCAAATCATTTATTTGATTTGTTGGATTGTTTTAATGAGCTTTAACAGAAGACGCAATGATAAATATTTGAGACCAATAATTGCAAGCCATACCAAATGTGGTTTCCCCCATGTATACGCATCCAATTAATTACTCCATATTGTACCCAAATAAATATGAAAATGAATCTACATGTAAACCGTGCATCTTTTTTTGTTTATTTATTTCAGATTCACGTACATCGTGCCTATATATTGAATTGAAGAAAATAGTTGTAAGTTGTTAGGTATGGGAATTCGCCAAGTTGAAAAAACACAATGGTAAATCTTTATTTCAATATTTTTTAGTAAGAAAAAAACAGTAATTTAGATATCACCAAACATGATAATGGCTTATCCAAAAATAAATAAATAATCTCCAACAATTAAATAATCCGAATCAATTTTACGTTCACAATTCGGAAACGGACTATTTGATCATCCGAGAAAGAGACAAAAACATGTTAGGGCCATCGAGGAGTGGGGTTTGGTTTCCTTTGATAGAACATATAGAACTCGAGTTCTGCTACATACAGTTATGGATATAAAAAAAAACCTTGGGAAAAGGCATATTTTAGCTAGTTTCATAGTAATAATCATACCCCTTAAACATGTTCTTACTAAAAATTGGGTACCAAAAATTATTGGTAGGGTTTTAGTGGCTGGAATTGGTGATATATTTTGCATATTCGAACAACTTATCATGTTCCCATTTATCATCAATAGAATACACATGATGTGTCGTCTCAGTTTGGCAATTCTTTACGAAATGGAATTTTGACCAAATTAATTGACACGAGGCATTAAACTACTTTCACCTGTTATGTTTGGTTCCTGCCCACCTAGCTTAGCTGGCTTGTCTGTCCGCACAATATCTTTTTCATATGATATCGAACAAGCACAGTTTTGATACAAACTATAGTAATTGTTCTATAATAATAACCAACGCGCGCCTTTTATTTGGCGCCATTCCATATTAACTAACGCCTTCTGTTCTATTGATCCATTTATCAACTCCATGTACGTTATCTATCACCTGCAATGCCATATTCATTCAACTATCCTATCAAGAGTTACCTTCATATTAACCGCATCACTAATGAATATTCAAGTAATTGGGAACAACCACCTTTTATCACTGGTTCCAACTTAATTAATCTACTCTTTTTATACATTAAAAAGGATAAGAGATAATGATGAACCCATTATACGATCAGTGCTTTCAAGCAGGGTTTTATTTAAATGAAGAATGGGTTTGGTTAAACCCGTATCAGTAGACATGTCTGTAGCCGAGGAGGCAGATTCTTTTGAAATAAAATACAAGTTTTAAAGCTTCTTAATTTAGTCTTTTTCATTTTGTTAGACTCGATCTCATCCAACGAGAGAGCGACTCTCTTTGTGTGCAGAAATCTGAGGGAGGCACGTATGTTGTGGATGAAATTTCACGTGGCCATGTGCTAAAAGCGTGTTAATCACCAGATTAAAATGCCCCAAACAAAGCCAACTTCATTTGGTTGGGATGCTTCGCTCTGTAAAGTGGATAATAATGAAAATAAAGCTTAAATATATATAGATTGGAAATGCTAACAAGTTTTTAGAGTTTTTTTTTCTTATAATTTTTTTTAACAAATGTATTTTTATTATAATTTTCTCTTTCTTTTTCCACTCTTTATTTCGTATCTTTTATATTTTTTATTCAAATATAATTTTAACAATCTTACATTTCTAATAAAAAGAATTTAATCATAGAAACTAATATAACAAGTGCATTCGAAACACATTGCTTAACTAAATTACGTGTACAAATAAGGCTTAAGCTACCAGATGGACTTCATCTTATTACTTAATTAAGCACAAAATTATATTTTAATTGATCTAACATATATATAATGAAATTGACGTGGGGTCATTTATGATTTTTGAATCCCATGGCATGCCATCCCACCAACATTGGAAGAAAGTCAATGGTTCTTTGTTCGCACAGATTAGTATAGTTTGAAGTTTAATTTAAACGTCGACAACCTTTTATTAATTTCAAACTATATACACTATGATATATACGTATAATTTATGATTAAAGACTAGTAGAGGCAGACGCAAAATTAAATCAACAATATATATATATATATATATATATATATATATATATATATATATATAATAAAAGTTTTAAGACTTATTTGATCACTTAAAAAAGTTGATCCTTAAGTTGGGTAATTATAACATCAAAAGTTGCATCTCAAATATAAGACATACATGTAAGATGTTCACCCCAGAAGGCAGGGTGATTGAGGGCATTATTGGACCGTGATTGGGGCAGATTTATTGGCTAATTACGAATTAGAAACGGGTAAATTGAGAAGCAAATAATAGATATTTTGGTGGAAAAAAGGGAAAGGTAAAGTAGTTGGAAATAATTGGGAACATGTGAAAATGTGGCGATGGTTCTGATGTTGTGTCAGTTTTGGCTCCACACACACAGAGCGCAGAACCTCCCACTTCTTCACCCGGCATACCACACAACCCCAGCTTTTATCTTTTACTAATTAGGGTAAACTACACCAATGGTCACTAATATTAGGATAAGTGTTCGTTTCTACAACTGGTGTTTAAAAAGTCACAAATCGGTCAATAACATTATTATTTGTTACAAAATTGTCATTCGACGTTAAAAGCCATTAATAGCCGTGATGAAAAACACAGTTGGGCCGTTTTATATTGAGTTGGATCGTTGACAGCCACAAATGGAATATGTCCATATCTTCTTCTTCTTCAATTTTCTTCTTTTCTTCTTCTTTCTTTCTCTTCACTTTTGTTCTCCTCGCCACTTCAATGGAATATGTCCCATTCCTTCATCACTAAAGCTCTTCGATTATGGCTAAACACCTTTATGAAACAAAACCGATCAACATCACATTACCACCAAAACATGTCAACATCGTGACCATTTGTGAAGAAGAAAAAAAGATAAAGAAGATGGGGGCTGAGTTGAAGAAGAAGAAGAGTCGCTATTTCTCCCCTGAATTTCGATGAGAAATCTGAACATTCTACCGTCGAGAAACCACCACCACCACCAACAATCCCATCGACTTTGATGATCATCAAAAGCTTTTTGCTTCGGTTTCAATGTTGAAGCTTTTACGTTAATCGGTTAACCTCGGGTTGGCTTCCAATGAGACTTTCGTTGATTTTAGTACGTGGGTTATGAATTCTAGCCCAATCGAAACGTCTTTGCTACGTGATATCATATGGAAAACTGTTAAACACACATTCTTTGATCATTTTTGCGCCAATGAAACCTGAAGGAGGTCGTAGAGTGCTTGAAGAAAATCCAGGAAGTCGATTTATGAGGCATGCTTGTTTATGCGGTCGAACATACAACTGATAATGTCGATTGTGATCAGAATTTCAAGGTTTTTTTTAAAGAGTATTGAATTCATCAAGTCCCTTCTACCTTCATCTGTAAGTCGTTTTTTCAAATTTCATTACTCACCGTTCATTAAGTTTTCATTTATTTTTTTCCAAAAATTTAAGACGATGAACATTATGTCGTTCATTATTTTTTTTTCCAGAAACATGAGGAATGATTGTGGCAGTTTTTACATATGTTTTCAAAGAAAAATTGAAAAAAGAAGGATGAAAGTGCAAGATGGGTAACACTTAAGTGAAAAAAGAAGAAGAAGAAGATAGGGAACATATTGAAAAAAAAAGCCAATCAAAATGGTCTACCAATGGCAGTCAACGATCCAATTGTATTTTTTGTCACGTCTATTAACGGTTGTTAATGTCGAGTGACCATTTTGTAACAAACGATAACGTTAGTGATCAATTTGTGACTTTTTAAACATCGGTGGTAAAAATGAACACTTACCCTAACATTAGAGACCATTGGCATAGTTTACCATAGTAATTATGGCTCAAAACACAAAAGTATAAATATTGGCGTAAATAAATAGAGCATTCAATGAATTGTTTTTGAATTGTTTATATAATATTTGTTTTTGTTCGTTTATTAAGCTAAATAGATGAGTATGAATACAATTTTTATGTTCGTTTAATAAACGAATGAACACAAATAAATGTATTTTCAGCTCGTTTATTGATCTGTTTATAAGCCCGTTTATCCAATTTCCCTTTTCTTTTTTTATATTTTAAATATTGATGAAGATATGGACTAAATTGAATACATGGTAAACTTTAGAATTCAAAATGTGAATTCTAAGGAGCGAAGGACTAGTGGTGTAACTTTACCATTTTTAAATATATAAACGAACAAGTTCGCAAATACTAAATGCAAGCCCATTTTATGAGATTTTAGTGGCCCTTGAGTGAAAAAAAATATTCCCCTAACCAAGGACTCAAATTACAGTTTGCATTTGCGTTTTCAGTAGTGTTGTATTTACCGCTATTGTGAACATAATGAATGTGTAACACCCCTATCCCGTATACGGCCTCGTATACGAGGTAGAAATGTCACATCAATAGTATAAAACATATATTGTTCGAAAATCAGTAAAAAAATTGTTTCGTTTAAAATCGACATTAAAGTAAATAATTGCATTTAAAACTATAATATAAAACATATAAATACTATTCATTCATCATATGATAAAAAAAGTTCAAACATATTCAAATCAGAGCATAAAAAAATATTGGAAAGATGTCATATTGATTATGGATGTCTGAATTGGCATGTCAAAATGTAGGTTAGCTCCCTAATATGCTGACTTCATTTTCCCTACGTGAACCAATCACATGCTAAGTATTCTATTTAGTGAGACAACTTATAAGGTAAATAACATATAAAATAACAATAGTGCATAAACACATCATTTAAATAACATATGATATGATTAAAATAAAATAAAAGTAATTTAAAATTATTTACTTTAAACCATGTATTAAATCTATTCTATTC
This sequence comes from Hibiscus syriacus, assembly GCF_006381635.1. Taxonomy (NCBI): domain Eukaryota; kingdom Viridiplantae; phylum Streptophyta; class Magnoliopsida; order Malvales; family Malvaceae; genus Hibiscus; species Hibiscus syriacus. The sequence goes on along the minus strand of NW_024062302.1, from coordinate 303,782 downwards.
TACTCTAGTTCATATCATTGTCTACTTTACTATCATGAGAAAATCTATATATGGTATGTGAGTCATATGAGTGTGGCCCAATATGCAGTCAAAACTGCTATTCGTATTACTTATAGAATGTATTGAGTTGTTCCACCTCGTATATCACTAAGATACACGAGTCACATATAAACAATTGGTGCCATATCATATAACACATGTAACATCTCGTGGATTGCACCAGATCACTCCACCTCGATATCATTAAGGCACACGAGTCTTGTAACATCCTAAACTTTGGGTCAGTGACTAAAGTGTAAAGATTGAAAAATTAGTGGTTTAATTTTAATAAATTAAAAAGTTTAATGACTGATTTAGGAATTTTTGTGTAGGATTTATTTTCAAAGATGGATAAATATATGGGCATAATGATCTTTTAGCATAAAGGAGCTTAAAATATCTTTTATTAAGGCTTTATATATGGGATAGAAAGAAATGAATGAAAAGTCTGGAAGCTTTCTCTTCTCTTCTCTTCTTCCTCTTTTCCCCGTGAAACTCCATGCTAAGGTAAGTTACCTTTAAAGTTGGGGTTTCTTTCATTTTTGGAGTTGAGTTTTAATACTTGGGTGGTATGGAAACTTAAGGAAGCTTAAAGATAATTAGAAGCTAAAGGAATGGGGAGTTATTGGTGAATTAGTAAAATGAGTTTTTGAGTGAATTATTGAAATAGAAGGAGTTAATAGATTTTGAAGTTGAATTTGACTTGTCAATGGTTAAATTAAAAGATATGAAGTGTTAGAAGTGGATTTAGAACATGTTGCAAATTTGATGCAATTCTTGAATTACATATGGAAGATAGGATTTTGAGATTAAAGATATGAGTATTAATGAGTTTAAGTATGGGTAGGTGAGTTAAGTATATGTGAAGGAATGAAATATGAAGTGTTAGGAGTTGAAATGAAGTAATTTTCATGCTTAAAATGTAATTTATGGGCAATGGGTATCGGTACCAATTCAACAGGTACCGATACCTCAAGAGTAAAATTCATGAAGATATTCAAAGAGTACTGATACCTTAAGGATAGTATCAATACCCCCTTGAAACGGAAAAATTATCGAATGTAATTTGGGTATCAGTACCTAGGTAGTGTACCGATACCCCAGTTGAGGGATGTACCGATACCTTATAGAGTGTATCGATACCTACTTTAATCAAGAAATGAAAGTATCATTTCCTTTAGTTAAGAAATGAAGGATTAGAATCATGATATTGAGAATGTTGAAATGTATATAATACATATAATTGTGTAGATATCGATCGAGAGCAATGTCCTGACAAGTCGACATGTAATAGTCATCAATAAGAGATTGGTAGTGTCCATTGAGACCCAGGTGAGAACATGATTTTAAGATTGAGTTAAGTAAGGGAATTAAGACTTGTGATAAGTCTAATTCTGATTGTAGGCTATATGGATATTGGAACATAAGCATGTAGTGTTATGATGTTAGATGTGTCGGAATAAAGGCATATATCTAGATGTTAAGTGCATATGTACATGTGATCTATGTGAATGTATGTATGTGTGATAAATGATATAACTCTATTAGAATTTTACATGATATGCTATATATGTTAAATGATATAATTGCATTATGTGATTGTATAAGAAATGATATGAATTATATGAGGACATATATATTTGAATATATGTTTATAAGATAAGACATATAACAAGAGATATGTGAAAGTAAGATATGTGAAAGTAAGATATGTGAAAGTAATATATGTAAATATATGTTTATACAAATACAAGAAGTTTTATATAAAATGTGATCATGTGATATGAATGTGATATGTGAACATAAGTATGTGATCATATGCAAGCGAGAATATGTGATATGAAATACATGATATATGTGATAAGAAGCTATGAGCGTACATGTGTATATGATATAAATAAGTGAAAATGTGATAACATAAATAATAATTCCCATGTTATGTGTTATAAGAGCTAGGTGTATAGTTGGCATACCAAGAGTCGAGGGTTCTACGTGGTCTTTCGGGACATAGTGGTCATTCGGGATAAATTCTACGCACCCCTAGTGGGAATTATATGAGTTGCGGTGACAACATATGTGCACAACCTCTATGTACTCACATACCTTAAGTTCTCAGAAATGTACATAGGCTTTAAAGAGAATAAATAAATCAATTGGTATGATATTATGTGTGTTCCGTTCTGTAGTGATATATGTGTAGAAATGTTAAGTCTATGCTTATATAATAAAAAGGAATTAGTGATTGTAATATAAGTACTGATAAGCATGTTAATGATATAGGTATATGTGTGTATCGGTAACAATGAAAGTGATTATATATGAGTATGTATGAATTCATATATGATTTGATGTGATATTATAATACTGCATGTTCATGCATTATTAGAAGTTAGAGTTATGTCATAAGTTTTATATGCCTCATTAAGTCATCGACTTATCGTGTAATTGTTTCACACGTAAGTCCGGGAAGCAAGAAGTGAAGTTAAGAGGAGCGAGATAGGTTAGACACTCCTTTACGAAATTCATATCAGAAAAGAATTTGGAATCATGTGTACATTGTTATATTTAGTTGGCATGTACTAAGAAAATTGTATTGATATGCTCTGATAGGTTTGGTGAAACTAAATGTTTTAATTAATGAAAATTATTCATTTTCCTCAACTATGGATATAAATTTTTACCAAATTATAAAGAAAATGTTTTGAAAAGTTAATGTGACACTCGGACTCGGATCTGGGTCGGGTGCGGGTTAGGAGTGTTACAAGTCTCGTATGAGCAATTTATATTGGTGCAACTCGTAAGCTTATACTTGTTCACTCCACCTCTTGGCATGCAATTGTACCATTAATTCTCACTTACATACAATGGGCTTACTAAAAATCATATACTATTTTGCATGTAATATAATCATACATTCGATTCGAATAAAATCCCATAAGTATTTTATTGGGCAGTTCATTCCCAACTCAATCATATACTTTGTAATATAACAACTTAATAAAATCCATGTTCAAATACTACTTTAAAAAAACTTTTTAATAAAAACGATTGAGGTTGACTCATCGCAAGTCGTCCTCGTATTATCTATTGTAATAAGTTTAATTGCCTCGCTAGTTTTTTATTGTTACTACCGCTTACTCTCGAACTTCTTTATTTTTCAACTCGCTCATTTTCGAATTTCGATCGCGATCTTCAAGATGATCATTTCCCCATCATAAACAAATTTCAACGTACATTAGTACTTTAACTAATATTATAACCATACTCAACAAATTTCTAAAAATACAAGCGATATATAGTCGATGCTAATTTCTCTCCCTTAATTTAAATAAACTTACAAGTAGATTCCTAGACTTATAAACTCTTCCAAATCAGTCCAATTCAATGTTCTAATACTAAATTTCAACATAGGACCTTAACTTCTCAACAATTGCACATTAATCCTTTAAGTTATCAAGTCTTGCGCAAAGGTCCTCAAAACCTAACAAAGTTGCAAATTGGTCCCAAACATCATTTCAAGTACTTAGAATTATTCCTACCTTCAATCTAAACCCTAAATATTTTTTTACAAAATTTCCTCCTAATTTCTTCTTTTGGCCGAAACTTTGTAACCTTTACTCTAATGGTCTCCAATTTGATTCAATCACAATTTAATCATCAACACCCCATTTCCAATCCATTCCAATCAAATTTAAAATAAAACAAATCAAATTCAATCATATTCTCACCAACCAAGTTCATGGCCTTTAATAAAAAAAAATTCATGGCCGAATGTTTCACTCTTGTTTTCTAATGGTTTTCAATCCAATTTCATGTTGGTATATTGTTCTACAACATTCTTAACATTCACTTCTAACTTTAATTCAATGAATTTCAATGAATTTAAGTCTCCCCTTCATCCACATAAATCATTAACTTTCACCATTCAAGCATGAAACCAAGAAAGAATTATGTCAAATTGTAGAGGAATTAATGTAGATTATTTTCTTATTTCACATCTTAGTCCTAAATCTTACTCAAATTGAAAAAAAAAATGAAAAAGAAAAGTTGGTTCACCTGGGCTATGGTGTTTCGGCAGCTTGCCGGAGAAGAAGAAGAATTTCAAGAAAATTCTATCAAAATATCTCTTGATTTAACTATTAAAAGCTAATTTAAAATGAATTTTTAATTCATTTTGGTCCAAAAGTCTAAATTACCCTTAATGAATCCTTATTTTTACCTCCATGACACTCCTTTATTTCTATTTTAATATTATTAAATAGCTATAAAAATATCATCTATTAATTTCCCTTTTTAACCTTCTAATTTTCCAAAATTTTAATTTAGTCATTAAATTACACTATTTCGTTTTATAGTGCAACTCTCACCAAATTCCACCAATTCAACTTAAATTCTACTAATTAAAAATATCCATATAATTTTTTTAACCCCAAACCACCTTCCATCAAAAATTTTAGACTTCCGATTAGATATGATTTTTCAAATATTTTACAGATCCTTATCATTTACTAAACTTTTATGCAAACTCCAGGTCAAAAATCTGAAACCCACTAAAATAATTGTCTTGGGCTAAACTACTTATTTACTAACCCAAAATATATTTTTTGAAAATTTACATTTTTAGTCCTTGAAGTTTTAAATTTTATACTTTAGTCCCAAACTTTCAAAATTTTACATTCCAGTCACTAGTCCAAAATTTATGATGTTACAAAATGAAATCACAATCATTTCAAGTATCATCATTGTGAATTTTAAATAACATAAGCTATTGTTGACATAACAATTGTGGATATTACGGTTTTGGACAATGTCGTTGCCACTATATAACGATCATTGTTATGGTTACAGATCGTTATTTAAGTAATTGTTCCTTATAACAAGTGTTGAAAAAAAAATTTAGGACAAATCCATAATAACAAGTATTTAACAAAATAGGTCCCTAATAACAAATATTAAAAAGTAAAATTTAAGAGTATGCTCGTAATAACAAATATTGAAAAAAAATTAAAACTCTAATAAAAAATAATGAAAAAATTAGACTCAGAATAAAAAATAAATGTTAAAAAAGAAATTGAATTTTAAAAGTGTGCCCCTAATAATAAATATTGAAAATTTTGGGGCCCTAATAATAGGTATTTAAAAAATTGAACCTTTAATAACAAATGTTAGAACAAATATTGAGAAAAAAATGAATACTTATACAAATATCAGAAGAACAATAAATTAGAAGAGTAGACCCCTAATAATGAATATTACAACAAAAATATATTGAGCCCATAATAATAAATATTAAAGAAAAAATAAACCTTTAATAACAAGTATTAAAATTAACTACTATAAAATCATTTTTTTTTTATAAATATGAATACATAATAGAAATTTTGAGCCCACAGTCCTGGCTAAATGAACATGTTCGCTCGTTACTAATGAATAAATAAACACGAATACCTTCTAAAATAAATAAATAAATAAATGGGAATATGATATTAAAATTTTAAATGAATATGAACAGAATAATAACATCTTTAAAAATAAAAAAAATAAGCATAGTCATATTCATTCAAACTCTATTCATATACGCCCTAAGGCATAAAACTAAAATTCCTTTCACTCCTTATCCCTCCCTTTTGCTAATGCCCAAAGAAAAACAATATCGCTTCTGCATTATGTTGGGCCAATGAGACGGTGTGTGTGACAAGAGGGGAGGGGAGGTGAGTTGAAGTACGTGACAGTAGCTAAAAGAAACGATCCATGCCTGGCTTTTAAGAGTTAGGATCCACCCTCTACTTATGATTTAATCGATACATTTAAAAAATGTCAAAACCAGAGCATTACTGCCTGCTATATTATTTTCTTTTTGTCTCGGCATATGCTAAAGATTAGCGTTTAGGATAATGATGAGAACACGAAGCACATGGAACGTGCTGATTTGCAGAGGACTCGCATATAGAGGACTAGGACTTGGATTAGGCTGGATCCTAATATTCGGGGGTCGGCCTTACTCTTTTTGGGTCGAACTTTCTATTTACAGAAACAAACATGATGCATGCATTATGTAATCTCGGCACGCCAGCATCCAAAAATCACAGCCCGATTCATGTAGCTGTTTGATATTTGATCGAGAACCAGCTCATGAGTGACGAGACTTCAATGCCTGCCTCCCTACCTCATAAGTAATGATATAGATGTATACGTTGGCTAAAATTAATAATGTTTTGTGCAACGAACGTTGTTCCACAAGAGGTTTTGGAAAAATATTTGGAATGAAGTTGAAAAATGCAACTTCGACAGTTGATAGTGAAAATCATTTTCTGTTCCATGGAATATGATTATTGGAGTGTGAATCTTGGAGTGTGAATCTTCACCCAATAACACTAAGATCCTCCATTTTTCCTTGCCTGAAAATGCTCCTTTAGATTCAACAATTGATATGGTTTATGTTCATTTTATGGCGTCTCGTACGTTTTCGAAATTTATAATTGTCGGTCTCAATTGATGTAATTCTAGACATGGATGCTAACACAATCTTTCAGACATATACCCGAAGTGAGAAAGTATAATTTGGTATTATTCTATTCAACAAAAAAAAATTATGAGTTGGAAATAGTAAAATCATCAAATTGTGTGTCCTATTTAGAGAGAAAGAGACTATCCGATCTTTATATGAGAAATAAAAAAATATTGAAATTGTCAAATAACAATTACCCATTTCAATCTCTCTTTATATATAAGTCACTCGTTTTCTAAAATTAGTCCACACTCTTTGTATTAACCACAGCACATAATTTCGAACCTCTAAATTTATTGAACCATGAAGAAAGTGATGAGTGATTCGTCATAAGTCTTTGGTTGACACTCGTGAATTTCATCAAGTAAAATTTTGGGTATATTATGTGTTTAGTATTTGAATTATCATTTTTAGCCCGTTTTAATACCTAGACTTTTAATTTTTTCAAAACCATACATAACATTTAGTTTTTATTTCATATTAGTACCACGTTAAAAACTTAACGTTAAGTTTTGAAAAAAATGAAAGTTTAAGTACTAAAACGGATCAAAACTGATAGTTTAGGTCTAAATGCATTAAGATTGTAATAACGGGTACTAAAATGAAACAAAAACTAAACGTTAGGTATAGTTTTGAAGAAAAAATTGAAAGTTCAAGTAATAAAACAGACCAAAAATGATAGTTTAAGTACTAAACGCGTAATTTACTCTAATTTTTTTATATAAAAAATTCCAAAGATCAATCAAAGAGAGTAAAAGAGAAAGAAAGGAAGTATTCATTATAACAATCAAATTAACAAGAATAAGTGTTACACGACAAAAGAGGATTACCAACTAATTATGCAATTGATTAATGAAATCTAATAACCCGGTTGGGGTGTATGCTTCTTTCTCTTACAACTAAATTGAGGGATGTTCAAACCAATTCCTTTGTCTAGAAATGACACACTCGTTATGTATGTATGTATAAACCCCTTTTGGCTGTAAAAAACTAGGATCTTATAACCCCTAAAGTTGCAGCCTCAAGGGATACGGAATGCTTAACGTTACCAATATGGAGATGATGTACACCAATAGGAATTCTTCGAATCCCAGACCTGTCTACAACACTTAGAAACTTGCAGACATGGATGTTGAATCCTACTCGCTGCTGAGACCGAGCCGGGACATGCACTTTCGTGAACGCCACCAGCTGTTTTCGTGGTGCCCAAGAACCAGCCGGTGGGGTGGAAAATACAAGCATTGTGTGAGTGCCGTCCTTTGATCCCGTATTTTTCACGTCTACTTGAAGCCCAACAGAGAGCCTGTTGCACTTTGCATGGTTCACTTTGATTGCCTTGCCTGACACGGTAGTGTTCCCTGAATGATGGCGGCCGTCTAGAGGGACCACCACAACTTTGGGTGCACCAGCGATGATGTCAACGAAGTTGGTGTAACTCAATCCATACCCGAATGGGTACACTACTGGTCCTTTGTAGAACCTGTAGGTTCTTCCAGGATAGTTTCTGTTTTGGCTTGACCGCATGGCCATGTCTGTCATTGGCAAAGTTGAAACATAATCTTCTGGGTACCATGTCATAGGCAGCTTGCCTTCTGGATTAGTTGCTCCATATAGTACATCAGCTATGGCTGCTCCACCGCCTTGTCCGGGGTATCCGGCCCATACAATTGCAGCAATACGTGGGTCGCTTTTAGCAAAAGACACATCAATAGGCCCACCGGACATCAAAACTAATACGGTTGGACCTTTAGAAGCCATGGATACTTTGGAAACAAGATCTTGTTGGCGTCCCGGCAAAAGCAACCCTGTCCGGTCTTTGAATTCTGCTTCAATTGATTGGTCTAACCCCATCACTAGAACCGTTGCATCTGCTTGACGAGCAGCCTCAATTGCTCCACTAAATAGTTTGTCATCCACGCAAGCTACATCCGCACATCCCATCTGGTGGATTGTCTTTGCGTAATTTCCTATTCCTTGAAAAGGAGATGTGTATCTACACGCAACACCTAGTGGTCCATAAAGAAGAAAACCCTCTAAACCATCTGAACAAAAAAGAAGTTCAAAGAAAAACTAATTTTGATTACAATTTACCAGCATAGTTTCCAATCATGGTAACAGTCGCATTAGAGTTTGGTCCGATAACAGCGACGGTCCGATGCCGTCGGTGTGATAAAGGCAACGAAGGACCACGATTTTTAAGCAGAACAATGCCTTGTCTCGCAGCCTCGAGAGCAAGCTCTCGGTGAGACCGGGTGCACACATCTTTCGGCCCCAAGTTCCCGAATGGTTGTGCGGATGGCTCACCGTCATACATGCCGAGTCTCATTTGGACCGTGAGCGTATTTGCCAATGCACTGTCGACATCGGTCTCCTTCAACAAACCCGCTTTCACTGCACCTTCACTGTGTTGCGCCAAGAAAGGTCCACAGTCCAAGTCCAAGCCTGCTTTGATGGCATCTGCAGCTGCTTCTTCAGGTGTTGAAGTGTAATGTTGGGTATTATAATAGACCCCAACTGAATCACAATCTGAAACAATGTACCTGTGTGCCACCAACATCCAGCGGTCATCAAGAAATCATAACGATCATCAAATGTCGTTGAACATAGATCTTACCCGTTGAGTTTCCATTGACCTCGTACAGTCTTCTGTAGGAGATTAGGGTCAGCGCAGGTGGGGACACCGTTGACTTGATTGTAAGAGCACATAACACTGGCTACATGACCTTCCTTCACACACATTTTGAATGGAACATTGAATGTATCCTTGATGTCCTGTTTGCTTACCTTGGCATTGAAGTGGAACCTGTCGACACCATTCCAGTTATCAAGATCATAGGCCGTGAAGTGCTTGCAACAAGCCGCCACCTTCAGCCGGTCACCGTTGTTTCCCTGTAAACCTTTAACATAGCTGGCTGCATATATACCGGCCACCACTGGATCTTCACCGGGAGTTTCCTGTCCTCGGCCCCACCGTGGGTCCCTAAAAATGTTGACATTGGGGCTCCAGTAAGTGAGTCCGGCCGCTCCCCCATTGTACATGGCCCTTGCCTCATCCGACACAACCTGAGCCACCAGAGATTTTACTTATGTGTGTACATTCAGTGTGTTCTACTGTGATATACATTATGACCTGATAAGTATAATGGTTTAGTTTTAGGTTTGTAAGCCTTACCTTTCCAATGGCTTCCCATAACGTGGCATTGAAAGAAGCGGCGGTTGTGATTACTTGAGGGAAGCTAGTGGCACCAGGGAAGGCTCCGCCGAACTTTGTTCCGGGTCCTACATTGGAGACACCGTGAAGAGCCTCGGACCACCATTCGTAGCCATTGATCCCCAGCCGGGGAACTACTGCAGCATTGTTCACAAGCAGCCTAATCTTCTCCTGCAAAGTCAACCTTCCTAGAAGGTCCTTCACTCTATCCGATACCGGCATCGAAGCCTTGCAGAACGACAACTTCGCCGTCATTGCATTTTTGGGATCGCAAGCAAACGGATCACGGGCTCCACTGAAACCACCCGAGAGGAGAAGGCAAAAGAGAAGGTGGCGCTATAATTGGCGAAAGCCATTTTTGTTTTGGATATTTTGTGATGGAACAATGGGTGAGGAAGAAGATTGTTTAGTACTTATATACATAATGATGAAGTTTCTGCAAAGAATTGAAATGGCGACGATGCAGCAGAAAGAACCACTTTGATCATTGCATGTTCACACTATTCTTTACTTCTATTATTATTTTGTTTAAAAATATTAATAATAATAATAATAACGAGGTGAAATATATTACTCATGGTGGGCGGGAGATTAAGTTGGTTGAGACTATAATTCCATAGATGTCAAAACTCTTAAGTTAATCAACAGTGAGTTAGCCCAGTTCCAACGAATTAGGTAGTTAAGTGTACTGAGGTAGATAATCCGAGCTCGTTTTGGCTTTAAAATGTGATGTTGTGGTAGTTATTAGTATTAACTGAATGAACTGTAGTTGCCTAATCAAAATAAAGTATGATTCATTGCGTCCTTTTCCGCTTTAATTTCTACCTAAATATTAATTGTTCTTCAATGAATAACAAAGAAACTAATAGCATTTTCTTTTAAACATAAAATAAGAACATGTTTATATTTGATGTGTTATTAATATTAGTGGCTCGAAGACATCCTATTGAAAACGAACACTTGCTCATCCGCCAAGACAAGTAGCTGGTCTGATAACTCTGGAGGAATGATGTTAGTTTCAATTTTTAGCCAAAAAAATATATATATATAGTCTTTAACTACAATTATTAAATAAAAATAAATGCAATATCTATAAATATGAATATTAATTTTACTAATGGTTTAATGGTAAAAATATTATTAAAATAAAATTTTAGATAACATTGGATTTCGTGCTTGATTCTAATATTTTTTATTCCTTTTTCTTTTCATTATTAAAAGGAAGAAAGAAAAAAAGAATGGCTTAGCTTTGAAGAGAGTTCGGGACAAACTTCAGGTTGATCCCATAGTGGAGGGTAAAATGGTGCACGATTGCTTACCAGAGAAATAAAATACATTCCTTCTGAAAACAACATTCGTCCATAGAAAAATAACGACCCAAGTGATTGCCTTGAAAGCTAAACAATTATTTAGTCCATTGCTTGGACTGTTGCTCATTTCTTTCCAAAATAATAATATTTAATTACTACTTGCAAATCCCAGTTAATTGAATCATTTATAAATTACCTCAACAGGAGAGGAGAGTCATTCAGTCTTGTTGTAACAACATTGTCGAATTTCCCTTTAACAACCCTCTTGTCCTATAACCTTTGCTTGCATTTTGTAATTGCTTCCTAAATCTTAACTAGAAGAACACAACAACAAACATGTTGGCAAATAACATACATTCAATTGCTTGGAGTTTAAGATTATTGGACGCAAACATCTTAACCAATACCATGCAATGTTGTTTCATTCACTCTGCCTGATAGCATAACTAACTAACTAGCCCGCCCTGTAGCTGTGGGCATTCCTATGCTGTCATTGTTGGCCATTTTCCATTATTCATTTTTCTTTTCTTTATGTATATTAGATGATTTGGGCCTTATTCTTTCTATATTATCCATTACAATGCCCACACTGAAACATGGACTCCATGAAATCAGAGATTCTTTACCAGCTTTGGCTGGGCTGGTTTTTATACCGGGATGGCGTGATCCAAGAATAAGTACCAACATTTCCCCCCCTCCCCTTATTGTTGGTAATAACGTTGATACAAAAATATTTTCAATAATTTACTTACAATCCCCACAAATCTCTCATTAATTTATTTCAACAATGCCTCAGCTTTTAGAAGATAGGTAACCACTTGTACCGAAATAACTCTTCACCTTTGGAACCATTAAGTCCATGTCAAACCTTCTAAATAGTTGTTCTCTAATGCTTCATCAAATTGCACAGCTGAGCCCCAAGTTCCTAATAATTTGCTAATATTAAGTGAAGACATTGTCATTTCTGAACATAACAGGATTATCAGAAGACAAAAATAGAAGAGTGACTCCCCCATCAGACTATAGAGCAAAAGATGATTTAAAACAGGAATGTTTTTAGCATGCTGCTGCCAATAACATAATCTCACATTCAATTCAGATTCAAACTTAACTGTTATTCAAGTCTCGGCAAATTCCGACTACTACTACTACCTACATAACTTCAAATGGTACAAGTGACAACTATATGTTAAATTCAACTACCTTAGGATATGGATTATAAAAGCCTGCAGATGGATGAAGCTGACACGGGTAGCCTCCAATTGATTTATAGCAACTTTAGGCATCTATAAATCGAATATCAAAGGTGTGGGGATGTATCTGCCACACATTCAAGGCAGCATATTCCTCTAAACATTCTTTCAATTGAGCTTCACTATATCCCTGTTAAATCCAAACAATAAACCTTAAGCAGTGAGAATCTTTACGTAGTCTTGACAACCAAAAATCAATATTTCAGTTTCACTAATATGCCAAAACACTACTTATCCAAATATATGCACTAAGAACAAACATTTAACTTTTGTGGTCTAGCTTCTAAGATCACCATGCATTGTATTTGCAGTTATTGGTGCTAAAACAAGAACAATAATAATACATCAGCAACCTCCAGAAAGGTCAAATGCTAGGGTTGTTTGATTAGATGAACTAAATCACCTCAGTAGCACTTGGTTGAATCTCTTGTAATACAGGCTCACAGATTAACAACAGCTTGCTAGTAATAATCAAGTGTTTATATTTTGTCACAGCTTTCAAGTTAAGACCAAACTTATTCCCATCAAGTACAGAAATCCTAGAATATAGACTCCAACAAGAGGCCAGAAGACTTAATTGTCAAGTTACTCCATGCAATAATAATGATATTGCCTTGCAAGATGATTGGCATTAGTGTTAGATAACATTTCAATTTCCCAGACAATAAGCAACAATTACGAGTTCAACTATCTTGTATGGAGAACAAACCTTTCTAGAAATCCAATTCAATGCATGGGCATATCTCACATCCATCTCGTTAGCCCTTGCCGCTTCATCTCGTAAGATTGAATATATATCAGATATGGCATCCAGACCAGACTTCTGACGTTCATCGGAATACAAGGAGAATTTTGACATTTGCATCAGCCTAAGAGCCTCATCGACATCACTCTGGGCCACAGTTTCAGAGAAACGAAGCCTTGCTAGTGCCTGTGACAAAATTATATCAACTTCATGTCAATTGCACTTCAAATGAAAGAAAAATGCTCCACCCAGGGGCAGATATTTTGCACCAGAAATTATTATAGTCAATCTACATGAAAAAATTTCATATTAGCAAACAATAACTCTGAGAGTGCTGTGTTGTACTTGCACCTACATTTCAGAGCCAGACAATCTACATCCTTCACCCTTCCCTTTGTCCAACCCAAAGAAAACCAATCCAACCCGTTAAGCAGACCAATAGAAAGTAAAGTACTATTATATCAAGAAAAAAAAGGAACTTGGCACTTACTGCTAATATTCGAAGAATGCTTAGCAGGGTCCTCACAGTAGTATATGAATGAGGTGTATTTGATTTAGCTTCTTCTTGCCGAATGCTGGAATAAGCTGTAGCAATGTACTCTTCCAGCTCCTTTGGAACACAAGGAGAAAATCTTCTCGCAGCAGAAATATATGCTCTACAAATGAAAAGCCATAAAACAAGATATAAGTACAGGAACCTAAATGAAAATCAACAACTTTAACATACCAAATATGTGTAATAAGAACAGGAAAAGCTACTTACACAACACACGTATCATTATCAACTATGAAACAGAATATAGCTTCTACAAATCCAGAAAAAGGAGGCCAAGTTTTCCATGGAAAAGCAATTACTGTGCTTACCGAAGGACAGATGATTCAAGTGGAGTGAACCCAAGAGCTGGAGATTCTTTATTCTGATGCACATAAACAACATGCCTTGCCATCTCAAGATCACTATCCATATCTGCTCGATCCAAGATCAACCACAGAAGATCAAATCTTGACAGAAGGGCTGGAGGGAGGTTGATATTTTCAGCTGGAGTTCTGCGTAAGTCATATCTTCCCCTTCAAAACAAGTTAAATGACTCAAGTTAATAAATTTGATTTTGCATATAGAAACAACTTTGAAGGACCTAAATCATTTTTACCAGGCTGGATTCGCAGCAGCAAGAATTGCAGTTCTTGCATTCAGAGATGTTGTGATCCCTGCCTTTGCAATACTGACAGTCTGCTGCTCCATAACTTCATGTATTGCTGTACGATCAGATTCATCCATCTTGTCGAACTCATCAATAGCGCATATACCCATATCCGCCAACACCTGAAACAGAATCAAGATGTCACTATTAAACCATAGGAACCTTGAAGATAACAATTATATAAAGAGGGTCATATTTGAGATTAATAATAATTAGATGTAATGGACCGTATTTGAGTTTAGATATACTAAATGCATATGTAAAACAGAAACCAATTCAAAATTATAACCATTAACAGAACAAAGCATAACTTGTAACACGGACGATACAAAAGAAAGGTTGGCAAGATCTATATGGTCCTTAATGAAATGTACACAATTGTTGTTGCCACATTCTTCTGTCTTATCTTGCCATAAACATATTCATTTAAATACAATAAATTATAATACAAGAAAAGAACACATCTAACCAAGGCTCCTCCTTCCAAGACCATCTCATTTGTGACAGGATCTTTCTGCACAGCTGCAGTTAGACCAACTCCACTGCTTCCCCGGCCAGTGGTATAGACTCCCCTGGGTGCTACATTTATAATGTGCTTGAGAAGCTGACTTTTGGCAACACCCGGATCACCCATCAAACAAATATGTAAATCTCCTCTGATCTGCAATATAGGCAAGTAATTCGTTAAAATGCTATTAGTCGGTCCAAATGACAAATACGAAAGGAAGCAAATAGTAAGTATAAAATAAAGAGGATTCCTCGGTAGGAAAGAAAAGGGAGTGATGAAATTAGTGCTATACTGCTCATGGGCATAACTTGAACTATCCAAGTAAACAGTGAAATGATTTGGCCAACTTCTGTAGTGAGTCATATTAGTAGAAGTGATAAATGATAATAAGAAAATGCCGGCCAACAAACACAATAGAACACAAGATGGCATATTACCTTCATCCCATCCTTTAGCTTACGGTGTGGAGCACCCACAAGAAGAAGAAGCAAAGCTTTTTTAACATCTTCATGTCCATAAATTTCAGGAGCTAATGAGCGTGCCAACTTGTTATATATATCACCATCCTCAGCTAGCCGTTGAGCATAATAAAGTGAAAATACATGCACATGCATATTGTTTGGGACTTAATTTGTTTCAGTGAATGGAGATCTGAGACATCCATATCAGATGTCTTCTTTGCAAGCTAACATAGTGACATTAGAAAGCATAAAGATGGATATTTTTCATATTGAATATTATATGTATTCCTCCAGTGATTATATCAGGAAAGTGGCATACTCTTCGTATTTTTTCTTGAAATGAGTGACAGACATGGCTTCCAAATATGTGTCTGCAACTAATCCAGCACGCATTGCCCTAAATCCGGTGTATGGAATAGGAAGAAAGATACCCGATAATTCAACAACATCACCGGGTGAAACCTGAATTAGATAAGCAAGGTAACACAAACACATTGTTAGCACAATGCAGTTAGATTTCATTATGAACAGGATGTGATGTCTCCAGCCATGCAATGTAATGTAGCAAGGAGGGGAAGCGGAAAAAGAAACAGGTGCGATGTCTACACAGGAATTTTATGAAATCAATCTTTTGGTACTTTGATCACAGGTAATTAAAATGAAAACCAACCTTTCTTGTTATTTCCCCTCTAAAATGAACCGTCATTGTCCGCGGAATGCGGCCTTTGGGAACATGCTCTGCCAACTCTTGAATCTTGGCCTGGAAAATTTAATGTTACACATTATCGAGAATGTACCAGGATCCCTTGCTATTACCGTTATCTTAATAAACCATATTAAACTATAACCTCTTGGAACTTCAAAAACTTGGATGCCCTAAGTTGAAGGATAAGGTTCCCTTTTGTCTTGTTTATTGAACAACGCGTTGATGGGCACTGATACAATGGCATGAACACTCGAGCAGTTACATCCTGTTTGGCACACAAATGGAAAGAGAAAAAAGTAGGCATTACAAGTGATGTATATGTCCCTTAGCAAGTCAGCCCATCACCATTGACAAAGAGAACAATTAATATTTATATAAAAAATCTGAAAATAGTTAGTTACCTGATAAATTTCACAGCCACATTCTTCACATGTGTATACAGCCACCTGCATCAGAGGCTTAACATCTGAACAACGAGTTACAA
Source organism: Hibiscus syriacus (assembly GCF_006381635.1). NCBI lineage: Eukaryota > Viridiplantae > Streptophyta > Magnoliopsida > Malvales > Malvaceae > Hibiscus > Hibiscus syriacus. The sequence goes on along the minus strand of NW_024062302.1, from coordinate 287,355 downwards.
TACCAGCTATTCTTACAAGCTGGCCAATATATGAAGCCTTCACCTCCCTAATAGTGAATGGTCTCCCCTTTGAAGGTGCTCTGATATAAACTTCACTGAATAAAAACTAAGCGAGCATCAGCCAGTGCAGTTATACTTATCCAGAATAGAGTAGATGTTTACACAATTTAAGCAATGATAATGCATAATAGAGCATACTAAATAATATATATCAAACGGATATCTTAAGATCAAATTATACATACACTATAAAAGGTTTTGCAACAATTTTATTCTCTAATACCAGCTTACAATTAGTAAGCCTGACTAGAAAATAATAAACTGTGATCAGAAGCAGGCAACATCTAAAGCTAGCTGTATTTGACTTCAGTTTGCACACTGTCGTAACCGTCTTTCGGTTGGGCCCCGGAATTGGGCTTCGACTTGAAAAATATGGATTGAAGTCGCCACCGATCATTTATTTAAAAATAAATGGGTTGATCGGATACCCTATTTCTTACCTGATCTGCGTCTTACCAGAAATATGTCGGGTTCGGGAGTCGGTTACGGTCAAGGAAGGATTAGCACCCTTGAACCGCCCTTTCGGTGCTACGTAATTTCCAGTTGTCTTAATTAAGAAAAATAACAAGTTAAATTAAAAGGTAAAGTTTCGACCCCAATTACTTACCCTTGATTGATTTGAAATTACTACTAAAAAAGGTCCAAATATGTTAGATAATAAAATAAAAGAAATATTGAACAAAGATTAATTAAATAAAAAAAATCAAAGGAGGGAAAAACTAAATAAAAATGTTAGATTTAAAAGGGAAAAACATTTAGGAAATAATAGTAATTTTATATAAAAAAGAAAGTCAAAAAGGAAAAGGTTGAAAAGTTGAAAAAATTAGAATAAAAATTGAAAAAGTTGAAAAGAATGTTAAAAAAACGTGTAGAACAAATATATATATATATATATATATATATATATATATATATATATATATATATGTATAAATATAAGAAACCTAATAAATAAATCTAAGAAAAACAAACAAAATACCATCACTTCACGGAAACGTGAAGTTTTGGTCAGATAGAAGACAAAAGGGGGACCCTAGAAAAATGGTATTTCAAAGGTTAGGTTAGATATATATATATATATAATAATAATAATATAAAATAATAATAAAGACAAAAGACTAAAAAAGAAAAATAATATAATATAATAATAATGAATAAAAACGAAAATAATAAGAAATATAGAAAATAAAAAGAAAAATACACTTATATATATATAATTATAAAATATAATACTTAAATAAAGAAATAAATAAAATAATTAAAATATATATATAATAATAGGTATATAAATAAAACATTTAAAAATATACGTACACATAACAAAATAAATAAAATAATAAAAATAATATAAGGGTTAAATTGAATAAAAAAGAAAGTTGGGTGGCGAAATTGAGATATAACTAGCCTTAAAATCGAATTAATGGAGCGAAAAGAAAGAATTAAAGCGAAGGGGGACTAAAACTGGGATTAACCCAGTTTTGTTTGAAAATGTGCGGATCTGACCCCTGGGTCGGGTTAACACGCGGACCCTGAATGGGTAAATGGGTCACGTATATAAGCCATTGTTTTGGCTTGATAGTTTCATTTTCTCATTCAGGGTCCGCGTGTTAACCCGACCCAGGGGCCAGATTCGCACGTTTTCGAACAAAACTGGGTTAATCCCAGTTTTAGTCCCACTTCGCTTTAATTCATTCTTTTCGCTCCATTAATTCGATTTTAAGGCCAGTATATCTCAATTTCGCCACCCAACTTTCTTTTATTCAATTTAACCCTTATATTATTTTTATTATTTTATTTATTTGTTATGTATACGTATATTTTTAAATGTTTTATTTATACCTATTATTAATATATATGTATTTTTAATTATTTATTTATTTCTTTATTTAAGTATTATATTTTATAATTATATATATAAGTGTATTTTCTTTATTTTCTATATTCTTATTATTTTCGTTTTTATTCATTATTATTATATTATATTATTTTCTTTTTAGTCTTTTGTCTTTATTATTATTTTATTTTATATTATTATTATTATTATATATATATATATATATATTATATATATCTAACCTAACCTTTGAAATACCATTTTTCTAGGGTCCCCTTTTTGTCTTCTATCTGACCAAAACTTTACGTTTCCGTGAAGTGATGGTATTTTGTTGTTTTCTTAAATATTATTTATTAGGTTTATATATATATATATATATATATATATATATATATATATATATATATATATATATATATTTGTTCTACACTTTTTTTTAACCTTCTTTTCAACTTTTTCAATTTTATTCTAATTTTTTCAACTTTCAACCTTTTCCTTTTAGCCTTTTTGACTTTCTTTTTTATATAAAATTACTATTATTTCCTAAACGTTTTTCCCTTTTAAATCTAACATTTTTATTTTAGTTTTTTAGTTTTTCCCTCCTTTGATTTTTTTTATTTAATTAATCTTTGTTCAATATTTCTTTTATTTTATTATCTAACATATTTGGACCTTTTTTAGTAGTAATTTCAAATTAATCAAGGGTAAGTAATTGGGGTCGAAACTTTGCCTTTTAATTTAACTTGTTATTTTTCTTAATTAAGACAACTGGAAATTACGTAATACCGAAAGGGCGGTTCAAGGGTGCTAATCCTTCCTTAACCGTAACCGACTCCCGAGCCCGACATATTTCTGGTAAGACGCAGATCAGGTAAGAAATAGGGTATTCGATCAACCCATTTATTTTTAAATAAATGATCGGTGGTGACTCCAATCCATATTTTTCAAGTCGAAGCCCAATTCCGGGGCCCAACCGAACGACGGTTACGACAGCTTGGCGACTCCGCTGGGGACCCAGGTAAGTGAGTCAGGCTAAGATAATTTCCAGTTGTCTTTTTAATGAAAAGGGTAAGTTTGAACTTTAAGGTAACATTTTGATCCTTATTACTTATTTTTGGTTATTTTTTTCGAGTAAATAGTTGGACTGACCGTTTTCTAATGATTTCAGCTTTCTAAACTTTTTCATCCAAAGGCTCTATACCCGAGCTCTGAACCCTTTAAGTGGGGGTGAAAGCGACGCATTCGTGTGAATTTATTCACCGCATATGCCTAGCAAGTAGCCTTCGGGATTCATATACCTTATGTCTTCGTGTGAATTTATTCTCCGCATAGACATAAGGGAATGTGTCCCCTCGAGTTTAACTTAGTCCACACAAGCCTGTGATGGGTTTAGGACTAAGGGTCTGGCAAGCCCAAGGGGGCACCGGCAAGGAGGACTCGAGTACCGTTTTTAGAACCTAAACCGGGAGACTTTTGAAGAAATAGAGCCTACCCCAAAACCATATTCCAAAACCTAGGACATTGTTTACTTAACCATGTTTTTGTCCCTATGTTTTTTCCCTTGCCATTTTTTCTTCTTCTTTTTCATTTATTTATTTCTGCTTTTACTAACTTTTTGCCTTTGTGTTTGTTCTTTAGCATTTGCATCATAACAAGAGGCCATTGATCCCTAAAAAGACGTTCATTACGCACAAAATAATCTGAATTAATGGATAAATGTGTTGTAATACAAGAGATTAAAAACCCCGAGGTACGACTATGGTCCGAGAAGACTCAGAAGGAAAAAGGAGACAGTCTTCAAGACAACTATGTGTCAGAGCTGGTTAGCTACGCCTCGATCAGCCTAAAGCAGAATGACGTGCAAGAGCTTCGGGACATCTGGGACAGTTGGAAGAATGAGGTGAAACAGAAGTTCAGCCAACAGTACGGTGATGTTGCACTTTTGCTTCATGTTAAGACTGATGAGCCCCTAATCAGAGCCTTGGTTCAATTCTGGAACCTGGTATACAGTTGCTTCACCTTTAACCGGGAAGACATGGTGCCCACCATAGAAGAGTACACTACACTGCTGCATTGTGAAAACATCAAACTCGAGCGGGCCTACCTTAAGCAACTAATGAAGCACCATCCCGATGAGTGGAAGACAATAGACCTGTTTGCATTAGGTCTGTATGGTCTAATTATATTCCCAAAAACATTGGGATACGTCGATGCCGCCGTAGTGGAGCTATTCGAACAACTCTCGAGAAGAGTCAATCCAGCATCGACCATCTTAGCCGAGACCTTCCGATCTCTCAATCATTGTAGAAGAACTGGCGGAGGAAGGTTCACTGGGTGTGTTCAGCTCCTTCAAGTCTGGATTCATAGCCACTTCTGGAAGACTAACGGGGTTGCCTACCGCCGTTTCAGCACCACATATTCACCTCTAGGTGAATTCATCACCATGAAATGGCATGAAGACGCCTCAAAGGAAAAATGGATGAAGGTTTTTACGCATCTTCAGGACCGGGATATTGTCTGGAGAGCCCCCTAGTTATTCCTCAGTGACGTTCTTTTTCGATATGGGGACTCCGACACTATGACCTTACCTGGACTTTGGGGTGCAGTTGGGTATGCTCCATTGTTAGCACTTAGACAGTATGGGGCACGTCAGTTTGTCCCAGCAACATATGGACTAGCTAGGTCAGAGTTTGAGTATTACGGTGACAACTATAAGAAGATGATCAAGGGAGTAGTTGATTCATGGAGGAAAGTATTCCGGATGGATGTTGTAGCTGCCAGAAGCATACTTACTCCTGATTATGTGGAGTAGCGAAAGTTAAGGAAAAATGACAATATTCCGGTACCAGACTATGAAGACACCCGTACCATGGAAGAACATCTCAGGCATGTCTCTTCTGAACTCGAGATAGCCAAGACCGAGTTTGAAGCTGTGAATAATGAGCTAAAGCAGAGGATAAGGGAGCTTGAAGCTGAACGTTATCAGTGGAAGCTTGATGCTGACTCTCAGAAAGATCAGGCAGATAAACTGGAAAGAGAGCAAAAAAGAGTCCGTTTTGAGCTCGAAGACTTGAGAAAGGGGTATCAAGATAAGGTCAAGGATAACTCCAAGTTGAAGGTAACCTCTGAATACTGGAAAGATGAAGCTCCATAGTCTGAAAAGGAAGTTTGAGGGGCCTGATGAGAGAGCTTGGAAAGAACAAACGAAGACTGCCCAAAGACGCTTGGCAGATAGTCAATATCAGAACCAGCGCTTGAGAGTTCGGGTAGCTGACTTAGAGAAACAGCATGAGAAAGATGGCAAGACGATAGCTGAGTTAGAAGCTATTGTAGATGGGTTCAAGAGGCAAGCAAACGAGCTTCAGATGATGCCCTTCGACGGAGGATTACAATGGCGTTTCCGTTGGGAACAAGCACAGCAAAGGGTGAGGGCCCGAGATGCAACCATCCGAGATTTCCTGGATCAAGTGCAAAAAGCAGCACGTCATCTTCACGGCCTAACAAGGGAAGCTGGAGTGGTTCGACAAGGCATTCAACCGGTGACAGATGAAGGCAGAAGACTTGTCAACCTATTGGAAGTTGTTCGGGGTCTAGAGGATTTAGTCCGAATGTACCTTTAATTTGTTTTTGTCTCTTAAAAGATAAAACATTTTTGTCTGAATAAGGGTTATTTATAATAATGAACACTTTTCTGGATCAATGCCTCCAATTGCATACATCATGCATTGCATTTCTTGCATTTTATATTTCATGTTTGTTTATTTTATATTTTCCATATTTTTACATTCGTATTAACTAACAGAACATGTCTCAGACACCGAGCTTACCACCGCAAGCATCAGATACACATCACCCGCACAATACTCGAGCAAAAAAGAGACAAATGGAAGCCAGAATGGAGAAGAACGAAGAGAACATGGCAAGACTTCAAAAGGAACTAGAAGATAAGATGGCTCAGAACAGTGAAAGTACTCTAGAGTCCATCAAGAAAAATCAGGAGTCCTTGGTAGACCAAATCGTAGCCAAGTTGTCGGGTCTACAGCAAGCTAGTGCATCAGGGGGCATTTCTTCCGAGGGGGTGGCCATACCACCAACCCCGCAAGTGGTTATCTCACCCGAAATATTACCCGGGGACTCATCTGCTACTAAAGGGAAAACAGCACTACCCGGGGACTCATTCGTTACTAAAGCGAAAGTTGCACCTGCTGTGAAGATACAAACTTCTACGATCATCCCTGACGATCATCCGGATGATTATCATGTCCCAGACTTTAATGAGGAAGATAAAGCCAAAAAGATGGAAGAAAAGATAAAAATATTAGAAGATCAAATCAAGATGGTCCAGGGAGACCATGATTATTATGGAGTGGACGCAATGGAGCTGAGCCTAGTTCCAGACTTGGTGCTTCCACCAAAGTTTAAAGTTCCTGAGTTTGAGAAGTTCGACGGGAACAACTGCCCTTCAGCCCATATCACTATGTTCTGTCGAAAGATGACAGGATGGCGGGAATGACCAACTCCTGATCCATTGCTTTCAGGAGAGTCTGTCCGGTTCAGCTATTCGGTGGTACAACCAGCTTAGCCGAACTCATATCTAGACGTGGAAAGGCTTAGCCAAGTCTTTCTTGGAGCAGTATAAGCATATCAATGATATGAGACCAGACCGGGTTATGTTACAAAGCCTGGAGAAGAAACACAATGAGAGTTTCCGACAGTACGCACAGAGATGGAGGGATTTATCTGTGCAAGTTCATCCACCCTTGGATGAAAAGGAAACAAGAAAGTTGTTTGTACAGACCTTGAAGGCACCTTACTTCGGGCAATTGGTAGCAATCACGTCGGGAAGTTTCTCAGATTTAGTCATGGCCGGTGAAATGATCGAGTTGGCCATTAAACAAGGAAAGATTGAGGGAGGAGAGTCCAGTAAAAAACCTCCCATGAAAAACAAAGAGCGAGAGATCAACAATGTAAACACCTACAGCGTCAGCAAGGGGGTTACGATCTCAAGCTCAAATTCCACAGCAGCTGTACCATCCGGTACTTCTAGACAGAACCAGAGAGAACTAAGAAGGGAAAGGGAGCAGTTCGAACCTATTCCCATGACATATAAAGAATTATACCAACAGCTCTTCGACACTCATGCAGTGTCGCCTTATCCTATGAATCCAATAAATCCCCCTTACCCGAAATGGTATGACGAGAGCGCTCACTGCGAATACCATGGCGGTGTGCAGGGGCATTCGATTGAAAGTTGTCTCGCATTCAAGAGACTTGTGCAACGAATGCAGAACAAGAATTTGATCACTTTCAACTCCGGAGCACCAAACGTCGCCTAGAATCCCTTGCCCAATCATCAGGAGACAGGAATCAATGCCATTACTACTGAAGGGGGCAGGAGAATTAAAACAAGTGTTTCGGAAATTAAATCTCCTTTGGCTTGGATATGGAGCCAAATGGTAAAAGCAGGATTTCTTGCACCATATCTAGATACGACAGAAAATGAAGACGGTAACCATTGTTGTTACCACAACAAAGAAGGGCATAAAGTGCAAGATTGCCCAGAGTTCAGATTGTTAGTCCAACTCATGATGGATCGGAATGAGCTGGAGTTTTACGAAGAAATTCAAGAGTCTTTGGAAGCAGATGTTTGTGCCACTGGAGAATCATCATACAGAAGATTTGGTAGGGGTAGTCCTTTGATAATTACCCCTAAGGCAAGCATGACAGTAACAACACCAGCCAAGGTGGTAATCTCAGCACCCCGGCCTTTTCAATATAAGGACAATCGACAAGTGCCATGGAAGTACGAATGTCAGGTGAGTACTTCCGGAAGATGTAATAGTAAAGTGGGGCAAAGACCACTTGAGCCGTTCAAAGAAGATGTGCTAGTTGTCAATGAACCTATAAAGGAGGAAGAAGCTAAAGAGTTCATCAAGATCTTGAAGCACAGCGAGTACAACATTGTAGAACAGCTCCACAACTTACCTACACGTACTTCAATGCTAGCACTATTTTTAAGCTCGGAAGCACACCGAGAAGCGCTGTTAAATGTCCTTAATCAAACGTTCGTGCCACAAGACATACCAGTCAGCAAGATGGATCGACTGGTGAACAATATTCAAGCTGATAATCTCATCTCGTTTTCAGATGATGAGATTCCATCTGGAGGAAGAGGCCGAACAAAGGCGTTACACATTACTACCTACTGAAAAGGCCCTGAACGTGATGCCTTTGGTTACATTGAAGAGGCTACCAATAGATACCTCTCATATGAGAGCTTGTCAGAATGTGGTTCGAGTATTTGATGGGACCAAAAGAGAGGTAATCGAAAAGATCGAGGTACCATTGACCATCGGACCAGCCACCTATGATGTTGAGTTCCTTGTGATGGATATCATGCCGTCCTATAGCTGTCTTTTGGGAAGGCCATGGATTCATCAAGCCGGTGCAGTACCCTCCACGTTGCACCAAAAAATTAAATTTGTTATTGACGGGGCCTTAGTAATTATCAACGCTGAGGAAGATATCGTGGCAAGCGTGACCACGGAGGCTCCATACATCGAAGTAGACGAGGAAGCGGTAGAATGTTCGTTCCGCTCCTTGGAGTTTGTGAATGCCACATTTGTGGCAGAAGGAAAGAGGATCCCAAGACCCCGACTCTCCAAATGCACAAAGATGGAGATCAAGCAAACCCTGGGCCGAGGCGCCAGAACCGGGAGAGGTTTGGGGAAATATTTGCAAGGAATGATCAATCCTGTCCTTCCTATCTCAAAATTAGACCAATTTGGGCTCGGTTTTCAGCCCAGTTATCATGAAAAGAGAAAGGAGATCCAAAAGAACCGGGAGAGAAGATTAGCCAGATTGACTGAAAACAAACTCCAATGGAAGCCTATGACATTCCCGCCTCTTTTCAAAACATTCAAGTCAGGTGGTTATGTGTTTGAGACCACCATATCCGAGTTAGAAACGGCTCTGGAAAATCTAAACATCAATGCTGTGACCACAGAAGATGTTGACAACGGAAATAGATCCAGGATATGCCCTCTGCCACCTGGATTCGTGCCTAGCAGTTGGTCGGTGGAAGAACTACCTGTGGTTTACAAGAGTCTTTCAGAGTAATATTCGAACAATCTCTATTTGCCTATACCCGGGGCAATAGGTGATCTTTTGTAAGGGTGAATAAACATTTTGTTTAAGTTTAATAAAAGATGCATGTTTCTTTTTCCATGACAAACAAACTTTTCTTTTATTTTTTTGAATTCGTTATCTATCTCCTTCATTCCAGTACTTCATTTCCAGTTACTCTCGAAGTTAATTCTTGACTGTTCCGTGTGGGATATTATCCTCTCACGCATGCACATTTTTCCCCTTTCAGGTCCCCAGATAACGATAATGTAGGCACTAATGATCCTGATCCGGATGTGGATTTTGAATCAACCATTTGTCTTGGGGAATTTGATGAATGCGATAATGAAGAGGAGTGCAACTTGCCTACTGAACTGTTGAGAATGATAGAATGAGAAGAAAAGCAAATACTGCCACATGAGGCGATCGAAATCCTAAATTTAGGCATTGAGAAAGATCGAAAGGAGGTTAAAATCGGCACAACTCTTTCGACTGAAGCAAGACAAAACCTGATAGTCTTACTTCAGGAATACAAAGATGTGTTCGCTTGGTCGTATCAGGACATGCCAGGACTAGACACAAATATGGTAGTTCACAAACTGCTAATCAAACCAGAATTCAAACCTGTGCAGCAAAAACTGAGAAGAATGCGACCAGAAATGCTCCTTAAGATCAAGGAAGAAGTCAAAAAACAATTTGATGCCGGTTTTCTTCAAGTGGCCAAATATCCGGAGTGGGTGGCCAACATAGTGCCTGTGCCGAAGAAGGACGGGAAAGTACGCATGTGTGTTGATTACAGGGACCTTAACAAGACAAGTCCCAAGGACAACTTTCCTCTGCCACACATAGACACTCTGGTGGACAATACAGCCGGGAACGCCTACTTTTCATTCATGGATGGATTTTCGGGGTACAATCAGATCAAGATGCATCCTGAAGACATGGAGAAGACCACTTTCGTCACAATGTGGGGCACTTTCTGTTACAAAGTGATGCCTTTCGGATTAAAGAATGCTGGGGCAACATATCAGAGAGCTATGGTGACCCTGTTCCACGACATGATGCACAAAGAAATCGAGGCTTATGTCGACGACATGATTGTCAAGGCACAGCTCTTCCAGAGATTGAGGAAATTCCAGTTACGGCTGAACCCTAGCAAGTGTACCTTCGGGGTGACATCCGGGAAGCTATTAGGCTTTGTAGTCAGCAGAAAAGGCATTGAGGTTGATCCTGATAAAGTCAAGGCTATCCAGAGTCTACCTCCACCACGAACACAAAAGGAGGTCCGAGGGCTTTTAGGAAGATTGAATTACATAGCTCGGTTTATATCTCAGTTAACCGACAAGTGTGATCCAATCTTTCGCCTTCTTCGAAAAAACAGCCCTGGAGCATGAGATGAAAACTGTCAGATTGCATTCGAGAAGGTAAAAGAGTACTTATCTCGCACTCCTATCCTGATGTCACCTATCCCAGGCAAACCTCTGTTCTTGTATCTCTCCATATTCGAGAACTCCATGGGGTGTGTCCTGGGTCAACATGACGAGTTCGGGAAGAAGGAAAGAGCCATCTATTATCTAAGCAAGAAATTCACCAATGGCGAGGTCCGATATCCTCCTATTGAGAAGGTTTGTTGTGCTCTGATCTGGGCTACAAAAAGACTCCGGCAATACATGCTGTATCACACTACTTGGCTGATTTCCAAGTTAAATCCATTAAAATACATGCTGGGTGTACCTGCTCTATCCAGAAGGTTAGCCCGATGGCAGATGCTTTTGTCTGAATTCGACATCGAATATGTGAGCCAAAAAGCGGTAAAAGGCAGTGTCATATCCGATTTTTTGGCAAGCAGAACTGATGAGAGCTATGAGCCGCTGGACTTTGATTTCCCAGACGAAGACTTAATGGCCATATCTTTAGAAGAAGCAAGCATTTCAGATGACAATTCCTGGAGAATGCACTTCGATGGGGCATCAAATGCACTAGGACATGGCATCGGGGCAATCTTAATCTCCCCAGAAGGGAATCACTACCCATTTACTAGCAGACTGAACTTCGATTGCACCAATAACATGGCAGAATATGAAGGATGTGTTTTGGGAATTCGGGCTGCATTGGGGCAAAATATAAAGACTTTGCGGGTGTATGGTGACTCAGCCTTAGTAATCTATCAACTCCGAGGAGAATGGGAAACTAAGGATATAAAACTGTTAGAATACCGAAGACTAGTGCTGGATTTGCTCGAAGAGTTCGACGAAGTCACCTTCCACTACGTGCCTAGAGAAGAAAATCAGATGGCTGACGCTTTAGCTATCTTGGCAGCCGCATTCAAGGCTGGTGGGGAGTCTGAAATGATGGCAATTAATATGCAGTCGTATGAGTACCCCGCTCATTGTTACCAAATTGAAGAAGTGAAAGACATTAAGCCTTGGTACTACGACATTCTGCAGTATATCAAGCATCGGAGTTATCCAGAAAAAACCACTGAAACCGAGAAGAGAACCCTTAGAAGGTTGGTAGATGGATACGTCCTTGACGGAGAGGTTTTATACAAGAAGAGCCATCATTAAGTCCTGTTGAGGTGCGTCGATGCTGAAGAGGCAAAAATGATAGTGGAAGAAGTACACGAGGGAGTTTGTGGAGCACATTCAAATGGACATACGATGTCAAGACAAATAATGAGATGCGGATATTTTTGGTCTACACTGGAAAGCGATTGCATCAACTATGCTAGAAGATGTCATAAATGTCAGATTTATGGAGACAAGATAAATGTTCCACCCCATCCGCTTCATGTAATGACGTCACCATGGCTTATCTCTGTGTGGGGCATGGACGTTATCGGGCAAATCCATCCGAAGGCTTCGAATGGTCACCGTTTCATTCTCGTGGCGATTGACTATTTCACGAAATGGGTAGAGGCTGCGTCGTATACCAGTGTCACACAATCCACTATTTGTAAGTTTCTGAAGAAAGAAATTATATGTCGGTATGGTCTACCTGAAAGGATTATTACCGATAACGCAACCAACTTGAACAACAAGATGATGAATGCTGCTTGTGAACAGTTCAACATAAAACATCATAATTCCACTGCTTACAGACCAAAGATGAACGGAGCGGTAGAAGCAGCAAACAAAAATATTAAGAAGATAGTGGAGAAAACGACTGAAACTTACAAAGATTGGCATGAGAAATTACCTTTTGCTTTGTTCGCTTATCGAACCTCGGTACGAACCTCGACTGGGACAACTCCGTTCTCACTAGCCTATGGAATGGAAGCAGTCCTACCCATTGAAGTCGAGATTCCGTCTCTTCGGGTCTTGACAGAAGTCAAACTAGACGATGCAGAGTGGGTACAATCCAGATATGATCAGCTTAATCTGATAGATGAAAAAAGACTGAAAGCCATCCATCATGGTCAAATCTATCAGAAACGAATGATCCAGGCACATGACAAAAAGGTGGGCCCGAGAATGTTCCGCGAAGGAGATCTAGTGCTAAAAAGAATTTGGCCAGTCCAGAAGGATTTTCGAGGAAAATGGACGCCAAATTGGGAAGGACCTTATGTTGTAAAAAAGGCTTTCTCTGGAGGAGCCCTCGTCCTGGCTGAAATAGATGGACCTGACCTGCCACGTCCCATCAACTCGGACGCAGTCAAGAAATACTTCGCTTAGGATGAAAACCCGAGAGGGCGTCCTAAGTTGAAAAATAAAAATAAAAAATGTTTAAGGTGAAAACCCGAAAGGGCGCCCTAAATTTAAAAAAAAATAAAAAAAAATAGAAAAACAAACAAAAGGAAAGAAAATAAGGTGGGTTTAAGATGAAAACCCGCAAAGGGCGTCTTGCAACCAAGGATGAGTCCAAGTTGAAAACCTGGAAAGGGCGATTTGGATATTAACAGTGGAAACATCCCGGCACATGAATCTTCTACGAACTCAACAAGTCAGAGGAATGTTGCACTCTCTTGAACGTTGTCGCATTTTCAAAGATCCTTTGGCAAATGTTGCATTCAAGGTCACCAAACGGCTTTTCAGCTCAGAAGTGCCTACATTATCGAGATCTAAGACATCCATTTACACCTCACCATGTATTCACTTTCTAGAATGTTCGTCATGTATTATTTGTTCTTCTTCTCCCTTATGAATAAAGACAATCTTTCCTCAAAATCAATTCCTTTTGTGCATCTTGAGTTGGATTTAAACCTAATGATTTGTTTACTTCTGCAAAAGATAATCGCATATTACTGTACAAAGATTCATTAAAAAGTACAGGTATCCAAAAGCCGATCAAGGCTCATGCACATATTTGAGATGGTTGAGGGGCGTCTCCCAAATAAAAAAAAATAGAATGTGCACATCAATTTTAAACATTTGAAGAATTCAAGATCAGATTTCAAAACCAAGAGTCAACAACGACAGGCCACCGGAGATCGAGATTTCTCTCCAGAGCCCAGAATAACTTATGTTGCATATGCATTTTAAGCATACCTAAGAGCATGACATCCATAACATCACATATATGCATATCTTTGCAGGTTTTACCCAGAGCCAATTTCAACTTCACAACGAAGGATATTGGACTCCAGACAACGCAAGTTCAACTTCACGACGAAGGGACCGCTGGTCGTCAATAAACAATTTCCCAATTTCAACTTCACAACGAAGGATATTGGACTCAAGACAGTACAAGCTCAACTTCACGACGAAGGGACCGCTGACTGTCAACTTCTCAATTTCAGAGCCAATTTCAATTTCACAACGAAGGATATTGGACTCCAGACAACGCAAGTTCAACTTCACGACGAAGGGACCGCTGGTCGTCAATAAACAATTTCCCAATTTCAGCTTCACAACGAAGGATATTGGACTCAAGACAGTACAAGTTCAACTTCACGACGAAGGGACCGCTGACTGTCAACTTCTCAATTTCAAAGCCAATTTCAACTTCACAACGAAGGATATTGGACTCCAGACAACGCAAGTTCAACTTCACAACGAAGGGACCGCTAGTTGTCAACAAACAACTTCTAAATTTCAGAGCCAATTTCAACTTCACGGCAAGGGATATTAGACTCCAGACAACGCAAGTTCAACTTCACGACGAAGGGACCGCTGGTTGTCAACAAACAATTTCCCAATTTCGGAGCCAATTTCAACTTCACAGCGAAAGATATTGGCCTCGAAACAGCACAACTTACATTGGATTTCAACTTCAGGACGAAGGATATCCAATTACAAGGCTCAATTTCACAAACAGATTGACCCAACTTCACGACGAAGGAGTCATCTGTAACAGCAACACCGAAGTCTTCAAGTCGAGTTTCAGCTTCACAACGAAGTATCTTTGGCTAGAAGACAATCCATGAGCTACCTCCAGTACTCTGAGTTCGATTTCAACTTCACGACGAAGGATTCAGGCTCAAAATTTTCCAGTTTTAACTCAACCTCACGACGAGGGGGTCATCTCGTGATTCATATTGACAAACCAGTTCTCATATCGGATTTCAACTCTACGGCAGAGGATATTCGATGTGGCCGAAAAGTGTGTCTTTTAATCTTTGCCCTATCCTCGTTACACGACTATGGGCAAAGAGAGGCAGCTGTAGACACACTTTTCTTGATCGAAAGAACATATATATATATTATATATTATATATTACATATATATATATTATATCAGTATTATTATTTTAAACTAATACATTTACATTTTTTTTGTGTAACAGGCCTTTACAACACAATAGGTCTTACAAATGGCCCGTCTTCAACAGACCAGAAGGCCCAGTACAGGTGGCCCAAGCCCCAAATCGGGTAGGGTTTCCAGAAACTCAAACATCTGCTGTCCCAGCCGCCAAACGCCTTGACCGTTGGATCAAGATGTGATCCAACGGTCCACAATAGGAGTCAGCTAGGGTTCCCTTTTTTTTCCATGAGAGCACCGCATCCCTTGCCTCACGAGTCCACACAGATTCTCACGCAACAACCCCGGCGAACGTGGGGCCTCTCCAACAAACGTGCAAACAACAAACACAATATTAATGTTCTACGCGAGATTAAACTCTAAAAAAGAGCCAATAGTTTTGACTATAAAATCATGTAATCAGAACACAGTTGGGGGGGATTGGAACACAAGATCACTACGTGACAACCACACACACAAACATACAATATCACGTATGAAGATATCAGAGAGCATACTACATAAAGTACAGGTCTTGTAATCGCTCGACAACAGAAGAAATAAAAAGTTTATTTTCTTTTTACCTCTGATTCGGTTCAACTTGCAAGTGGCTTTCTTTTATTTTTTTTTCTCTTGATTTTTAGTCAAAAACGCAAAGGGAAAATGAGATTTTGCCGATGAACGAAGGAGGGCAGTCGAAAGATCTTACTCAGATCTAGCCTCCCGAGGCACGATTTTAAGAAAACAAAACTCATTTTTGAAACTAGGGGGCCGAAAACTTTCGGAAAAAGCTTACCTTTTTGTGTTTGGCCGCCGATGAACGACGGTCGCCGCCGACCAACGACGGCGGCGAGGCGGAGGGATCACCGGAATCTGGGAACCAGCGACGGTGTTCATCCTGCTTGATGAACAGACGAGAGGGAACGAGAGAAGGAGACGAGAGCTTCAGCGAGAGGAGAGAAAATGAAACTATCAAGCCAAAACAATGGCTTATATACGTGACCCATTTACCCATTCAGGGTCCGCGTGTTAACCCGACCCAGGGGCCAGATCCGCACGTTTTCGAACAAAACTGGGTTAATCCCAGTTTTAGTCCCCCTTCGCTTTAATTCATTCTTTTCGCTCCATTAATTCGATTTTAAGGCCAGTTATATCTCAATTTCGCCACCCAACTTTCTTTTTTATTCAATTTAACCCTTATATTATTTTTATTATTTTATTTATTTTGTTATGTATACATATATTTTTAAATGTTTTATTTATATACCTATTATTAATATATATGTATTTTTAATTATTTTATTTATTTCTTTATTTAAATATTATATTTTATAATTATATATAAGTGTATTTTTCTTTTTATTTTTTATATTATATTATTTTTCTTTTTTAGTCTTTTGTCTTTATTATTATTTTATATTATTATTATTATTATATATATATATATATATATCTAACCTAACCTTTGAAATACCATTTTTCTAGGATCTCCCTTTTGTCTTCTATCTGACCAAAACTTCACGTTTCCGTGAAGTGATGGTATTTTGTTTGTTTTTCTTAAATTTATTTATTAGATTTCTTATATTTATATATATATATATATATATATATATATGTTCTACACGTTTTTTTAACTTTCTTTTCAACCTTTTCAATTTTTATTCTAATTTTTTCAACTTTTCAACCTTTTTCTTTTAGCCTTTTTAATTTTCTTTTTTATATAAAATTACTATTATTTCCTAAACGTTTTTCCCTTTTAAATCTAACATTTTTATTTTAGTTTTTTAGTTTTTCCCTCCTTTGATTTTTTTATTTAATTAATCTTTGTTCAATATTTCTTTTATTTTATTATCTAACATATTTAGACCTTTTTTAGTAGTAATTTCAAATCAATCAAGGATAAGTAATTGAGATCGAAACTTTACCTTTTAATTTAACTTGTTATTTTTCTTAATTAAGACAACTGGAAATTATGTAATACCAAAAGGACGATTCAAAGGTGCTAATCCTTCCTTGACCGTAACCGACTCCCGAGCCCGACATATTTCTGTTAAGACGCAGATCAGGTAAGAAATAGGATATCCGATCAACCCATTTATTTTTAAATAAATGATCGGTGGCGACTCCAATCTATATTTTTCAAGTCGAAGTCCAATTCCGGGACCCAACCGAAAGACGGTTACGACACACACCAATTCTTCGGCGTCCACTTTTAAAGGGAATAAGTAGCTATCAATTGCCATAACAAACTTTTGAATTTACAATGTAAGCGGACAAAAAAGTGAGGGGAAAACCTTGTTTCATTCCAATGGTTTAATTATATAAACTCTTTCCTACACCTCAACTCTATGGATCATTTCTCACAATAGAATGATATCTGATTGAAGAACCTACAAAACTAAAGCACCAACATAAACTCAGAAATATGCGTTATTTTCCAACTGAAGAATTTAGGACACGTTTAAATGCATCATGAGTGAACAAGTTTGTTCTTGAAGCTTACAAGTAACGTTTAATCTCCGGAGGCATCTTTTGACGTGGTTCAGACCCATCAGGATTATTGGTTGCGTCCTCTCCACTCTGTGTCATCAATATATCATGATCATCATCATGAAAGGTCTCAGTGGGCTCCGGCAAAAGCTCATCAATTGCACCTGCGAAAATTTCAATGTAATCTTCGAGTGTTCTCCGTAACTCGCCTCAGAAATTCCTCGTCCAAGTCTTTATACTGTAAAAACGGAATTAGCATTCAATGAACTAAATTAGTACTTTCTTATAAATAAATCCTATAATAAATTAAAAGGAAAATATGAAAAATTATACATTAAATAGGTCCTCAAGATCGATCTGTACTGCTTTAATTTTATGATTCGCGACTTCTTTCTGAAATTGAGAAAATGATTAGGGTTAAAAGATAATAAGGCAAGAAAACTAAAAATATGCACACTAAGAATACTCTTTTTTTCAAGTAGAAGAAAAAATAGATCTAGGGTTTTGAATTGGTGAGGATGACGAGAAAGGAAGGGGGAGACTCACGAGGATGTTCTTGTACTTTGCCTCGCTATTTGCGTCTGCGAAATTTGATAGGAATTCTTTGGCGAGAGCCGTGAAGACATTAGGGGGGAGCCGAAAATCAGGCAACAAGTAATGCAGAAGAGATTGAAAGAGGGATAGGGGAGGAAAGTACCTTCATCTGCACTGAATTCGAGGCCCTTCATGGCTCAAGTTCAAGTTCCACTTCACTGAATGTGTGTAAAGAGATAGAGAGGAAGCGAGCAACAGAGGGATGAAGGAGATGTGAGGGAGTAAATGGGTATTAGGCGGTGAAGAAAAGTGAGGTTTTGGCGGAAACAAGATGAGGAACGAAGGGTGTTTTTGGCGGGAAAATGTTGATTCAATGAATACGATGTAGCCAGGCATAACTTCGCGATATTGATTGAACGGTGATCTGCGTTCATGATGGATTTTGCACAATTTGAGCTCTGATTCTATCAAGATCTAAGGCTGCGATTCTGCCGCAAGAAACAAAAAAATATGATATGTGCCTGCTGGGATTCGAGCCCTTTATATGGTATATATATTTTCATTTTTTTATTAATATTAATGTTTGATGAATTTTATTTTATTAAATGTAATAAAATTTAGTGAATAAATTGAAAAAATTAAAGTGGGGAGAGTGAAATAGAAGAAAGAGTAAACTTTAGTAATAAGTGTGTAATTTATCCCAAAAAATTACCTATTAAACTTTTTAAAAATCAAGTAAAATGGAATATCCACATGGAATATTCCAAAAAACAAAAGAGACTGGAAAGTGCAAAGAAAGCGTTAGAATGTAAAGCTGGCGTCAGTTTGCACGCCAGCGGTGACACCGAACCCGCATCTTGTTTCAAAAGGTAAATAGTTAAAATACCTTAAATACCCCTCTGCCTCATATTAATTATTATTTTTTACCCACTTAACCTAATCAAACCCCGCGTCATTTCCCTATAAAATGCCCCCTCCCCCATCCTTTTAAGCCTTCTTTCCATTCGCTCCCGTCCAGTGTGCTATTATCTCCATCCAGATAAGTATTCTTATTTGTTTTCTTAATCTTTCTTCTTCCTTATTTCTCTTCGCTATCTTTGTTTTTCTTTTTTAATTTTATCTGTAGTTATGGTTTAGATCTAGGATTTTTTTTTGTGTTTTTCCTTTGTTATTTTTCGATTGTTTTGTTCATGTCAAATCTGCGGATTACTAGTCCAAATCATTTTATGAAATCATTCCAATGATGCGTCGAATCCGTATTCTTCACTCGTTCTCAGTCGTCTTCCTTTACTGGTTCTACGTTTTCTCATGAATTAGCTCACCCTCCTTGTTCATCAATCTCTTCATTTGGATCTAACCTCTAGTTAGGTTTTCTGGCTACTGAGAATTAGAAATCATTCATCATCATTCTAATTGTTAATTCATATTAAATATTCTCCGGGGTAAAAGAAAGACTGAACACTTCTCTTGAGATGGCTTCTGCGCAAGGATCAGCGACTTCATCCGATTCAGACCCGCGATATGTGAACATCGATGAGAGGAAAAGGAAGAGAATGCTTTCAAACCGGGAATCAGCACGGCGATCACGGATGAGGAAGCAAAAGCAGCTCGAAGATTTGGTTGAGGAAGTAAGCGCATTGCAGAAAGGGAACAAGCAGATCTCTGAAAAGATCGGCGTCACCACTCAACGCTACGTCGAGATGCAATCGTCCAACAACGTTTTAAGAGCTCAGGCGATGGAATTGACCGAGAGATTGCGGTCCCTGAATTCGGTGCTGCACATAGTGGAAGAAGTAGGGGGTTACGACATTGATATCCCGGAAATTCCTGATCCTCTGTTGAAGCCGTGGCAACTCCCCTGTCCGATACAGCCAGTTATGGCTTCGGTTGATATGTTCGAGTGTTGATGGATAGACTCTTCTTCCTTGTTGGAGTCTGTACTTGTTTATTGTTCCTTAATGTTATCTTTTCCTTCTCTCTTCCTCTGTTTCTGTTACTATTATTAGGTTTATGTCAATTTGCAGTGTACTGAACCGAGAGTTTGGGTTTTGTAGAAAAGCTTTTGTACTATGTGGAAACATGAATTTGGATGTAGTTTGCTTGAGAATAAATTATATACATTGCTTTATCATACGTCATAATTGGCCGTCTAGTTCAGTTGGTAGAACACAAGGCTTCTAACCTTATAGTTGATCGAGTCGTGGTCAATTCATAATTGCCTTCTATCCTACTTTCTCTTACCCTATTACATATGAGAATGGGGTGAGCTTATTTTTTTTATCATACGTCATCCACTAATTGTCAATTTATATCTACTTACGAGATGCACGATCATGGTGTCAAAAATGTAGTTTTTAAATGCAATGGCTGTTCATCGTTGTCAAAATATTTGTCATTACCTGTTCATTTTGATGATTGAACAATGATATTAACTTGAAAAAGGTTGCTGTTGAGTGAGACGTAGGTTTAAGCTTATGATTTGCTATGGTGTGATAATGGTAAGGTGGATGTTGTTTTGCTTGTTCTGCTTGGTCGTTCGGATGTTGTGATTCTTGGAGGATTATGGGTTAGGCGATTGTAGGTTACATTGTCTTAGCTCTTCAAGCTGACATGCGCAGGGGACTGTCATTTTTGTGGTGAATGGCGTTTACGGATCAACCATTAGGTAGGAAGTTTTTGAACGGATCTAAGATTGAGAAGGTGATCAATCGGCTTGGTGGCGGTTCATGAACATCAGGATAACAGCTGTTATGCTCTGGTTTTAAGTTCCCAATTCTCATCCACAAACTAATAGAACATGGCTGTGACGGACAAGTGCGTTGATTAAAAAAAATTATCATACTGTTCCGATCACTACCCATACTCAACGATTTCGACAACTCCTAATAAAATAAAATTTTGGATCTTGCCTTATCTTCACAATAATGCAGATTTCATATAATCTCAATAATTGTTTTCTCCCTCGAACTGCCACAATCATTGAGCCACATCAGCATTCTATACGAATCTTTAATGTGTCTCTTATTATTTTCATGATAAATGTATTTGCATTTAAGGTTCATTTCGTTTTATATTTAATCAACGTTTTTGGTGATAAAAAAGAAGGGTAAAATACACAAATGGTCTCCTGACTATATAATATTATCTTATTAAGTCTCATGACTATTAAAAACTATAAAATGATCCCTTGACTATATAGAGTTGCTTTGAGTCCCTCGACTATTAATCCAAATTTGTCATTTTTCGTTAAAAAATTAACAATCGTTTGAGCTTAATGCTAACATGCAGAATGAGATATGATAGTCGTTTGAGATTATGAAATTAGATTTAATCACATCTCAATCAATGGGTTAACGTCTAATTCAAACTGTTGTCAATTTTGTAACGGAAAAATACGACTTTAGAACATAATGAATAGTGAGGTGACCATTTTGTAACTTTTAATAATCAAGGGACTCAATAAAATAACTCTTTATAATTAAGGGATGATTTTGTACATTTTAATAGTTGAGAGACTAAATAAAGTAGTATGCTATAGCCGGTGGACCATTTGTGTACTTTACCCAAAAAAGAATATTGTTTTCTTTAAGCAATTATATCTATAGAGAGTGTATTATTAACGTACTAAGAAATATTTTTAATAGATACTACATTGTAATCAATTCAAACTATTTAAAAAAAATATATTTGAAAAATATTCCTAGGGATGAAAGTATTTTCGGATAATAAACAATATTGAAAATATATTTGAAAAATATTCCTAAGGATGAAAGTATTTTTGGATAATAAACAATATTAAAGAGACAAAGCTTTGGAAGAAAAAATATATGATTTTTAACTCAAATGTAAATTAAAATTAACATATTTTACGGTTAAAATTTAAATTACGTTTTTAACTTTAATTTGTTATCAGAGTTTATTTGATAATTTATAATTGTCTATAGTTTATATAGATCATGTTATCTATTTTAAGAAATATTTAAAAGGGTAAACTACACTGATGTCATTAAAGTTTGAGTAAATTTTCATTTTCCACACTAAACTTTTAAAAGTTACATATTGATCATTAAAATTATCGAATTATAACAAATCGAACTCATTGATAGTCACCGTTAATGTAGGTGACAGAATGCTGAACCGCTTACTTGAGCCCATTTTACCACACGTTTGACTTTCCAAAGCTTTTGAATAGTGTTCTTTCTCGTTCTTCTTCCACGTTCTACTTCATCTCTCTTACCTCTCCACTTAAGAGTCAGGTTTGATTAAGATTCTGTTAGATGAATCTGTAGGAAAGGAGTTAGTACTGTTAGAAAAACTTCAAATGACTTACGATTGGGTTCAAGAAAAGTATTATGTGGCCAAAGAGAAGTATGCTAACTGAAGCAATATTAATCGAACTTGACTTTTATGAAGAGAGGTTGACATTGGGACGACAACAACTCGAAACGGTCAAGCTTAATTGGTTTATTACACTTGCAAAGAAAATAGACCTCTCGACCTGGAATCTTGCAGAAATATTTCAAATGTTCGACAGTGTGGTGTGGAGGAGAAGATGAAACACACAACAGAAATATGGGAGTAGTCGGAGCAGCATACATTTAATGAGTTGACAGATCCAAATTCAAGCAAGAAGGAAGAGTTGTGAAAGAGAAGAGAGAAATCCAGAAACACCGTCGAAAATGAGATCCTTGGAACTGGAAATCAAGGTGAGCTTTCCACTGGGTAAGTAGCTGAACAAGCAGCTGTGGTGAGATCTCAAATACATATTTTCCGGGTAACATGCTATTTGAACGATCTCGAGTTGATTGCAGATTAAGAATGGATGGTTGGAAAGAGAATCTTGACACCGCAGTTGAACGCTTCAAGCTTGTTAGTACTTCTGAAGCTGACATATCCACAGTTTTGAAGAGTCATTACTCAAATGGTCGGAGATGAAATCAAACATCTAACAAATAAATATAAAATCAATAGCTTCCATAATCCCTTATTATATATTTGGTGAATGAAAAGTGCATTTTTCCTCGTCTGCTTGCAAAAGAAATATTTGCTCATTTGGATCCCAATATCGATGAGTGTTGTACATGAAAGATTTTAGGTCTTAAGATTACTGCTTAAATCTTTAAACTGATATTGTCTATACACCATTGAGCTTTACAATAAGCAACCTCATTTCATGATATTTAGCTTGAGCTGAATGTTTTCATGGTAAATATTACTTGAGAACATGAAAACATGAAGTTGAAGACTATTTGAGCTTTTACAGTATTGTAGACTTTGATGGCGATATAGTTAGAAATAAATCAAATATATAGGATCATAGAAGAAATCATCATTTAACCCATAACTAGTGCAGTAATGTTAGCTGTAGACGTGCATGTACAACAGCATGGCTAATAGCATGCAGTTAGTTTCGGTTAGATTTGGCGCCAGAGTTTGTTAGATTGTTAGAGCAGTTATTAGCTCAACACCAGCTATAAAGCTGGCACACTTGTAAACGGGAAATATAGTAAAAAATCAATATACAGATCTTTGTATTCAGTTCTTCAATATGGTATCTTTCGCCAATCGATATTGGGTTTCTTAATTCACGCCTTGTGACTGTGCATCTTGGCTTGGAGCTTCATGGAGTCGTTCACACGTATCGGCTTCTCTCACAAGAGAATCAATGTCGTTCTTGATGAGACGAATTTCCTACTATGGAAGCAGCAAATCCCGCTCACGGTAAGGAGCCACCGACTTGAACGTCTGCTAACTGGAGTGCTCAGGCCACCACCGGAGACAATACTCGATGACTCTGGGGTAACTCGCGCCAATGATGCATTCGAAGATTATGTAGCGCAGGATAGTACGCTGGCCTCCTGGCTTCTATCAACCATCAGTTCTCCCCTGCTTCCTCACTTTGTGGGTGCTGAATCTACAGCTGATGTGTGTAATGTTGTTCAACAACTTTTTGCGAGCAGGTCCACTACTGCTGCCATGAGCTTGCACTGCAAACTACAGTCACTCAAGAAAGGCAATGACAGTATGCGGGTATACCTAACTCGAGTGAAGGAAGTGTGCGACGCACTAGCATCGTGTGGCAGCGCTGTTTCACACGTTGGCCATGTTGCAAGCATTTTGAAAGGCCTGCCCAGGGAATATCAACCATTTATGGCTGTCATCACCACAATGAAGGAAACGTTATCTTTGGATAGTTTACATACTGTTCTGTTAGATGCTGAAGCACAACTGACCGGGTTTAATGAGCAATTAGACCATGTACCTATAGCTGCCAATATAACTGAAAGAAATGAAGTTCATGACTCGTCTTTTAATGGGCGTCGAGACTCTAAAAACATACGCTCATCGACTGCCAACAGAACTGGTGGTCAAGGTCAAGGCCGAGCCAAAGTTCAATGCCAGCTTTGCGGCAAAGTTGGTCACATGGTCGATCGTTGCTGGCACCAGTTTGATGAGGAATTTATGTGTGTGACGTTTGACTCTCAAACTCACAATACTCGCAAAGGTTAGTCTATCAACGCTCATTACTCGGCTGCTGATACTTCGAGCCTCGGCTGTGAATGCTGCAAGGGCCACTCTCAAGAAGTAGGCAGTATGCAAGCCAACATTGCTTCTAGAGTCAATGACCACTGGGTAGTCGACTCTGGAGCCACGCATCATATTACCCCAGATGCAGCAAATGTTTCTAACACCACTGAATTTCGAGGTCCAGGTAAACACTCTATTGGAAATGGGGCCTCCATTGATATTCATAACATTGGTACTGCTCAACTTTCTCTTACTACTGACTCGTCAAGAACCCTGATCTTAAATGAGTTGTTACATGTACCTTATATAACCAAAAATTTGCTTTCCGTATCCATGCTTGCTAGGGACAACAAGGTTTATCTTGAATTCCATGCTGAAAGATGTCTTGTTCGTGATGAACGTTCCAAGGCGATCTTACTTTAAGGCGTAGAGAAAGGTGGTTTATATGTG
The DNA here is from genome assembly GCF_006381635.1 of Hibiscus syriacus. Lineage (NCBI taxonomy): Eukaryota > Viridiplantae > Streptophyta > Magnoliopsida > Malvales > Malvaceae > Hibiscus > Hibiscus syriacus. The sequence goes on along the minus strand of NW_024062302.1, from coordinate 262,655 downwards.
TTTTCGCTGAACGAGCTTGATGCAGAAAAGAAGACTGCTGAAGCTAACCTTGCATTTACCTCTCAATCTGAGCTGTGGCATCGACGGTTGGGGCATCCAGCTAATTGTGCGTTTAGTACAGTTGCAAAAGAACTTGATGTAAGGCTTGACCTTGATATTAATAAAACGTGTGTGGCTTGCTTTATGGGTAAAAGTCACAAGCAACCGTTTCCTTCATCAAGTACCCAATACAGTGCACCATTTGAGCTAATTTTTTTTTATCTTTGGGGACCTCCCCATGTTGCTTCGAAGGGTTATCGATATTATGTAACGTTTATAGATGTCTTTACTCGTTTTACTTGGCTTTATCTACTCAAAGATAAAGCTCAAGCAGTTGAAGCATTCAAGGGATTTCACAAGTTAGTTGCAAATCAATTCGGTGGCTCGATTAAAGCTTTGCAATCAGATTGGGGTGGAGAATATCGGGTGTTTTCTGCCTTACTTGCTAAATCCGGGATAGTGCACTGATTGACCTGCCCTCACACGTCCGAGCAAAACGGGGTGGTCGAACGCAAGTATCGCCATGTCGTTGAGTTAGGTCTTGTATTGTTGGCCCAAGCTTCGTTACCTATGCAATACTGGTCGTATGCCTTCGTAACTGCTGTTCACCTCATAAATCGTCTTCCAACAGCTGTGCTTGGAGGGATTACACCATACGAGAATTTGACTCAAAGAAAACCGGATTATGCTTCCCTCAAGGTCTTCGGATGCCAGTGCTTTCCGCATCTCAAACCCTTCCAGAATAACAAACTATGTTTTCGATCACAATCCTGCATATTTTTTGGCATTAGCCCTCAACACAAGGGCTACCAGTGCTTGGCAAACAATGGTAGAGTTTACATCTCTAGGCATGTGGTATTTAACGAATCTGTTTTTTCATTTGCAGAAAAAAACGTAGTCTGCTCATCACGTGGTTCGCAGGGTGTTTGCTTGAAAAAATTCCGATTGTAGCTGATGTAAGGAAGTTGAGTCCTGACACTATGCCTACAAACCATCAGGGTACTGCAGTTACTGAGGACAGTGATGAACAACAGTACCAGAATATGGTTGAAACAAATAACAACAATGCTGGGACCTCACAAGGTGAAGGGTCAATTCCTACTGCTGGCTCGGGGGCAGAATTCAATGTGCCTGTTGTAAATGATACTGATACAGTAACTAGCTCAAATCGAGAGCATGAAGAATTGGTGTCACCTACTGTTGCACCTACTTTACCGGTGATGGAAAATCATCATCCGATGATAACACGCAGTAAACGTGGTATTTACAAACCCAAGTTGTATTCTATTCATTTTGATAATGAGATACCCTCCTCGGTACAAGAGGCGCTACAGACGACCGAGTGGAAGGAGGCAGTGCAAGCCGAGTTCGAAGCACTTCAAAGGAATAATACGTGGGAACTGGTCAAATTGCCAGAAAGTCGCGCTCCTATTGGGTGCAAATGGTTGTTTAAGCTAAAGCGTAACCCAGATGGTTCTATACACTGCTATAAGGCACGACTAGATACGAAAGGCTACTCGCAAATACCAGGACATGATTTCCTCGATACATTCAGCCCGGTTGTTAAGTTCGCCTCCCTTAATGCAATCTTGGTACTAGCAGTGTCTAATAACTGGGAATTGAGACACATTGATGTGAACAATGCCTTCCTCAATGGTGATCTTACTGATGACGTATTCATGAAACAACCACCAGGATTTGAACAATTTGCTGAAGATGGATTTACACTGGTCTGCAAGCTTCAAAAGGCCTTGTATGGACTGCGCCAAGCGCCCAGGAATTGGCACGCTAAGCTCCACAACAGCCTTGTACAGATGGGTTTTACAGCATCACAAGCATATGCATCCCTTTTTGTTTGTAAACGAGGTACTAGAAATGTGTTTGCATTAGTATACGTTGATGATATCATCATTACGGGGCCCTCGTCGTGTGAAATTCAAGCAGTAGTTTAGTTACTCAGTGCTACTTTTTCGCTTAAGGATTTTGGTGCACTTCATTTCTTCTTGGGAATTGAAGTTCATCGCTCCCGTGAATGTCTCTTCTTGAATCAGAAGAAGTTTGTGCTAGAGTTGCTAGAAAAAACAAACATGACAAGGGCAACTGCTTGCCATACACCAATGATTCTGGCACCAAAGCTGTCAAAGGATGCTGGAGAGTTACTACCGAATGCAAGTGAATACCGCAGCGTAGTAGGGTTATTACTATACTTATGTGACACCCGACCTGGTTTGTCCTATAGTGTGGGAAAGGTGGCGTAATTATGCATGCACCACGAGAAACGCATTGGCTTGCAGTCAAGCGAATCCTTCGATATCTGGTTGGTACGATAGATTACGGGTTAATGTTTCAAGCAAGCAATGCAGAACTGACTGTATCAGTATTTGCAGATGCTGATTGGGGAGCAAACGTAGACGATCGAAGGTCAATCTCTGGCTATGGTGTGTTCATTGGAAAATGTTTAGTTGCATGGAGTTCAAAGAAACATAAAACCGTATCTCGATCCACAATGGAGGCTGAATATAAGAGTTTGGCTGACGCAACAGCTGAAGTCGCTTGGACGAGCTATTTCTTTATAGATTTGGGGTTTCAGCAGTTGAGAGAGCCAGTGCTTTGGTGTGACAACACAGGAGCAGTAGCCATGAGTGCTAATCTCGTGTATCATGCTCAATCGAAGCATATAGACCTCGATATACACTTCGTTCGGGAGAAGGTTGCAGCTGGTCAGTTGAGGGTTAACTACATACCAGCTGGGCATCAAATAGCCGATGGCTTCACCAAACCGCTCTCCAAGTCTACATTTGAAGAATTTCGCCGCAATGTGTGTGTTGTACCAGGACTGTAACATTGTCTCAGTTAAAAAGAAGAAGAAAAGAGTAGAGGGAATGTTAGCTGTAGACGTGCACGTACAACAGCATGGCTAATAGCATGCGGTTAGTTTCGGTTAGATTTGGCGCCAGAATTTGTTAGATTGTTAGAGCAGTTATTAGCTCAACACCAGCTATAAAGCTGGCACACTTGTAAACGGGAAATATAGTAAAAAATAAATATGAAGATATTTGTATTCAGTTCTTCAATAAGTAAATTAGTCAAATTGAATGATATCTCTTGTATGAACCTCAACTCCACGACAGCAGACAGCCATCGCAAATTTCCAGTCTAGAAAGAACCCATTTGATTTGAGGGTCACATGGATTTTGCCACTCGTTAATTATCTCCTCGGCGTTATTAAAAGCTCATCAACAACCCACAAAAAGAGTGAGCCATTTTTTAGACATGCTTTCATCTACATTAAGCATAAACGCAGCGGAAAAGAAATCGTTATAAATACCTTCAACCATTGCTTACACTGTATGTCAAAATCCAAGAACTAAATGCACCACAATTACGTCGGACCACTGTCGACCACCATGAATCACCGTCAAGCACTTCGAACTTGACTGCACAAAGCTAGAAGCGCTAAGGATCTTCTAAGCACTCAAAACCTCACTTAGATATAGTAAATTCCCAACTCTTTAAAATGTGGAAATGCTTTGAATGTTTTTGGTGCTTAGGAACCTTCGTTATGTCTCATATTTATAATGTGGTTTGGCCATCAAAAACCACTTAAATTCCAAACCACTCCCCACCCCACGTCCATAAAAATGGAAATGCCAAAAGTGGGATTGTGCAAGGGCGTGGGATGAACCACTTTAATGCAACAGTTTCATTAATTGCTTATAGTTGTTTAATTTACTGCTTACACAATTATGTTTTTTTTTCTTTATTTCATTATATATTTTCTCTGTGCATTAGGAAATGGGTGAAGAAGAAGAAGAAGTGAACATGGAATGGAAGGAGAAAGAAGAGAGCGAAAATTCAATGACTCTATGTGAGTGGTTAACAGTCAAACTCTTCTTCTTCACCAATTTTCTAGTGCACTCAAGCGGTCCATGTCAACGGTTAACAGTCCAGCTCAACTTTTCGTCACTTATGTTAACATTGACTAACGGTAAGTGATCGATTTATTATAAATCGATAATGCTAATGATCAATTAATAACTTTCTAAAGTTTAATGGAGAAAACGAAAACTTACTTAAAATTTAATAATAGTTTACCCTATTTGAAAATATATAGGTTCACAAAAGTTATATTTTATCTTCTATAAACATTTTTTTTTATAAACTTATCTTCAAAACACTTCTACTCAAAAGTAAACTCAAATGAAATTTATCCATAGATTTTCAATAAAGTCTTCCTTGCCTTTGAATATAATAACTGGGAATTTCCGCAAATAAATCTCGAATCTTTCCCGAAAACAAGAGGATATGGGTGCAGATTGCAGAATAAAACCCATGGATTAAAGCCTTCAAAATTTGTTATGATGCTGGTGGATAAAACTTAAAATAGGTATGCATATATCTAAAATCTCTTTTAAATTGCCAACTTATCTTCTTCCATTAATTGCATGTGGTATAGGATTTCATCATTTAAAACCAGTAACATGTTAAGTTTCACATTAACAAATAAAACGTTTTACACAACTAAAATGGAAAAGGACACCATAATAATTCAATTATCGTAAGTGCGGCACTCATCTGTCTCCGGATTATCTTTGCAATAATTCTCCAACGGATCGCTATCTTTCTGCTTGTCCCTGGCGTGGCTGGCTGCCGCACTGAGCTCTTCCACCTCGTCCCACGCCGCCACACACTCACCGCTCGCCGGGTCGTCGGAGCACAACTCCTGCGCTTCCTTGATGCTCTGCTCCACCTTCTCCGAAATTCTATCAGGGGCAGCCCTCGCTGGTCTCATTACCTGCATCGGTCTAGACCTCATCTGGAAGACCCTTTTCCAGGGCTGGTTAAGGTACGGGATCTTGACGGGGCCACCGTTTTTTGAGTCCGGTGCGTTGGCTATGGCTCTTGGGGCTACGAGGCTGAGACTAGATAGGGTTGCCATTGTTGCTTGTTTGAGAGAAGAAGGGTTATGCAAGGTTTTAAGGAAATGAGACGATAGAAGAAGGGTTTTTAATTTGAAACTCTTGTAGCAGCTGAACACACATTTCTTATCATCTTTGGACCAACAAGGAATTCCCACATCGGAGAAAAGTCGAGATATTTCATGGGAATATCAGTTCTTTGCTTAATTTTGGATTTAATAAATAATAATTGCGACTAACCACTTATTGGAATGTTAAATATATAGTGGTCCCCACTGCCGATTGTCTTTCTTATATTACTATTACAAAAAAAAATACAAATACACCTAATTTATTCATAAAAAAATAAAAAATTATACACAATTTTTCATTACTTTAATCTATTAATCCAAATAAAATATTATTAATATTTATTATAAAATGATTTTTTAATTTATTTTATTTAATTCATAATATCATAACACAAATATTTTTTATTAATCTAAAGGTAATTACGAAGTAGTATCTGTTCAGAAGAGTATCAATTCATTTGACATGAACACTCAAACAGTTATGAAAGCAAAGCATCCCCAAGAGAGGCATGTGCTCAATCTTAAAGTTGTAAATTTTATTATTAGTGTCCATATAGAAATTTATTTGTACCCACCCTTCAATAATTAATATATGTGTGTGCCCACTCTAAAAACCATTTTTAGATTCACAACTACACTCAAACAACCTAACATATGATACGCTTGAACCCCAAAACTCAAATATTATTCGCTCACTATATGCTTTGCTCAAATTATAACTTTTACTCACTTCACGTTTCTAAAGTATTTTTCGCTTAAAAAAAGTACCTAACATTTTTGAAATTACTCTTTTACGTACTTACGTCGTAATATATGTGTTACATTTATATATTTTTAAAAATTTTATTTAAGAGAAACTCATATATATATTTAAAATAAATCTCAAATTTATCTAAATTCACCTACAAATTTCAAAACCTTTAATTTCAAATCTCTATTATCAATCATCATCGGTTATCATTATTATTATCATCGTTGTCGACCAATCACCCACTTATTATTATCGCCATCACTGTTGTCTTTGTTAGTCAAACTCCAAAAATGGATCATTGCACCTAAGCCTGCACGTTCTTCTCACAGTTTGGTTTATATGGCGGATGGGGTATTTCTGGTGCACATTCTTCTCACTTGGATTGTTGTCTTTGTGTTGGATTACGGCCTAATCGGAGCAGCTCTTACTCTCAGCCTCTCTTGGTGGTTTCCACTTGAAATGAAATCCTCCTTTTCTAGGTGGTGCAACCTAATATACTTACAAAAGCAAAGATCGATCATTATTCGTTCGGATATTAAAGAATTCGGAATTAATTTTGATTTCCTTTTTAAATTAAAAAGATTAAAACTAATAAATTTACAATTTTAAATTATATAACTCAAACATACAACTTTAATAGATCCGTAAACGAATATAACGAACATGAACAAGAGTATGTTCATGTTCGTTCGTTCAACTTTAATCGAACAAATGAACGAACACAAACAACTAAACGAACAAATTTTTTGTTCGTGTTCGTTCATTTTTATTCATTAAAATGATAAATGAAAACAAATGAACAAATGTAAACGAACGTACATAAATTTAATTGGATTTATATATGAGATGAGTTTCTTCTTTCCAAATAATTTTAGGGGTTTATATTTTCATTAATTGATATGGGGGTTTTTATTTGGGTTTAAAACTAGTTGAATTTTAAAATATTAACCGATAAAAGGTTAAAATTTATTAGGTCTTAATTTTTAAATGGCTTGGAGATTAGACTTAATATAAACAAACATAAACGAACAGATTATAGAACGAGTCTTTTGTCCATATCCGTTCATTTAATTAAACGAATATAAAATCTTTTTCATATTTATTCGTTTAATAAATAAACAAGTATAAACTAACTTTCTATCGAACAACTCAAGGATTATTCATCGAAAATTCGGTCCGTTTACCTACCTAAATTTTAATAATTTAACTGAAAAAAATTTGAGAATAGGGAGAATGGGGTTTTATTAAATAATAATGATTTATTTTAAAATAAAAAGAAAGTTACATACATAATTGAGTATTTATTTAAATAAGATTTTGCGGTTCGGCTTCAAGCCTTCAACCCATGAAAATTAGAGGGTAGAATTATTGACCCAATGATTTTATTTTCATTTTAATTGGTATATCACCGAAATTCATCCACAATATTGAAATTCGCCAACCTTATCTATCCACCCAACCTAATCTACTTATATCCATTCTTCTTTCCTTTTATTTTTATTAAGCAAACAATTAATTTTTTCGATTTATCAGTATCACATTATTAGTTTAACTGAATATTGAAATTAATATATGTGTTCAATTAAACAATTCATGTGATACTGATAAGTTCAAATAATGACGTTATTAAATATTATTTGTTATAATTTTATTGGTGGTTGAAAAAATATATTAATACTATGTATAATGAGCCTTGCTTAAACTCATTTTAGTTATTTCTTTACCCAACCCCCTAACCGAACAATTCATTGTCGAACCGAAAGAAAGAAACAAAGACCATGGCGCTTCGGTTTTGATCGGCAAGGTTCCTTGTCTTCCTTTTCATCGTATCGGCGCTTCCCATCGCTTACATCATCTGTCAAGAACGTGAAGAGACTGACCGCCACGTTTTCCGCTACCACAGCGCCGGTTTCATGCGCGAATGCGCCAAGTGGGACGATCAGGGCCGTCGTTTACTCGTCTCTTTCATGGAAGGCGGCGTCGGGGAAATCCACGTCCCTGATAATTATACAAACGACGTCATACTAAAAGAGGTCCCGGTCGTAAAAGACTTTGACTTGACCGAAATGCTTCCCTAGGTATCGCCCTTGACCGTCCCATAAACCGGCTGCTCGTCGCCGTAGCCGACTTGCTCGGTAACCGATATAGCGCGCTCGCCGCTTATGACTTGTCCACCTGGGATCGGCACTTCCTAACCAAGCTCAGCGGCCGTGGTATGTGTTTTTAAACATTTTCACCAACTGTAACTGTAACAATAATCAAATTCAATATTCATCCAACCAAAATTAAGGAATACAAACTTTGAACTGTATTCGTCTAAGCCTGGTTGAATCCTGTTACCGTCGATTTTTTTTATTTGTGGTGCTTTGGGTAGGGTAAGTGGCGGATCGACATTCATATTAGGGTAGACATGTGCCCATCCTGAAATTTTATTTGGGTTGAACTGCATCGTTTACCATCCCGATGGCTACTTGATCGTGAATCATACTTTGAGTGGCGATTTGTTGTAAGATTGAACCAACGGAAACCAAGTGAAGTTGATCAAAGTTGCTGGAGGTCCGCTATCATTCGGTGATGGTCTGGAGCTGATTTCTCCTACTAAGCTTGTGGTTGCCGCTGGAAACCCTTTGGGGAGATTGGCGGAGTGCTCCGATGGATGGGAAACGGCTTCTGTTGTGGCCAAGTTCAAAGGTCCTATGCATCGTTTAGCCACGGCGGCGACTGTGAAAGATGGTAAGGTTTATCTTAACCATATGTTTGGTATGGGGACCCCAAGAAGACACATGCCATTGTTGAGTTTGTTCTTTAATCGATTTTTCATGTTTCAATTGGTTACTTTTGTATTTTTTTCCCACGTTTCCATGTATCTCAAAATGAAAACAATTATCAGATTTATTTAGAAAATCTGGCATTCTTAGGATTTTAATGATTAAATTATATTAATATAATTACATTATATTTAAAATTTCATTTTAATCCCACTACAATAAAAAGATATTTTATATATCTTTTATTATACAAAAATTCATTTCAGTTCATCCAGTCAAAAAGAATATTTTAGTTCCTTTACGTTTGAAAATGTAACATCATGGATAAAAGCGGCCGTAAATACAAATACAATATTAGAGTTCACAATAAAATACAACCTCTGTAATTTTAATGAAGGAGAAAGAATTCCTTTGTACTGATAATTGAGAATTATTACAGTTCGTGTAACACATTTAATTGAAAGTTCAAACATCTATTTTCATATGTTTTGAGTTATCAACGACAACTAGTGACAGTTAATTAATGGATTTATGTCCAAATAATGAAAGCAAATGTTTAAAAAGTCAATTGGTTGTAATAAAACAATTATTGGTATTTTAATCGAGGTATTTTTTTTGTATAATTAATCAAAAAATTAAGAAAGGATGAAACTTAGACCTTGTCTTGATTATCTTCCTCCCCGGTTCCATCCGTTCTGTTTTTCCTTAGCAGCACAATTCCAAGCCAGAGCAGTGCTTTGACAACTCTAACCATTCCAATTGTGACAGTCAAGTAATACAACCACCACCCAACAAAGTCGGCCATCTCAATCTCCATCGACAGCTCCTTCTTAGCTTCCGCCACAACCACCAACGACTCAACTTCATGTCTCAGCTTCCACCACCACAAGTTGCCGACGCTCACGGCAATGGCCGCCCTATGAACCCACCTCTCCGGCGTTGCAGCCCCAAAAACAGTGTCATCTACCACCGGTTTCACCACCGTTCTAAACCAGAAAAACATTGTTTCATGCAAACCCAAGAAGAATATTAATCTACTGAACAGACTCCTCTCAACGCCGAAACCGGCGCCGTCGATTCCTAATGCTATGCTTCCTTCAATCCCGAATCCGACGGAAACCTGCAGTGTACATAGAACGAGCCAGGAGGTGAACAAACGGGGCCTGTAAACAGCTTCCTGTGAGTCGCTTGCAAACTTGATTTTCCCAGTCAAGGCATGGAGAAGAGTGGCGATGCTAAGGATTGAAACAACAACATATAGAACAGCTGGGTTGGTGTAGAAGTAGAAAGACAAAAGAAACGATGGGGAAGATGAAGGATTTGAAGCGATGGCTGTTAAGATATAGCTGAGGCATGAAAGCCTGGCGACGAGGAGGAACGAGAGGGGAATTAAGAGGCTGAGTATGGTGATTGTCAGGAGGTGAAAGAATTCTTTCGGGGTCAGGAAATTTGTAGCTTTCTGATATAAATTCTTCCACCCCATGATTTTTTCTCGGTAGCCAAAAGGAAGGAATATGAAAAACTGGGTTGTTTGTGTGACGGAGGAACATATAGATCCATCTATGAGAATGGATTTATTTGTAGTTGCGAAAGGAAGAAGATAGAGTGGTTGCCACGTCCAGATAGTTTGAATTAGTTGACACCAAGACATGGAATCTTATTCCAGGCCCTCTTAGTTTTTTTTATTCATGCAATATTGTACGTATGAATTAGTATTTGTATTTAACTAACTATTATTTTATACACTTATATTTCCAAAAAACACATCTACTTGAATGTCGTTTACTATATTTAAATGATTTCAATCTCTACCGGTTTAATTACCATCGATAGTAAAGGAAACGTTAACCCGCCGGAGAATGAACTTGTCAAAGAAATGGGCATCTCTACCACTGGTGAATTTTGGTTAGCGTTGAATATATGTGATATTAATTAAAAATTGAAATTGCAAAGCAAGTTATGTCCCCCAAAATATAAAAAACTCTGAAATAGAAGGTGAACCACTTCGACGGCAAGAAATATCAGACTCTAAAGTAGCAGTGCTTGACCTGTAAATTCAGGCCTGAAAGGTGTTGGCTACGTTTCTCGGAAAAAAAATTAAAGTTATTGGGTACGTTAGTCGTTTACATGACATCTACCAAACAATATTCTTCAAATAATTCACGGGTAAATATACTTTAGGCCACTAAATTATTAGTTCAATTATAAACAGGTCAAAATGTAAAAAAAAACTATAATATAGTCACTCAACTAAAATATTATTACAAACATGTTGTTGTTAAATCAAAATAGAAGTCTAACATGACATGGTATAATAATAATTTCAATCTCAAAGCCTGTACATCCTATGAATTTAGTTTTAATTCAAAATAATTCAACAAATTTAACTTTTGATATTTAAAAAATCCATCAATTAGTTATTTTTTACGACACTCAAATCAAACGAGTTTGTCATATCAAAACAGCAAATGGATAACTGTACTCTACCATAAAGCATCGATAAAAATATTTCATCAATGAATATTAACCAATTATATGGTTGATCAAGATTGACTTACAACGCTACAAAAGTGCATGTGTAATAAAACCTAAGACCTGAAAATGAGATTGATCTACAATCAGTGTAACTTGCATTCAGTGCTTTAAAAGCATTAACGAATTATAAAATTTGATATCTTCTAAGTGTATGATAAAAAAAAAACGAATTACATATAATTTTTATTCGCAACTCTCCTGCATGGTGTATCACAAAGAACAATAGAAACAATGTCCAAATTCAACACTATACAAGACATTGAGATTAATTCTAAGCAATATAAAAATTAAGGGGGAAGACGAGCAATTTTGGAAAAGAATAAATACTAAACTGTAGAATTTTTAAATATTAAAAGGTTAAGATTTATTAATTTTTTAAATTAAAAACAAATGGATAGAATACATAAGTTTTAGTTTGAATTCTTGAATTTATTATGAATTAAGAACAAAGACAAATTATTTATTTAGAGTTTAAAGATGGGATTTCTGGATTATTGTTAAATATTGATTGTGTGTGGGAACATGAAAGCTTGGCCCAAACCGATCAAGTGGAGGATGGGCCCCGGCATTTCCCAAAATATCTAACTCATTTATATGCCGTAGCTTTCTCGATGGTTTATTTTGGGTAAATTATAGGATGGATTATTTTTGCTTAAATTTTGTATATTTTTTATTGAATTTGAAAAACATAATATTCCTCCACTTTCGTTTATATTGATTAAGACGTGGTAATTAAGGGGTAAACTATACAAATAGTTAATTTATTAAATTAAAAAAAATAAACTACACAAATAGTTAATTTATTAAATTAAAAAGGATAAACTATACAAATAGTCACTAATGTTTGAGTAAATTTTCTTTTTCTCCACTAAAGTTTCAAAAGTAATAAATTGGTCAATACAATATCAAATAGGTCATTGAACAATGATCTTATATCTGATTTATTCCAAAAGCTTTCGAATTTTTTTGTTTGTCATTCGAAATATTCGATTGCTTCATGTCCAAAAAGTTAATTTATAAGTTTTATTTTTAAAATTTATATATATACACAAACTGAACAAAATTAGGAAACTTAAAAAGCTTTTGAGATAAATTGGGCATAAAATCATTTTTAAGGACCTATTTGATGTTTTTAGTAACCAGTTAATTTTGAAACTTTAGTGGGGCAAACAGAAACTTATTCAAATATTAGTGTTTATTTGTGTAGTTTACCATTTTAATTCTATAAATTCATTATGTTACATTAAAATTCAATGATTATATTTTAATTAAATAAAAACAAAATTAACTAATAAATTTTACGTTTTCTGAATTCTATTAAAATAAATTATACAAAATTTAAATGAAGTAATCAAATACTATAATTTACCCCCTTCAACTTTTTATTCAAATATTAGTGGCGATTCCTGCATTGTTGCCGATAACTTTTTATTTAATGAGTGACATGATTGAGAAGAAAGCAAGTTGCTGGGTCTTTATGTCCTATTGCCTAACTTCCCCCTTTAACTTTTGTTTGTTAAATCTCCAAACAGCTCTGCTTGTCTCATTTGATCATTTTGGCATGATATAAGATCAGAAAGTGTAGATGGCCGGTCTTGTCCCTCCAGAATTGGAATCCATGGCTTCAGGTGATTCAGAACTTAAACCAAATGAAACTCAGGCATCCAAAAGAAGGTTGGTTGCTGACTAGCTATAGCATATATAGGAAGATTTCTTATAATTAAAGTTTAGAAATAACATAGTTTTGTTCATGTTGTAATTACCAGGAAGGTTGTCGAGAGGACTGTGGTTACAGTGAAGGTCGGGGAAAATGGTGGGAAGGTGAAGAACGAAGGGCCACCTTCGGATTTATGGTCGTGGAGGAAATATGGGCAAAAGCCTATCAAAGGATCTCCTTATCCCAGGTCTTCTTCTTCTTCAACACAATTTTCTTCCTCACAATATTTTGATGGTTTTGTACATGCAGGGGGTATTACAGGTGCAGCACATCAAAGGGTTGTTCGGCCAAGAAGCAAGTAGAAAGATGCAAAACTGATGCTTCGTTGCTTATCATCACTTACACCGCTAGCCATAACCATCCGGGCCCTGATCTCGAATCCGCCGACATAAAACAGTCTCCGGAAGAACCCCAAAGCAACCGCGGTGACGATTGTAAGCAAGAACAGGTGGTGGCGGATGTTTCAGAACAAGAGCCAGATGTACCGCAAAACGAAGGCAGCAATGAAGAGGCAGGTGAAGATCATTTTCACTATTTACAATCCCCATTTAATGAAGATTCTTTCATCGGGAATGTAGAGAAAACTCATGACTCGCTGGGGTTTTTGTTGGATGAAGAGCCATTGTCTTGCCCTCGTATAACGACAACCTCAACGCCGAAATCAGAAGAGAATGATTTCTTCGATGAGCTCGAAGAACTATACCCATATCTTCAGCTTTCACAAGTTTCATGAGAAGATGAAGGAATTCCTGTTGTCCATTGTTGAAATATGAAGTGTTTCTGGGTCTTAGAAGAATGAAATTGAAATGTTCATATAAAAAATGATTATGCTTACACTACTAGTGATTACAGTTTAGCATCTTCAACCCCTCCCCCATTCTTTTTTCTTCACAAAATGTGAAAGCTGGATGCACTAAAAATATGTGGCTGCTAACAAAAAGTAAATAATATAATAATGATAATAATCTCTTTGGCAAACAGAAAAAAACTATCAATACCGACGAATAGAGAGATGAAGCACACACGCCCAAAGAGAGAGTGGGGGTGGCTACTTTGGTTGGGTGGTGGTAGGTAAAAATTAATGAAGGCATGAGGTCCACTCAGTGCTTTGCTTGAGATTTTTTATATTATCTTTATTTCCATTGGTTTCTGTTAGCTTTGTTCGGTTGGACTCCATGGATCATGGAAATCAGGATTCTAGGGGAAAGTAAAGGGAATTGGTGTCCAAGATCCAAATGCCACATGTCCATATTTTTACTTAAATTTAAGACAACACTAGGGTACTTAGCTTCGGATAACATTCTGGATTCTATTTTCTGAAAATAATGTTCTTTTTGGATAATTTATCAAAGAGATGTGCGTTGTCCATGGTATTTTGCTTGCCATGATTTGGTCAGAGTATGAGAGAAGAAATTTACCTAATATAATGGTTTTTTTTTTTGCAAATTATCTCTCAATTGTTGGTGTATGGAGAGTGTTAACAGAGTTCTATAAGTTGTTCAGTCTTCAGTTCAATCCTTGTAAAAATGAAATGTTCGTTTCAGGGATCAGCGAAAAAGGATTTGCTGCCATTCATGATCTTATTGAAAAGAAATTAGGATGTCTTCATGGGAGGTATTTAGGGATGTCATAGTGACTAAGAAATTTTCTAGAAGCGATTGTGCTCGTTTAGCTGATCATTAAGTATATTTTGTTCCAAGTACGGGTGTAAATGAGCGAGCTCGACTCGATTCGAAAACTCGCGAGTTTAAATTTTTCAAGCTCAACCCGAACTCGAAATCTTGAACCGAAGCTCGTGAGCAACTCGAAATGAAAAAAAATTCTTAAACTTAACTCGATTAAAGCCTCAAACTCAAACTCGAACCTTAAATACATGAAAATCTTACTATATTTAAAAAAATTAATATATAAATATTAATATTATTAATAATTTATTTAAAAAAAATAAAATCTTAATATTTTATATTTCCGAGCTGCTCACAAGTTTTTCAAGTCGAATATCAAGTAATTTGTTTTGGCTCGTTAAAAATTCAAGTCGAGTCCATTCGATCCGAGTATTTATCGAGCCTTGATTGAGTCGATCTCGATAGCTCGCGATCTGTCTCGTCTGATTTACAACCCTAGTTCCAAGTGTAAAATTGCTGGGTTAGGTGCTTTATTTTGCTTAAATTCGTGATTAAATGTTCTCGTTTTATTTTTTGGAAAAGAAAAAACTCTCCAGCAGTAAAGGCTCGAGTTAGCTGTAAAATGATTCCTACTCCTAGAGCTTGTACTATCTAGTTAGGAATGTATTGGTTAATCATGTCTCGTTATGGATTGCGTGGTTGAAGCTCTTTCATGTTGAGCAATGAAGATTTCTGATAAATATCAGTTGAAAGTAATTCTAATCCGTGTTGGAAAAAAAAACATTAAAATTAAGAGATGAACTTGTATCAATTCATGGTACCTTCAATAAAAGTTGCATAAAAATGCTCACCAAAGTTGACCATTTAGAAACCCGGCCTGTTAACTTGGATACCGATCCAAATCAATTATTTTTGTTAGCAGCAACAAATCCATATGATGTTTACATAATGTAAATCAAGATCATTGCATTTAATGGTTGAAACCTTTGTATATGGAGTAAAAATATAGTTAAAACCAAAGTATTTATATAGCAAGGAGCGTAAATTCAAGCTTTAGAGAAATGAGAAGTTATGTATGACAAACGAGATCGTACGAAGTGTGTGTGACATTTGATGCTTTCTTTCTTTTGGTAGGCCTGTCTTGTAATGCAGCATAATCACGACTCAACCAATAAATGATCATGCACATACAATACAAAGACTCACCCCTCTTAGTGAATGAATGCTAGTTGCTGATGCTCAATGCAAGATCTCAGATGTTACTTATGATGCAAACCAACAATATACATACAAATGTTTGGCCACCACTTACCTTGAGAAACATAATCTGCTGCATTTCAAGCTATCTTCCATCTCATTAAAAATAAGATTTCACTAATTTATGAGGGACAAAACTTATGTATTTCATTCATTGGAACGAATACATTGTTGCCGTATATCTGAGGTTATAAAAGTATCATTCACTGAGGTTAGAGTTGAATTTTCTTTTGCTGTAACATTAGCTGGTAGTTTTGGCCGCCAACTGTTCTTGAATTGTCTTGTAGCACTGCAGACTACAAAGCGGTAGCTTTGACTTTGAATCACGATACTTGTATGGGTTAGTGCACGACGGTCCCGCACAGCGTTCGATAATTTATGACTGTTTTTTCGTCAATATATTTATGAAAATAAATTGTGATTAATGGATTTTTTAAATTTAATAATTAAACAATTTTAATCATTATTGGCTCTATGACACAAATATATTTATTTTTTAAAAATAAATTGTAATTTAACTTATTGGTTTGATTGCATTTTATAAAAGTTAATCGAGTGCAACATAGGGATTGAGCGTTCATTTTGTAATTGTATTAACTTAATAAAAAATATTGAAATTAGGGTAAACTACACAAATCATCACTCAACTTTTTTCTTTTACATTTTGGTCACTCAAATTTAAAATTTTTCAATTTTATAAGTGAATTTTATAGAATAAACTTGTTTGGTCACCTCGTTGTTAACTTGTTAATGGCGTTATTACATGTCATTTTAAACTAAAATTTTCTCACTTTGACTGGTTGTTATTCTCACTGTGTGAAATAGAACTTCACACCCAAACTGTTGACAAAAAGTAGAATTATGGCAAGCCATATATATTGAAATTTTTTTACCATTCATCAGGTCACTCAGGAACTTTGAGATCTGCTATATTTTGAGGAACATGAGGATATATAAAACAATGAAGAGGAAGGTGTTTGCGATAATAACATCGGGTATACTTATCTGAAAACTCAGCTTCCATCTACAAACTATGCATGATATATTTTCACTTTTTCTCCTCTGAAAACTATGCATGCAATCCATGTATCAATGGTAATTCATTCGTCGGAGCTTCTCATGAGATGGACGAAGACTTTAAAAGGCAAATGAAACAACTTAAGGCGAACAGTTGGAACTCTTGCATTACAGAAAACCACATCTCACCACCACCAAAGGCTTCTTCTTTGTTGCCGTCTTCCCATATAATCTCATTCGGCAGCTCGTCGGCGTCGGTTATATCTCGGCAATTCTATGTTGTGAAACCCAAAAACGAGGTGAGTAATTGTTGACGAAAACGGGTAAAGAAAACAAAAGAACACGAGAATTTTACGAGGTTTGGCAATGTGCTTACGTCCTCGGTGCCTAGGCGGCGCTAGAAGTTTTATTCAATGATATTTTAGGTCTAGGTTACATCTCTATTTATAATAGAAAACACTGGTACATAATTACAAAATCAACCATGTACCGTACCGCGGGGCTACGCCCCCGCACCCCCAACCCACATAATTCGTAACCTCACAACGAGACTTTCTTTATAAGGACAGTTGATGTTCGCTTCGCTCACTCCGCTCCATCTCCTGTCCTCTTTACTGGTATATTTATGAGTCATACCTAACAAATCTCCACCTTGGCGAATATCATGCCCCTTGGAAACTTCAATGTGGGTTGGGTTACCTTACTTCTTTAACAACTCGAAACATTCAACAAGTCCAAGCAATGCTTGAACTTGTCTGTCGTAACTGGCTTGGTGAACATATCAGCGGCATTCTCATCAGTATGTACCTTTTGAAACAAAACCTCTCCAGATGCAACCAACTCTCTGATCTTGTGGAACCTTACATCAATATGTTTAGTTCTAGCACGATACACCTGATTCTTAGCCAAGTGAATAGCACTTTGATTATCACAAAGCAACTGAACTCCACCTTGTTGAACACCAAACTCCTTCACTAAACCAGTAAGCCATAAAGCTTCTTTTGCAGCTTCAGCCGCTGCCATGTACTCAGCTTCAGTTGCAGATAGAGCCACAACAGATTGAATAGTAGACTTCCAACAAATAGGCCCTCTACCAAGAGTAAAGAAATACCATGTCGTAGATCTTCTATTATCCAAGTCACCTGCATAGTCTGAATCCACATATCCTACAACCAAAGGATTATCCCGCTGACTCCCAAAAACAATTCCATGTCCCACAGTACCCTTTAAGTACCGAAAGATCCACTTGACTGCTTCCCAATGTTGCTTACCAGGTTTAGACATGTACTTACAAACTTGACTAACAGCATGAGCTAAATCAGGACGAGTACATACCATCGCATACATCAAGCAGCCAACAACATTAGAATACGGAACCTTTGCCATATCTTCAGCTTCCTTATCTGTCTTAGGGCACTGTTCTGATGAGAGTTTAAAGTGATTCGCCAATGGAGTGCTAACTGGTTTCGCGCTGCTCATCGCAAACCTTTCTAGCATTTTCTCAACATAACCCCGTTGAGATAGCCGCAGTTTCCTTGAGTCTCTGTCCCTGTAAATTTGCATTCCAAGAATTTTCTTTGCAGCAACTAAATCTTTCATATCAAATTCTTGACTCAATAAAGTTTTCAAACCGATAACATCATCCATGTTCTTCGCAGCAATCAACATATCATCAACATACAGTAATAGAAAAATAAAAGAACCATCATCAAGGCTCTTAACATAGACACAACAATCATACTCACATCGGTTGTAGCCAATCTTGATCATATAGGAGTCAAACCGTTTATACCACTGTCTCGGAGACTGTTTCAACCCGTACAAAGATTTCTTCAATCTGCAAACTAAATGCTCGTTTCCAGGTTGAGTGAAACCTTCAGGTTGCCGCATGTAGATCTGCTCCTCTAAATCACCATACAAAAAAGCAGTTTTAACATCCATATGCTCTAAATGCAAATCCCAACTAGCCACCAATGCAAGTACTGCTCGGATTGAAGTGTGCCTGACCACAGGAGAAAAGATTTCATCATAATAAACTCCTTTCTGCTGTGAAAAACCCTTCGCTACCAAACGAGCCTTGAACTTCTCCCCCTCTTTTTCTGTTACTGCTGGTTTCTTCTTATACACCCATTTGCAACCAATCGACTTCTTACCCTCAGGAAGGGGAACTAACTCCCATGTGCGATTGTGATTCAAAGACTCCATCTCCTCAACCATGGTTGCCATCCACTTGTCGTTTTCCTGTGTAACACCCCCAACCCATAC
Source organism: Hibiscus syriacus (assembly GCF_006381635.1). Taxonomy (NCBI): domain Eukaryota; kingdom Viridiplantae; phylum Streptophyta; class Magnoliopsida; order Malvales; family Malvaceae; genus Hibiscus; species Hibiscus syriacus. Next base: position 243,691 of record NW_024062302.1, on the reverse strand, counting down.
CCGACCCGGATATGAGTCAGAGATACTACATTGACTTTAAAACACAACTCTTAACAAGTAATAGTAAAATATTTGTACTTATATTAAGAAAATACAATAATATACATACGGTAATATAAGTTTACCAAAATATTCAGAGCATACACAACTTAACTCTTTAATTACATGCCAACTGCCATTTACATAACAAAATGACCTACTGATTAAGTTGCTTCTGATCTGATGATTGCAGGAGTAATACTGTCAAGCTGCTTCACCTGTCTCGTCTATTTCCTCGGATCCTACGTGTGAAACACTCACACGCTAAGTCATCGACTTAGTGAGGCAATAATAATAAGGCAATTGTAATGAAAATGTCATGATCATATGAGATGAAATGCAAACATGTACTTAATCAATGTAGTATACATCATCAATACCCATACCTGTAAGCGTATGACTGTAACATTTATAAATCTGTATTAATAAGTTTATTGGCCCATGATAGCATATTGAGAACCTAAGGTATTTGAGTAATGTGAGGTTGTGCACTATGCTGTCACCACAGCTCGTATAAATGCACCGAAGTGCCTCGTAGAATTGCACCGAAGTGCCCGTAGAATTGCACCGTAGTGCCATATAATGATGTCCATAAGGACCACATAGAATTCCTTAAGAATCATATACATATACTATGGATCAAGTATGTGTCTTTCAAGACTTCACACAGGTTCCAAAGGATATACATATGTCCTAAAGAACCGAGTATACCCTCTACCCTTGGCATGCCAACTATACCTATAGTTCTCATCTACATAACATGGGCTTTTACATTTCAAGTAGTCTATAACGCGTAGACATGTAAATTCTTACCTTTTCACATAGCTCATAACTTTTCCCACATAGTCAGGTCATATAATGCAATTTTTATGAATTCATATCATGTCTCATAATACCGACTATGCTCATGTACCAAGATATGAAATCTAGACTTATCACAAGTCTAGAATGGAGTATATTTCTATAATCATGCTATGCATATGCACTCACCTATACTTCCTTGCCTTTTCCTCGATCGATTCTACTTGTAGATTGTTCCCGAACTCGAGTAGGCTCGGTATCTACATAAACATAATTTTCAAGATGATCATCAGATGTCTATGTCTTGAAATTAAGCTTTAATAGCTTATTAATTTAAGGAAATTATAGCTTAGTCTTTCTTTCTTTTCTTTCTCTTTTTTTTTCATGGGGGAATCGGTTCCCCCCCTGGGGTATCGATTCCCCACTAACATTCTGGAATTCATATTCGTTGAGGGGGTATCGGTTCCCCCCTGGGGGTATCGATTCCCCTCTAGCATTCTGGAAATCATATTCGTTGAGGGGGTATCGGTTCCCCTTGAATGGGTACCGATTCCCCTAGCCCGAAAATCCTAATTTGAGCTCAGAAATCATCCCCATTTCAGCTCAAACTTACATATTTCACTCTCTTTACTACTCTTAGCTTTCATACACTTACTTTAACTAATTATTATCCATTAAATACCTCTAAAACTTAGAAATCTAATTCTCCATATAGAATTTAAGAATCCAACCCAAATTCCAACTTGTTCTAATTTCAATTCCATGACTTCCTACTTCTTAATTAGCTTATTGACAAGTCAAAAATCTTATTCAAACATCAAAAACTCATCCATATCAAAATTTCATCTAAAAACTCATTTTCCAAATCTATCTCTAAAACACTTATCTTGTTGTTTTAATGTCATATAAGCTTTCCTTTAGCTTATATAACATCCAAACTTTCAATTCCAATCTTAAAAATCAAAGAAACTACCAAGGTTCAGTTTCTTACCTTTACTTGCAAGCTTCACGTTGGAAGAAGGAAGAGAAGAAAAATAAGGAAGAAGGAAGAAGAAAGAAGAAATGAGAGAATTCTGGAACGTGGTTCTAATATAATCCCCAAAGAATATTTAATTAATTCATTTACTCAATTACTCTTTTACCCTCTTAATTCCCCTTCTTTATAATTAAATCCTACACCAAATAATTCAAATAAATCATTACACTCTTCCATCATATTACTTAAATCACCAAATGTTGAAACTTTGCAAATTAATCACTCACCCGACATGGAGGATGTTACAAATCTCTCCCCCTTAAGAAAATTCGTCCTCGAATTTTCATTGCACGAACAAATGAGGGTATTGATGTCGCATATCTTCTTCACGCTCCCATGTTGCTTCTTCTACTTTGTGATTTCTCCATAATACTTTGACCAAAGGAATAATCTTGTTCCTCAATTGTTTAACTTCATGTGCTAAAATTTGAATCGGTTCTTCCTCATAAGTCAAGTCAGGACGAACCTCAATCTCTTCTGGTGTCACGATATGAGAAGGGTCAGATCTATATCTTCGAAGCATTGAAACGTGAAAAACATCATGTATCTTTTCCATCTCAGGTGGTAAAGCTAGTTGATATGCTACAGGTCCTACTCTCTTTACAATCTCATATGGTCCAATAAACCGAGGACTCAATTTTCCTTTCCGACCAAATCTCAACACCTTCTTCCATGGAGACACTTTTAAAAACACTTTATCTCCAACTTGAAATTCAATTTCTTTCCTTTTAAGATCAGAATAGGACTTTTGCCGATCAGAGGCCACTTTGAGGTTATACTGAATTTCTCGAACTTTCTGTTCTACATCTTGAATTAAATCCGGACCAAGAACACTTCGATCTTTGAGTTCATACCAATTTAATGGAGTACGACATTTTCTTCCATATAATGCTTCATAGGGGGCCATCTTTATACTAGACTGATAACTATTGTTGTAAGCGAACTCTGCCAGCGGTAAATACTTTTCCCATGATCCTTTAAATTCCATTATGCACGCTCTCAACATATCTTCCAATATCTGAATAGTTCTCTCTGATTGCCCATCAGTCTGAGGATGAAAAGACGTACTAAAGTTTAAACGAGTCCCCAACGCTCCATGCAAAGATTTCCAGAATCTAGAAGTGAATCGAGGGTCTCGATCAGAGACTATGGAAACAGGTACTCCATGCAATCTAATAACTTCTCTAATATACAACTCTGCATATCTTTCCATAGAGAAATCTGTTCTAACCGGAAGAAAATGCGCAGACTTAGTTAATCGATCAACAATTACCCAGATTGATTCTCTTTTGTTCGGGGTCAAGGGTAACCCCGAAACAAAATCCATCGTAACATTTTCCCATTTCCATTGAGGAATGAAAAGCGGTTGCAATAATCCTGATGGAACTTGATGCTCGGCTTGGACTTGTTGACATATCAAACACTTAGACACAAATTCTGTGATGCTTCGCTTCATCCCTGACCACCAAAATCGATCCTTCAAATCCATATACATCTTGGTTCCACCCGGGTGCATCGTCAATGGACTACAATGAGCCTCTGTCAATATTTCTTTCTTCAAATCTTCATTGTCAGGTATTACAATTCTTCATTTACAATATAGATTTCCATCTGACCTAATCTCAAAGTCTTTAATCTCTTTGTTCTTTACTTGATCAATTCTTTTCAAACACATTTCATCTTTACCTTGCAATTCTCCTATTCGTTCCAACCATGCTGGTTTAAGGGTTACTTCTGCACAAAGACCACCGTCTCCCGTTAAAGATAATCTTGCATCCATAGCTCGTAAAGCTGCAAACGTCTTTCTACTCAAAGCATCTGCTACCACATTAGCCTTTCCGGGATGATAGTCAATTATCACATCATAATCCTTTAAGAACTCTACCCATCTACGTTGCCTCAAATTCAATTATTTTTGAGTCATCAGGTACTTCAGGCTCTTATGATCCGTATATAAGTAACAACGCTCCCCATAAAGATAATGACGCCAAATCCTGAGAGCGAATACTACAGCAGCCATTTCTAGATCATGAGTGGGGTAATTCCTTTCATGTGGTTTCAACTGTCTCGATGCGTACGCTACCACTTTTCCTTCTTGCATTAATACACACCCCAACCCGTTATGGGATGCGTCACTGTATACTACAAAATTCTTGCCAGATTCCGGTTGAACCAATATCGGAGTTTCCGTCAGAATTCTCTTTAAAGCTTCGAAACTTTCTTGACATTCAGAAGTCCAAAAAAATGGTACATTCTTTCTCATTAGCTTTGTTAGAGGCAGCACAATCATCGAAAAATTCTTAACGAATCTTCGATAGTAACCAGCAAGTCCCAGAAAACTCCGAACTTCAGACACATTCTTAGGAACTTCCCAATCCATTATAGCTTTAACCTTTTGAGGGTCTACTCTAATCCCAACTGCCGAGATCACATGCCCCAAGAAAATTACTTCCTTTAACCAGAACTCACATTTGGACAATTTGGCATACAACTTCTTATCTCTTAAAATTTGCAAGACGATCCTCAGATGTGTGCTATGCTCTTCATGGGATTTCGAGTACACCAGTATGTCATCAATAAAGACAACAACAAACTGGTCCAAGTAGGGCTGAAAAATCCTGTTCATAAGATCCATGAAAGCAGCAGGTGCATTCGTTACTCCGAATGGCATTACGATGAATTCATAATGACCATATCTCGTTCTGAAAGCCGTCTTCGGAATATCTTTCTCCTGGATCTTCAATTGATGATAACCCGAACGTAGATCGATCTTCGAAAATACCGAAGCTCCTTTTAGTTGATCAAACAAATCATCAATACGCGGAAGAGGATACTTGTTCTTGATGGTCACCTTATTGAGCTGTCGATAGTCAATGCAAAGGCGCATTGATCCATCCTTCTTTTTAACAAATAACACCGGAGCTCCCCAAGGCGATACACTTGGTTGGATAAATCCTTTCTCTAGCAATTCTTGTAATTGATTCTTTAACTCTTGCAATTCTTTCGGAGCCATTCGATAAGGTGCCATTGCAATCGGAGCTGTTCCCGGCATTATTTCAATTTGGAATTCTACCTCTCTATCCGGAGGTAATCTTGGCAATTCAGCAGGAAAAACATCAGGGAGCTCTCGAACTATTGGAATTTCCTCTAACCTTTTCTCTTGAGCTCTTGAATCAATCACATTTGCAAGAAAACCCTGACATCCTTGTAGCAATAATTTCTTGGCAGACATCACTGATATTACATTTGCTAAAGGATTAAACTTTTCACTGCTCACACTTATCTCTGTTCCTTCTGGACTTTTCAGAGTTACCTTTTTCAATCTGCAACTAACATCTCCATAATAACGGAACAACCAATCCATTCCCAGAATCACTTCAAACTCGTCAAAGGGTAATTCCATCAGATTAGCAGGGAATTCAATTCCCTGAACCTTTATGGGACACCCCTTACAGACTTTATTCACCCGGGCACTATGGCCTAACGGAGTTGTTACTATAATCTCATTACTCGTAGCTTCTAAGGGAATCCCCAACTCCTTTACTAACTTACTTGTAATATAAGAATAATTAGAACCCGGATTAATCAGTACCAATACTAATTTATCATACAACTGAAAAGTACCTGCTATAATATCAGGGTCATCACGATCTTCACTTGTCTTTAGGTTGCATACTCGAGCAGTGGATCGAACTTCAAGTTGAGTAGAGAATTCAGACGGGTTCCTTCCTCTGCCTCTTCCTCGTCCTCTTTGTGAGAAAGAACCCGCTCTTCCAGATGGTGCCGGCTCACCAACAATCAAGGGACAATCCCGGACAAAATGTCCGGCATCTCCGCATCGAAAACAAGTCCCAGCAGCCATACGACAAGCCCCATAATGGTTTTTCCCACAGTGCTCACACTGTTTCCCTTGACCCGGAGTAGATCTCCCAGCACCGGATTCCACTGACTGCGTCTGTCTAGGTCTTGCCTGACTTGCTCCCCTAGCAGACGATGCAACTGATTCTGATCTAGTTTGTGATCGAAATCCCGAGTCTCTTCCCCTTTTTGTTGGTGTTGAACCAGAATAAGTAGTCGTCCTCTTTGATGTCTGAACTCTTGAGTCCCCAAATCTTTCATTCTGAGCCCTTTCAAGAGCTTTTGCACGATTGATCACCTCCTGGAACGAGGACAAGTTTAATACTATCAACATTTCTTTAAGTTTAGGGCGCAAGCCCTCCACGAACCACTCGCAAGCATCTTTTTCAGTAGGTATAAGCTCAGCTGCAAACCTGCTCAGCTTATTAAACTCACATTCATACTCATACACAGAGCGGCTCATCTGCTTCAAATTCATAAATTCCTGCTTCATTTGGCGGATAAACTGATCTCCAATATACTTGTTTTTAAATTCTTTTAAAAACAAAGACCAAGTCAACTGGTCGGTTGACATTCTCATGGTGACGTTCGTCCACCATATCCTCGCCTGACCCCTCAATAAAGATACAGCTCCATCTAATTTCTCCACTTCGGAACAGTAGAGACCATCTAACATGATTTTCAAATCATTCAACCACATCCGCTGACACTGGACCTTCCTCAGCTTCTCCCTTAAATTCGGGAGCTCCTAAACTTCTCAATTCTTTTGCTACATTAATTCTTTGAGTTAGTGGAGTAGGAGGTTGAAGACGCGTCAGAATAGCGTCTAACGTTCTGAAGAACGTATCTTGATCTTGCACAGGCACTCCTTGAGATGCCTGTTCTTCACCTTGCCTGGCCAGGGCAGGTGAATTACTGCTTTCAGCATGCCTATCTTCTCCCGCTTCACTTCGGGAGCTATTATGTCCGGACATCTAATAAGAATAAACACATTGTTCTATTAGCAAAACAGCATATTCATACTATACCAGATCAGAAGTTCTCACTATTTGTTGGCATGTATTCCATTTAAAGACTCTATAGACTCTGGTTTATGCCTAGAATCGGCTAAACCATAGTTCTGATACCATTAAATGTAACACCCCCAACCCATACCCGACCCGGATATGAGTCAGAGATACTACATTGACTTTAAAACACAACTCTTAACAAGTAATAGTAAAATATTTGTACTTATATTAAGAAAATACAATAATATACATACTGTAATATAAGTTTACCAAAATATTCAGAGCATACACAACTTAACTCTTTAATTACATGCCAACTGCCATTTACATAACAAAATGACCTACTGATTAAGTTGCTTCTGATCTGATGATTGCAGGAGTAATACTGTCAAGCTGCTTCACCTGTCTCGTCTATTTCCTCGGATCCTACGTGTGAAACACTCACACGCTAAGTCATCGACTTAGTGAGGCAATAATAATAAGGCAATTGTAATGAAAATGTCATGATCATATGAGATGAAATGCAAACATGTACTTAATCAATGTAGTATACATCATCAATACCCATACCTGTAAGCGTATGACTGTAACATTTATAAATCTGTATTAATAAGTTTATTGGCCCATGATAGCATATTGAGAACCTAAGGTATTTGAGTAATGTGAGGTTGTGCACTATGCTGTCACCACAGCTCGTATAAATGCACCGAAGTGCCCCGTTGAATTGCACCGAAGTGCCCGTAGAATTGCACCGTAGTGCCATATAATGATGTCCATAAGGACCACATAGAATTCCTTAAGAATCATATACATATACTATGGATCAAGTATGTGTCTTTCAAGACTTCACACAGGTTCCAAAGGATATACATATGTCCTAAAGAACCGAGTATACCCTCTACCCTTGGCATGCCAACTATACCTATAGTTCTCATCTACATAACATGGGCTTTTACATTTCAAGTAGTCTATAACGCGTAGACATGTAAATTCTTACCTTTTCACATAGCTCATAACTTTTCCCACATAGTCAGGTCATATAATGCAATTTTTATGAATTCATATCATGTCTCATAATACCGACTATGCTCATGTACCAAGATATGAAATCTAGACTTATCACAAGTCTAGAATGGAGTATATTTCTATAATCATGCTATGCATATGCACTCACCTATACTTCCTTGCCTTTTCCTCGATCGATTCTACTTGTAGATTGTTCCCGAACTCGAGTAGGCTCGGTATCTACATAAACATAATTTTCAAGATGATCATCAGATGTCTATGTCTTGAAATTAAGCTTTAATAGCTTATTAATTTAAGGAAATTATAGCTTAGTCTTTCTTTCTTTTCTTTCTCTTTTTTTTCATGGGGGAATCGGTTCCCCCCCTGGGGTATCGATTCCCCACTAACATTCTGGAATTCATATTCGTTGAGGGGGTATCGGTTCCCCCCTGGGGGTATCGATTCCCCTCTAGCATTCTGGAAATCATATTCGTTGAGGGGGTATCGATTCCCCTTGAATGGGTACCGATTCCCCTAGCCCGAAAATCCTAATTTGAGCTCGGAAATCATCCCATTTCAGCTCAAACTTACATATTTCACTCTCTTTACTACTCTTAGCTTTCATACACTTACTTTAACTAATTATTATCCATTAAATACCTCTAAAACTTAGAAATCTAATTCTCCATATAGAATTTAAGAATCCAACCCAAATTCCAACTTGTTCTAATTTCAATTCCATGACTTCCTACTTCTTAATTAGCTTATTGACAAGTCAAAAATCTTATTCAAACATCAAAAACTCATCCATATCAAAATTTCATCTAAAAACTCATTTTCCAAATCTATCTCTAAAACACTTATCTTGTTGTTTTAATGTCATATAAGCTTTCCTTTAGCTTATATAACATCCAAACTTTCAATTCCAATCTTAAAAATCAAAGAAACTACCAAGGTTCAGTTTCTTACCTTTACTTGCAAGCTTCACGTTGGAAGAAGGAAGAGAAGAAAATAAGGAAGAAGGAAGAAGAAATGAGAGAATTCTGGAACGTGGTTCTAATATAATCCCCAAAGAATATTTAATTAATTCATTTACTCAATTACTCTTTTACCCTCTTAATTCCCCTTCTTTATAATTAAATCCTACACCAAATAATTCAAATAAATCATTACACTCTTCCATCATATTACTTAAATCACCAAATGTTGAAACTTTGCAAATTAATCACTCACCCGACATGGAGGATGTTACATCCTGACTAGTAACGGCATCATGAAAAGTAACCGGATCATCACTGCTAACAATAAGTGCAAAAGATACCAAGTCTTCAAAACCCAATCTGTTCGGAGGCTTTATATTCGTCCGTCTCACCCTGTCTTTGGCGAGACTATAATCCTGCAAATCATCCGTAGTGGAACCACCAGAAGTCGGCTGAGAAGTTTCTGGTTTCTCAACTGGAAACTGCTCGAAATCCACCACTGTCGTGTCTTGCTTCTGCTGCAACATGGACTGTTCATCAAAAACGACATCTCTACTAATCACAACTTTCTTCGCAACTGGATCCCAGAACTTGAATCCTTTGACACCTTTCTTGTAACCCAGAAAAATGCACTCCTTCGATTTTGCATCAAGTTTGGATCTCTCATCAGCAGGTACATGCACATAAGCAGGACAACCAAAAATCCGTAAGTTATCAAAACTAACATCATGACCAGTCCATACCTCTTATGCAACTTTCCCAGCCAGCGATGCCCTTGGCGATCTGTTGATAAGGTAACACGCCATGTTAACAGCCTCAGTCCAGAAGTGTTTGGGAAGCCCCGCATTCAACCGCAAACATCTGGCTCTTTCATTCAACGACCTGTTCATTCGTTTCGCAACACCATTCTGTTGTGGTGTCTTGCGCACTGTAAAATGCCTCTGAATCCCATTCTCCTTATAGAATTGTAGGAACTGTGAATCTGTGTACTCCGTACCATTTTCAGACCGCAAACACTTGATTTTTCGTCCTGTTTGGTTTTCTACCTCAGCTTTCCACAGCTTGAACTTCTCAAAAACTTCAGATTTCTATTTCAAAAAATACACCCAAACTTTCCGTGAAAATCATCAATAAAAGTAACATATTACCTAGATCCACCCAAAGACGATGTCGTGGAAGGCCCCCATACATCAGAATGCACATAATCAAGAATCCCTTGAGTTGTGTGCTTCGCAGTCTTAAAACGGACTTTAGTTTGTTTACCAAGAACACAATGCTTGCAAAAATCGAGCTTACAGCTTTTGACACCATGCAACAAGTTTCTCTTGTGTAATTCTGCCATACCACGTTCACTAAGATGAGCAAGGCGCATATGCCACAATTTTGTCGTATCATCACAGGACTCAACAGAGTGAACTCCACCTGCAACGGTACTCCCTAACAATCTGTAGATATTCCCTGCAGTCATCTTGCCTTTTATCACAGTCAATGCTCCTTTAGCAATCCGAATGGTTTCCCTATCCTCGTCAGCCTTAGGGATAAAATCATTCTTGTGCAAAGTGCCCAAGGAAATCAAATTCTTCTTCAAGTCTGGGATATGTCGAACACCACTCAACGTCCGAACGGAGCCATCGTGCATCTTAATTCTGACAACACCAATACCAACAATATTGCAACATCGATCATCACCCAAATAAACCGAACCAGAATTAACCGTCCTGTATGTCGAAAACCATTCCCTATTTGGCGTGATGTGATAAGAACATCCATAATCAAGAATCCAAGCATCCGACAATTGTGTCGTTGAAATAGAAAGCATATCACCCTCACTGCAATCAGAATTATCATCCTCGACCACGTTCACAGACTTGGATGAGCCATCACGCTTCTCATCAGTCTCTGCTTTTTCAACTTCGGACAGTCTCGCTTCATATGTCCCGCCTCCTTGCACTTGTAACAGTGAATCGTCTTCTTATCCCTGGATTTGGATCTGGAATTCCGCTTCCCGGACCCTGCATTCTCTGGCTTCCGTCCACGATCTCGATTACCCTTGACATATAAGCTATCGGCTTGAGAGCTTTCCCCTGCATTTTTGCTTCCGCTGGTTGTGAGCCAACAAGGCTGCAGTAATCTCCTCAACGTTGATAGTCTCTTTCCCATATGTAAGAGTAGTCACCATGTGTTCGTAAGAGGGAGGCAACGAACACAACATAATCATCGCTCTGTCTTCATCCTCAATTTTTACATCAAGCCGAGCCAGATCAGAAACGATTTGATTGAAGACATTCACGTGTTGCGCCAAATCGTGATCGTCCTGCATCTTCAGCCCATACAGCCGTTGCTTCAGATACAGTTTTGTTGTTAAGGATTTGGACATAAACTGACTTTCCAACTTCCTCCAAATTTCGTCTAGAGACGATAGATGCATGACGTGATACATGACCTCGTCCGCCAAGCATAATCGTATGGTTCCTGCCGCTCGCTGCTGCAATTCTTCCCAATCTTCCTCATCCATCGACGCCGGCTTTGTAGATCGCAAAGCCTTCAAGATCCCTTGTTGCGCCAATAGATCCTTCACCCTCGTTTGCCATAATCCGAAGTTACCATGACCATCGAATTTCGCGACTTCGAATTTTGCTCCTGACATCTGATACCAATTGTTGACGAAAACGGGTAAAGAAAACAAAAGAACACGAGAATTTTACGAGGTTCGACAATGTGCTTACGTCCTCGGTGCCTAGGCGGCGCTAGAAGTTTTATTCAATGATATTTTAGGTCTAGGTTACATCTCTATTTATAATAGAAAACACTGGTACATAATTACAAAATCAACCCTGTACCGTACCACGGGGGCTGCGCCCCTGCACCCCCAACCCACATAATTCGTAACCCCACAACGAGACCTTCTTTATAAGGACAGTTGATGTTCGCTTCGCTCACTCCGCTCCATCTCCTGTCCTCTTTACTGGTATATTTATGAGCCATACCTAACAGTAATTATTGAGATGGAAATATGGGATACATGGAGCAGTATTGTTCAAATAAATCTAGGCAAGTTTCGAGGTCAAAGAGTCCAATTCATGCTCAATATCATGCAATCGTTGAACTAAAACACCGTGAAAAGCTTAGCCAGAGTTACATTTCCCTTTCAGCACGTATTCATGGCCTCAAAAAGGTATATACCATCTTTTATTTTATTTATATATTTATTTATAATCATATATTCCTATTTTCAAAATTAAAAAACATGTTTTGGACTATGTTATCATGCAGACAGACAGGGTTTCAGTTCTTGGAGATGTTATCAAGTACTTGAAACAACTTCAAGATCGAATTAATGTGATTGAGAAACAAGTTGCTAATAAAATGACGTAATCAACCATCTTTGTAAGGAAAAGACAAATTTGTCGAATGAATAGAAAATAAAAAAAGGGAAAAAGACAAATGAGATTAGGGTTTATAATTTTAATTAACGGGAGCAACATATCATAGGAGTAATGTCATCCAACGACGGACGATGACAGAAGGAGTTTAGATTCAAAAAGTTGAAGGTTTCTTGAGTTAGATCTATCACTAGTAGTATGACTTTAAAAAAGAAAAAGAAAAACTCAAATATGTGATTGAAAAGTAAAAAAGGTACATCCCACATTTTTGGTTCGGGATGATTGTCGTCGACGTTAGTCAATGATTAGTTTTCAAAGACGAAGATTCTACTTCAAAGTACATGTTTTGAGTAGTGAAGGAACCATGATATCAACTTAAGGGATAAAATGTAATTAACATTAAAATAAAATATAAGAGAATAAAATCAAAATAAATTAAAATTTAAAGTTTAAGTAGGCTAGTATTTACCCTATATATTTTTTAATTATAAAAAAATTGTGGCCCCGTGGGATGAATCATAGAGTATGAGTGTATGGAAAAGTCGCAAGATGAAAAATGATCCTTAAGAAAATTATATTTCCAATTATAATAAAAAGAATTTTATAGCTAAAGACCTAGGTTTCGTATTGGGGGACGAACTAATAAATAAAAGATTTCATTAGGATAAAAAATATCCATCTCTAATTATCCTTTTAATCCGTATTTCCAGAAGTGGACCATGTCGAACCCAATGCTGAATGTGTTGGTAATGATCTTTCCAAGCAATGCATCCATTTCCCTCGTCGGGGACTCGACCTTTACGTTCGTAAATTCATCGTCACAACAGAGTGCATTTTCCACATTGGCGCCTAGCTCCGTGCTCAATTGCACATGGTTACGATTATCGATGGCTTCAATGGATCTCTGATCACTCTCAAGAATGGCATTGTAGACCTCGGTGCATTTCTCAAGGACGGGAAGAATATGTGTGGGATCCGATGAGAGCTTTGCAATCACTGCCAACGCCTCTTTGGTCTGGTTATCCATTGCTTGAATTCCCGCTTTAAGAACCGAAGAGGTTCGATTGGAGCTTTCTCGTCTAGGAAAGGGGTGGTTATCGTTATGCATTCGACCGGGTCACAGATTTGGTGAAGAGCATGGTTGATGCATCCGTATAACACACTTAATAAATTATCGATACTTCCCAATGTCACGTCGTCGGATGACAACAGACACATCAATTCGGACATGATATCGACCATTTGTTTAAGGACTGGAAAAGTAGGGCTAGAGGCTCGTGGAAGAGATGAAGCGGTATTGATGGAGGTAGAGAAAGAAAAGAGACAAGATATGGAGATGAGGGAAACAATGAAATGGTTGTTCCCCATAGTCTCTTTTTCTTCTCTTGGATGAAGGCAACACAAAAGGAAAGGATCCGCACGAGACGGGTTGAGAAATTAGAACTAATGAATCACTTACAGTATTTTGATTGTGCCTAAAATTAACGTACGGTTAACCCATGAGTTATGTTCGCGCAATCTAATTTTAGCATTTGATTAATTAATTTTATTTTTATTATCACAATTTACTGTGGAGATATCGTACATATGTAACAAGAAAAATGACAAATTAATGGTTATATCCATGAAATATCGTATATTTTTACATATCATAATTTCTATCTCAGTGGTTAAAGAAACGATTATTATTTTCAATGATCTTAAGTTTGAGCACCGACGATTGTATGATTTTTGACCTTATAATTTTCTTGTATTAATTTAAAAAAAAATATATTACTCAACCACCTACCATATTTAATTTATTTTTAACTTAATTTTAACATTAATCAAATTACTTAAAAATTAATTAAATTTGATGATAAATTTACAGTTAAAAGGCATTATTTTTACTTCTCCCATTGTATTAAAGCAGATATACCATGTATAAGACAAATGCATGAAATTGCTGCAATAAAATTGGATTTGAGTTTGAAGCAAAGATTTCAAACAACAATGGTTTCTAATAGTATTTTCATCTCTCTTAATTTTATTTAATATTTGCATTTAAATAATTGGATTACCGTTGAATTTAAGCTAAAAGGTAAATTAGAAAGGATGGGTGAGTAGAATTATATATCCATTCAGATTTCAATAGATGATTAAGTTAAATTTTATTATAATCTAATGATTAAAAATTATTTAATGATTAAATTGAATTAATTAAGAATTATTGTGGGTAAAGATTTTTTTTATTTATCTAGAGTGTATACAATGTGATATATGTTCGAAGACTTTTTATCATTTAATAATGAAAACTCATACTCCTCGCATACGTGGTGCTTAAATCTAAGACTTTAAGGGATAACAACAAGTCCATTAACCATTGAGATCGCTTGATTCGTACATCGATAAAAAAATTTAGTGATCAATTTTATTTTTTCTATAAATATAGACTAGATCTTAATCTTTAAAATTAGGCTTAACGTAAAAATAAATGTCTGAATTATAACATTTATTAACTGAGGTGTCTAAAGAACTTTTTGTTTAAAATATATGTCTAACGTTTTGATGTTACATTTTTAGGTGTCCAAATTGATTGAATTTATAAATAATAAGAGCCAAATGTATAAATATATATCGTTTAAATTTCCACATCATCTCTTCTATCAAATGTTAATGACAAATGATCATATTAACCACGTTTACATAATTAAATGGGTTGATTGACAAAATTGAAAGAAAAAAATAATTAAGTGTTCGTAGGTATAGTTTACCCAAAAAATAAGCCAGAAAACATTTTCGAAAATCATTTTCAGTAAAAATAAAACCAAGTTCAATTGCTTTAATTGGTTGATTTCCAGCGCGCAACTCTTGTTTCGTCTCCATACGATTTCAATTGGATTATCCAGATTCCAGAGTTACCAACACAAGGTAGTATTAGTAGTAGTCTTCAATTTCAAACCCTAAAAAGTCCCCTGCGGCGTTAGGGCTTTTTTTCCCAAGGGACGAAAAAAAAATTCAAACATGTCGAAACGCAAATTCGGATTCGAAGGGTTTGGAATAAACCGTCAAGCTACTTACAACTTCGAGCGATCGCAAGCTCCTCAACGCCTCTACGTTCCTCCCTCCTCTCGTCATGGCCACGACAACTACGAAGATACCGACCTCGACAATATCGATTACGCCGATAATGATACCTTCAAGGAAGCTGATAATAATAACTCAAACAGCAATGCTAACGGAGCTGAAGATGAGGAAGTTGACCCTCTTGACGCGTTTATGCAAGGTATTCAGGAGGATTTGAAAGCGGCGCCACCTCCGGACCCGGAGGTCAAGGCAGATAGGTATAGAGATGATGAAGATGAGGATGATCCTGTGGAGAGCTTTTTGAGGGCGAAGAAGGATGTTGGGTTGACGTTGGCCGCGGATGCTTTACGTGCTGGTTATGATTCGGATGAGGAGGTTTATGCAGCGGCGAAGGCTGTAGATGCGGGTGCATTGGAGTATGATTCCGATGATAATCCAGTGGTTGTGGACAAGAAGAAGATAGAGCCGATTCCGGCTCTTGATCACAGTTCCATTGAGTATGAGCCGTTTAATAAAGATTTTTATGAGGAGAAGGAATCGATTTCAGGTAATTGAAAACCAAATATCAGATGCTTATAAGTTCTAAGCAGCATCCATTCTTTTAGAAAAGAGAATCTACTGGATAAGGTTATCTGAAAATGCTGGGTTGTCCTTGGGTTATTGATTATATTGTGTGGACATAAGATTAGTTGGATACTTATGATCACTTCAGATAAAATATGACTTAGTTGATTACAATATATGCTTAACTATCATAGGCAGCAATTTGTACTTCTATCTATATGCAGCTATTACCTAAGCAACTTCTAAAGTCTAGAAAAATCTGGAATTGAGTATGAAGATTATGTGTTTTAGTTAATTCCTTGGAAGATCATTTTCATAATGTGGAAATAATATACATCATGGCTTGTTTATTCAGTATTGCTTGCTTCTAGTGTGGGACTTTTTCCTTGATAAAGAAAGGGCATATTCTTCATTGAGATGGCTGTGTCTGAAATCTATTTCCATTATCAACTTTTATAGGAATGAGTGAGCAAGAAGCAGCTGAATATCGGAAGAGCTTGGCTATCCGTGTTTCTGGTTTTGATGTCCCAAGACCAATCAAGACATTTGAAGAATGTGGTTTTGCACCAGAATTACTGCGAGCTATTGCAAAACAAGCCTATGAAAAGCCTACCCCTATTCAGTGCCAAGCCTTATCTATTGTTCTTTCTGGGAGAGACATTATTGGTATAGCAAAAACTGGGTCTGGTAAGACTGCTTCTTTTGTGCTTCCTATGATTGTCCACATTATGGATCAGCCTGAACTTCAGAAAGAGGAGGGGCCCATTGGAGTGATATGTGCACCTACCCGTGAACTAGCACACCAAATATACTTGGAAACAAAGAAATTTGCAAAAGCCTATGGATTACGTGCCTGTGCTGTTTATGGTGGAATGTCCAAACTTGATCAATTCAAGGAACTCAAGGCAGGATGTGAGATAGTTGTTGTTACGCCTGGAAGATTGATCGACATGATTAAAATGAAGGCCCTGACAATGGTGAGAACAACTTATTTGGTACTTGATGAGGCTGATCGAATGTTTGACCTTGGTTTTGAACCGCAAATAAGGTCAATTGTTGGCCAAATCAGACCTGATCGCCAGACCTTACTATTTTCTGCAACAATGCCCCGGAAAGTTGAGAAATTGGCGAGGGAGATTCTCAGTGACCCTGTCAGAGTCACAGTTGGTGAGGTGGGAATGGCTAATGAAGATATTACTCAGGTTGTTCATGTAATTCCTTCTGATTCTGAGAAGTTACCTTGGCTTCTAGAGAAGCTACCTGGCATGATTGATGAGGGTGATGTTTTGGTGTTTGCGTCCAAGAAAGCTGCTGTTGATGAGATTGATTCACAGCTCTCTCAGAAGGGTTTTAAGGTTGCCGCCCTTCATGGTGATAAGGTTCAGGCTTCTCGAATGGAAATTTACAAAAGTTTAAATCATCTACCATGTTCTTGTAGCGACTGATGTTGCTGCCCGTGGTCTTGATATCAAGTCAATTAAGTCAGTTGTGAACTTTGATATTGCGAAAGACATGGATATGCATGTGCACCGTATTGGCAGGACAGGTCGTGCTGGCGATAAAGATGGCACTGCATATACTTTGATAACTCAGAAGGAGGCACGATTTGCTGGTGAATTGGTTAATAGTATGATAGCTGCTGGTCAAAATGTTTCGATGGAACTCATGGATCTTGCTATGAAGGTAATTCAATTACTTCAACTAATTTGTTTTGTAGTTAATGGCATTCACTAAAGTTATTAGAAACCAAAAAGACATCTTTTTGGGTGATCTACATTGCTCGCTAACTACAATATCTACTGACGGAAGTATCTTATAAACTTCCATAGTTTTCCTTTATTCTTGAAACTGTAGCTACTGGATATGATATACATGTACTTTAACGTAGTGACATTTACCTTGTCCATAAGTAGGATGGGAGATTCCGGTCCAAGCGTGATGCAAGAAAAGGAGGTATGATTTCTTATGACATGCGAATGCAACTATATGCATATGCTTTTTTGTATGCATCTACAACTCTGTTTAAACTATCATAGTATGTAAATCATCTGATAAAGGGTTTCAATAACCAGTTGTTTACATGCTTTTCCAGAATCTTGATGTTTTCTGTACTTATGGGCGTGTCTTGAACTTACAACAATTGATGTGTGCTATAACATGCAGGTGGGAAGAAAGGCAGAGGAAGGGGTGGTGGGAGTGGTCGAGGTGTTCGCGGTGTTGATTATGGTCTGGGTATTGGATATAATTCAGAATCCAGTAATGCTACATCTCAGCCTGTTCAAAGTCGAAATGCTGCAGTAAATTCTCTGAAAACTGGCATGATGGCACAATTTAGGAATAACTTCGTAGCTGCCTCATCAAACTCTCAAAATCAAGGCTCAAGTAACAGCACAAGCGTCAGGAGACCAACTTTGGCTGGATTTGTATCTGGTGGTACCATAGGTGGAGATGCGAATAGGTCTCAGATGGCCAATTCATTCAGCACCACTCTGTCATCAGGATCAAGTACTTCACAAAATACTGGACAAAACACCAGCCAAAGAAACTCTGAGAGGTTCCTTTTCTTAGTTGATTTTATGCTAGCATTCTGCAGTGTTTCTCTTCTTTTTAATTTTACCATTCCATGCTCAATTAAGCTCATTCCTGGCTTTGTTTTTGCAGTTCAAGAGATAGGCCTAGAGAAAGACGGAGGCCATCTGGATGGGACCGTTAGGCTTTATAATCCATGGCCGATGCTATTTACATAAACAAAAAATTTATGTTCATGTCTTTGAATTAACCTTGTCTGTATTCTTATCATGCTTAGTAAGTCCTGTTTCTGTTGTCTGTTCAATCCATCCATCCATCCATTGTCTGTTCAGTATTCAGTTCAATTTCTGATATTTCCATCCATCCATAATTTTTTGTGTCAAGCATAACTTTGACATCCTACAAACAATTTTTTACTTGTATCCCGTTGGCAATTAAGGGGGGTAATTGTAGACAGCTGTTGCCCATATGGTATAGAGAGATCCTCGTATAAAATTATGGCCGACTGTATCTCCTCTCTTTTATCTGAAATGCATGATTAACAACTCGTACAATATGGGAACCTGTTAGAAAACTGGAGAATAATTCAATAAACTTACAATCAATGGTAGCTTACCAATAATATTTGAAAATTCCAGACCACAAGCAACTTCGAGAGATCTTTTTCCTCACAAATCTAACCAAGAATATTCAAGTAAATCTTGCCATGTGTTTCCTTCTTTCTAATAAATAACCCGAAGTAACCGTTAGTCCTTACAGAGGTTACAATAAGGGATATACATTAACGGGTAAACTATACTAGTTATCATTGAACTTTAGATGGTGTATAGTTTATATCACTGAATTTCAATTGCTTTAATTATGATATTAATGTTCATTTTAATTTATATCAATGAACCGTAAACTCAATAACGATGCAATGACAAGGTTGAAGATTTTGTCAACATCAACACTGCACCAAAACAACGTCATTCTCAACTTCTATATTGGAGTTGCGCATGTAAATTACATCTCCTCCACTTTATTCTACTTTCTAAATTACAAATACAGTGTCCACTACCATATCAAAATAGATTCGGAAACAGAAAATAAAGGAAAATGCTAGAGGGTTAGATAGGTGGAAAAAAGGACTGCCGAACCAGACAAATAAACAAGGAGCTTGGCCAATATACCACTACCATGACATGAAATCTGAAGCTCAAACGAAGAATGCACCATATCTTCTGAACCATTTTAATGATGGTGTGATAGAAACTCTGTTCGCATAATTTCCTTATGTTTGATTTTAGATGCTTTGTTTCAGAGTTGCACTGCGGATCTCTATAGAAGATTTAGGTCGATAATGCTCATCTGTGTCCACCTCTTCAATTTCCTGGGCAAAATTAGAACACATTCGATATAACTTTAACAGATAACCAGGTTGAAAATAGGATCATGTGGGAACATTTTAAATGCATCCAACTATGAGTAATGATTACCAAATTTAGGAAAAAAATAAACAACTTTGCTTGTTCCCCTTAATGACCTTCCTGAAGACAATAAGCTTCTCGTTTAGATCTGGGATTGGTGCAGTTGTAATGAAAAGCTCAAATCCTTTATCAATATGCGTTGCCTTAGAAGTTCCGAGCATGAATGCTTCATGCTTCAAACTGGTTGGGCATCAGAGAATGTAAGTTACAACAAAAAGCATCTACTGCCAACCTTTAGTCAGGTCGGTAAATCAATGAAGTAAAGAGGACAATAAGAGTGATTGAGTTATTAATTGTACACTACTAACCTTGTATCGAGTTGGCTGTATTGTTTTCCTTTCAAAGTCTAGTCCTCTACAGCTCCCAACTTATCACTATCACCAACCTGAATCACATAATGCTTTATCACATGGCGAAAAAGCATTCCATTGAAGCGTCCTCTCTGACTGCATATCAATCGATTCAGTTGCGCATCATGTTCGAGGAAAGGGAATATATTTTAAAAGAAAAGAATGACATTCAGGCACAGGCTAGCCTGCCTATTCCGTGATTAAATAAACCATGAAACAAATAACATTCTGTTTTATTACTTAGATAAGACACTAAAATTGTGGCTGAACTTGACTTACCACTGAACCTAAACTAAACGAGCCCACACCTATTCCATTAAACGAATTTTCCAATTCAAATCAAACTCTGAGAATGACTCTTAAGAATTAAAACTATAGTGATAAATTCCGTGCCTTCTTGAGAGAGAGATTATGCATAATACTCAACCAACAAAATCAACACTACAAATAGAATTATGGAAGATTACAGCCTGTAATTCAGCAATAAAACTGAAATTTGACTGAGAAAAATAATTCAAAACTATTCTTGATTCTTTCAAAGCACGAACTGTTCAGCTCTAACTACGATATATTTTCCAGTTCAAATATTGATCACATGGAATTTTATGATAGTTATAGTCTTATAGATAAAGAAAATCATTATTTTAAGTAAAAATAACACTGATTCCAATACTACCATAAATCAAGAAATTGATCAACAAATTCAGGAGAACTGTCCTTGAAGAGCTCCACTGTTATAAAGCCTTTAGTGGTATCTAAAATCTAGTCAATGGATAAAACTCATTTCAAATAGGTATTAAATGTAAAGCCTAAAAGTAAGATAAATTAATAATTGAACATATCAGCTAAATTTCATTCATTACCAAAAGTATCTGTCAAGATAGTAAGATACAATTGGAAAAACTCAAAGGAATAACATATCAAGATGCCTTATTGAGAGATATGCTAATGAATATGTTTTGTTAATTGGCGATGCAACCAAGAACATGATAAAATAATTTCTTTTGAAATGTCTTTAGATGAAGTCACCTACGTAATATAGACAAGCGCCTGCAAGGTGAAGAAAAACATACTTGCAAGCTGGTTAAACAAAGGATATTTGCATTGGATATAGAACCGCGTTATAAATTAATCATCTAGGGTCAATATTGTTTCCCAGAGCTAAGCACAGCACATTCCAGATCAGTATTACAAAAAGGTAGACATTATTCACAGATGCATAGTATATTAACTAGGGAAGAGATTAGCAAGTAAAAGAACCTACAGCGAATCCTGGGAGACCAGATTTCTTGGAATCCATGGAAGAGTTGTCACCCTACCAAATACAAGCGGCCATGGTCATTAGAGAGTATATAAAGTTAGAAACAATAATAACAAACAGGTAAAATGCCTCATAAAATAAGGATGTGCACACAAGAACATAGAAAAGTTGCCTTCAAATGTTCTTAAAAGATGATATATTGATAATGGGCATGGAGTTGAGTATTCTATTGATACAAACAAAACAAAGACTTATAAAAAATACGCGACCATGAGGATCAAAAAGGCCATTTCAGAATAATAAGTAAGATTCTCAAGTAGTCAAGTGGGTACCTCGATAACTGATTGCTTGTTCTCTATATGCATTTTTGACCTAAAGAAAAGGAAACTGGGTCAAATTTCAATGACTAATTCTTTGAATTAAGGCTGATATTTATTTACTGAATAATAAATATTAGCCAATTTATTCTCTACAAGCAACTTCATTTTTAAATGCACTGCTCTACAATTAGCAAGCCATGCAGTAAATTACATGAATCAACAAAGCGTGCACATAACAAAGTTTAAAAGCATTGCAGCACCAAATCCCCACTCCCGTCGGCCAAATTGAACGAACCTTTGAGTCCAATGTCTGTAGGAGGCATAGAAAAAAAACACAATCGAAACAACAATTAAGACATTATAATTGTTGCAAGACTTATTCGAGATGGCCCTTTCTTCCTTTTGCTTTGTTGTAGCAGAGCTTGTGGTTTGATCCTCGCCATCACCTCAGAACTTCAGCTCAAACAATAAAACCCTGAATTTAGAAACAAAAACTCGAGTCAAATCCTAGAGCCAATAAACTCATTACTAAGCTACTAGCTATGAAGCAGTAAATAAACCACATTTTTTAGTTCAAGATATGTACAGAAATATATTTTACCGAGTGTACGAAAATCCACATATTTTGGATAATAAGAGTGTAATGCATGATCTCCCAAATATATAAAAAGGCTAGGAACAAATTGAGTATACTCGTGACGCTCATCCTGGAATCCGCGAAACATAGATTTAACATCTTTTATTGCTCTACTTGGCAGATTTAGAACAACAGATATAAGAGATGCCCAATCGGTTGAACTTAAATTCCAGTCACCAAAAAATAGGCCAAAGCTACGAGAAATTTCCAAAGTTTATAGTATTAAAATCAAGGCTGAAGTTGAACACTCGAAGATCTAAGAGTTGAAAATTGAAATATACGAAAACTTACGAAAAGAAAATATAAAGGATGACTCCTAACTTGAATTTTTCATCCAGATGTAAATAAAAACTCTAGAACAGAGAATTATCTCTGAGAAAAGCAGGAATTGGAAGAAAACAGTTATGAAACCGTTAAGTTCAAATCGGTTAACTACAAATCAAGGGGGAGAGGAAATACCTGTGATTTAGCGTTAGTCTCGTCGACAAAGAGTAAGAAATGAAAAGGGGAAATGAGAGTTTTTGTTACTTTTTTCTGGTCTTTGAAGTTGATCTCTTTCGTGTAAGCACAGGGAAGATCCAGCTAAGGCGTTTATGATTCTTCCGGTGTTCTAATTTCAATTTAGAAATTTTCCAAGCTTTATAGTTACAAAATTAAGGGTAAAATATACAAATGGTCCTCAACTATAGGGCATTACTTTTTTAAGCACACCAACTATTAAAATTTATAAATCGATCCCCCAATAATGTTTTATTGAGTCATACAACTATTAAAAATTATAAAATGATCATTAGACTATTCATATTAAATTTATGTAATAATCATAAATATAATATTGAAGAATTTTATTATTATTCTTATAAAATGAAAATAAAGATTAAAAAAAAGCACTTATCACACTCATCGCCTAGCTGCTTTTTCTTCTTTTGTTTCCTATCCGAAATAAATATAGTTTTACATTTAAGTCATCAATTTTCATACTAATAAATATACCAAGAAAATCAACAAATGATTCCTCGTTGCCACGAGCTGTTAGGCAATGGAGTCGGGGAACAAGTCTTAAATGTCTTCAAATGGTCTCCCGAAGCAGATAGATAATTTCATAAGAATCTCACATCCTCTTCCTGTTGTTCCAGGACAATGGTGGCAAGAGCAAGCATATATGCTGATGACCTAAGGTTCCTAACAAGCACATTTATCTCCTTCCTCCTACGCTTCACTGCCATCTCCTTCCACTACTTTTCTCTCAGACAAGCAAGCAGGCTGCCTCACAGTATGCCACTGCTGTCGGCTTTTTGCTGCATATATAAAATGAAAATCACTTTGCAAAACCAGAGATGATCTATAAAAAATTTACATAGTTGATACTGAACGGTATCTAAATTTAAAATTGGAAAAAAAACATGAACAAACCTCCCTCTAACAAATCCAGTGGTGACAAAACCGACTGGCCACCAATGATATTCTATAGAAGCAGGGTCATCTGGTTCCTGGAGTTCCCACTTACCAGAAGGTTGTTCTTTAAAGTACGACCCCACGGCAGAATTAGGCATTTCAAGTCCACCTTCAACGCTGTCTATGCTGCAAAATATCCAAATTCAACCGATTCATATTGCAGATAATGTAAATTTATCAATTCGATGCAAAGATGTGTCAAAGAAAAATCAAGTCACTCTTATCATATTAAAAGTGGATGATACTTGCAACCAGAGAAAAGGATTGCATAATAGCTTGTTTGCCACATGGTTACGGTCATGCCTTTTAAATTAAGAATCACTTCGAATATACACATATTTATTAAATGACTACCTGGATGTCCACATTGATATGTCGGCAAGAGATGGTGCACATATAACAGCTCCTTCTTCAGAAACACCCTCCTTGTACGCATGTAGATGAACCCTCACAAAACATAACTTATGGCTGTAGCTAATTTGCGCAGTCCCATTTTGGCCTTTTTCCATCATGCTCTTGTCCTTCATAACCTTAGCAAGACTCGAGTTTCTATTTTGCAATTGAGGAAATAAAAGTAAATGTTCACCCCGAATGTCATTCAAGATGTCAGTGAGCACACTGGATGTCCTTGCTACAATGCCATCAAATGAATTATGAGATCTGAATGATGTTACATCACTTCTTTCACAACTTGAAGTACCAACTATATTTTCACCACTTGAAACTTGAGCTGCTTTGTTTACCCTCATGGTTAGCTTGTCAAAAGCAGCATGTACAACATTCCAAGGTGATGGAATTGGAATTCTGAAAGGTCGTACAGATGGAGGACGCCGCTCTGCATTTTCCTTAGAGGCAGTAGCTTCAATTTCATTCAATGATAAGTATGAATGGCAGTCAGGGAAATCTGAGGGAAAATAAGGCAATCCAATCTGCAAAAAAAAAAAAAAAGAGGGGGGGGGGGATTAACATCCAGGGTTGGATAAGTCGGCATTTCAGGATTCTCGGAACCACACACTTACTTCACCAGCAATCCAGTGTTTTTCCCTCAGCCCTATCACATGGGCCCCTTTGGAGACGAAAAAATTCCAGAAGACCCTATTCCAACTTACAGGTAGTATAACAGACCATCTGCAACCAAGAATGAGGGAAGAAAAATCATTGATGAGTTCCAAGACATTTCTGGATCAAGAAATTTTCAAAGAAAATATTTGGCCTCCATAATGACAAACAAAAATAAGATCATACGGATAAGAAAATTGGCAAATCCTGGCAGATCTATCAAGGTAAATCTAAAGCAGCATAGAAATGTCACTATCCATCAAATTTGGAGAAGTAAATTTCTTACTAGAAATAACGAATATTTGGGGGGAGAGGAACAAAGTAGTTACCCAATAGGAGAGCCCTTCTTGTTATTATTTTTTAGAAGCAAAATAGGGCAAGAACGCGAGCACTGCACCTTGTTTGAAGTTTTCGGGTGTCCTGATTTTGGATCATCAAGGCAAAAGAAATCCATCCGCTGCTGATGCTTTTCCATACAAAGTTCATTTTCTTCCTCTGGAGGATCTATTCTACTGCTCGCATCCCACAAGTTCTTGTCAGATAAAATTTCATTTCCTTCAGGTTTTGGACATGAGAGTGAACCTAACACTTCATTCTTATCTAAATTTTCAGTTAAATTAACACAGTCACTGGCTCCAACTTCTAGCACATCAATGATTGAATCTGGCTCACGAAAATCTGAGGTCTCTTTAGTAGGCAGTAAACGAGGATCCTTGATAATAAAAGATAGAATTGCAAAAGAAGGAATATGTTCCTCGTTTTGAAATTCATCACTGTCCTTCTCAGCTGAACACTTTTGCAGTTGCCAGGAATTATCCACTATGCTGCAAGGGCAATCATCAGCTCATTTCGATTTCTTATCTTAGTTCAAAACCAGAATCTACCCCAAATAACTAACCATGAGACAGGACGAACAGTCTTCTGAAGAAGTTTAAATGCCTTGCACCCAATTAATTCCAAGTTTGCAAGCTGACCCTCACGTGAAAAACAGTTAATGGTGATGACTCTATCAATCATCTGGAAAATAATTAAAAACTCAGCATGTAACACAATAATAGCACGTGACACGTATAAGTCTTTCTTTTTAATGTCTATGTGATACCAAATGAAATAGCTTCCTCACACTCATGAGCTTCACGAGATAGACTATCATAGTATCATTTAAACATTCTTACAAAGTTAAAAGATGGATGATTTACCAATTTCTCACAAGCACATTTAAGAGCATCATGACCCTCACTAAAAGCTGAGGCATGGATCCAAACCCAAAGTTGGCGAAAGCAATAACTATAGTTGATTCTACACGGTTCATTACGTTCAACAACATCAAGGCAGTTATTATTGTCATCTTCTTTCCTCTGCCGGTGACGATGCCACATATATGTTACAGGTGCGATTGGCCGCGAATGAGGTGCTCCAACATGATGAAGCTGAAAAAAAAAAGCAAGTAAATTAGTATCAATATTTCTTAATCATAAGAAAAGGTGCAAGTGTGACTTACCATAGCAGTTCCGTAAGTAATACCAGAAAGAACAGAACCAGAATCGCCATCAGATTTAACTGATATAGAAGGAACCATAACCATATCTAATATTGCCACTAAAGAATTCTGGAGATAGATGGGAAATAATAAAGTAAAATGTCTGTAAATTATTACTAAAATCAACTAAAAGGAACACAACGAGAAAAGAGAAGCGCCTGCCTCTGGACCTTCCAGTTGAACAGCAAGATTATAGCTTGCATCATGGAGAAGCATTCCCTGATTGAACCACCTCAAAACTGCCCTCGATCCCCTTCCTCTATATCATATAAACAAGGGAATTTCAAATGAAAAATTGTAAAAATTTGGCCTTTTTTTCTACATAATTAAAACGCTTAAACGATTAAGTTATATACCTGCCCTGCAATCCTAAGGGAAGGTAAAACCCCCACCGTTTAGCCATTGTAAACCGCTTCGCGTGCCAAACATGCGTTCTCAACCTCTTGGTACCATCACCTGAAGTAACGAAACCGCTTTCGGGATTCTTTTTAAGCTCCATTCTGCGACGAAGGCGGCGTGGAAGGGGAGATTCGTTCTTCTTCTGCTCCGTCTCTAAACCCGAAACATTGCTTTTATCAACCTTAGTCAATCTCTGCCTCTTCCTGTTTCTTTTCTTGGAAGCTTGATTGTCGAATGCTGTAGTCCTCCTCCTCTTGTTTCTACGAGACCTAAAATCGTTATTGAGTCGAGCTGACACAGCTGAGTGAAGTGACTCGAGCTCGTCGGCTCTGGAATCTGCGAATTTTTGTAAGTTGATTTTGCGCCGGGGTAGAGACGCTGATGCTCGAGATATTTTGCTCCCTTCGCCCGCCATTGTAGGAAGCTTTAAAAGATATGAATCACGAACCTAAGATTTAGCCAAGAATTCAAAACTATTTTTAGTTTTTTCGGGTAATAAAAGGAACACCTTTAAGATAATATTTAAAATTAAGCCCTGATCAGGGTTTATGGTTTTTGCTTTTGGAGCGACTATGTTGAAGCTCGTTCTACAAGAGAATAATCAAATTACACGATACACTTTCTGCTTGTCTTAAACGCAGCGCCTCGTTTGATTATTTCTTGGCAAAAACATCCTACTCCTTAGCCGAAGAGTACCCGGTTTGGGCCTCGAAGACTAAATTTTAAGGGCTTTTCTTTATAGACTTAAACTAAAAATATTCTAGCTTATGCTTTTTTAACTTTAATTACTTTAATTATTTTTTAGTTAAGATGTTTTTTTTTAAATTATTCTAAATATTTATTTTTTAATCAAAATAAATATTTAAATTCTTATGTTAGGTTAACGTTTTATTGGTTGAAAGACTTTTTTATTAAAATATTTTTAATGTGTTTTACTTATCAAATTTTCGTAACGTCAACAAAAACTTCAGATACTAACATCTTTGAAATCATTTTTTATTGAGATTGTTTTCTATAACGTGTACTCTTTATCTTTGATGTGACTTTTAACATAAAAATATATCGTTTACGACTTATTAACAAGTATGATGACCCAAGGGCTAACATCAATCACCATATAACCAAAATTTTATACTTTGAGGAAATATTAAGGTGTCGTTTGGTTAGCATGAATCCTTTGGAGTTAGGGAGAATTGAAATCCAATTTCATCACTTTCTCATGTTTGGTTCAAGTTTTTCAAGAGAAATGGAATATATCATGGCTTCAACTTTTCATCAAATGAGGGAAAGTGAATTCCATTCATTCTATGATGGAATTCAATTCCCTTGTTGGAGGGAATTGAAATTTGATCATACTACCCTCATCAATCTTTTAGTAACTTATTCGTATATTGAATAAAAATATTTTTTTTTTATTTCGGGTCAGGTCGGATTTCTAATTCATATATTCGGGTCGGGTCGGGTGAAACTTTATTTTGGTCGGATCGGGTCGGGTTTTTTAAGTGTGATATTCGAGTCAGGTCGAGTTCGGGTTTAGGGTGAAAAATACCCGACCTGAAATTATATATAATTTTACCTTATATATTTAGGAATAATTACAATAATACCCCTCTATATATAATTTTTTTCAATTAAGTCACTGTTTTTAATGAATAAAAATATTTTTTTTATTATTTCAGGTCGGGTCGGGTCGGATTTCTAATTCATATATTCGGATCGGGTCAGGTGAAATTTTATTTTGGTCGGGTCAGGTCGGTTTTTTAAGTGTGCTATTCGGGTTCGGGTTTAGGGTCAAAAATACCCGACCTAACCCAAAAAATATATAATTTTACCTTATATATTTAGAAATAATTACAATAATATCCCTCTCTATATATATATTTTCCAATTAAGTCACTGTTTTTATTGAATAAAAATAATTTTTTTATTATTTCGGGTAGGGTTTCTAATTCATATATTCGGGTCGGGTCGGGTGAAACTTTATTTTGGTCGGGTCGGATCTCGGATGGAGGTTCCCTTGTTCTCAGGTCGGGTCAGGTGGACCAAAAACCCGGGTCGGTGGACCAAAAACCCGACCCAACCCGACCCATGACCATCCCTAATTGGAATGGTTTTAACTTATGATGTTTATCAGTATGATTTTTATAATTTATTGAAATGAATAATCAATCAATAAAATTAAAATTTATTTTTTAAAAATTTTTATAATATATTGCTACATGTAATTTATAAAACAAACTAAAATTAAGCAAAAAAAACAAGAAGGGTAATTCTGTCATTTTATATTACTAAAATCAAATTCATCTGACATGTCTCCGAACCAAACAGAATATGGAATTGGATTCCAATTCAATTTCCTGTCAACCAAACAGAATATGGAATTGGATTCCAATTCAATTTCCTGTCAACCAAACAGAATATGGAATTGGATTATAATTCCTAACAGATTCCAATTCCCTAAAAAACATTCCAGCGAACCAAACGCCACCTAAGGGAAAAATTATTTTTTTCTCAATTCTCATATACATTATTAATCTTCACTCCCACGTGGCCACGTCACATTCTTCCTCTCACATATTCCAATCACAAAAACAACAACAACAACAACGAAACTCTATTCTCATATGCAATGGGGTAAAAGAGAGGTGGAGTAGTAGGCTGCTCCTAACGTCTGGTAGAGAGCAACTTCCGTGGAAGACCTCCGGCAGTCATAAAAATTACAAATAAAGATAAAATGCAATGCATGTATAAATAAATAAATAAATACATAGTTGATCGTTTTTTTTATTTTTATAAGCAGTCTTCTTATGCGCGTCTGTAATGGGAAGTAATCCCTGCATAAAAATCTCTGCAATATAGACAGAAACGTAAGATCCGACTAAATTTAAAAAGATGAAACATGAAGAGAATGATACACAGGAGTCAACGATAGCAAGCTACGAGAATGAGTAAAGTCAAATGTGTTAAAACCTAAACTAAGACAGCACTACTCCGCTATCCTAGATCTAAGCCTTCATAAATTCCAATGACAGAAACGTGAAGAAAGTATAAGTTAGGGAAATTACTACAAATGCATTAAAAAGAGGACATAGATGTTATAATCTATGACTGTGATCCGCACTACTCGGCTACCTTGGTCTTAAGTCTCCATACTTTCCTATCAGAGGTCATGTCCTCGGTAAGAGCTAAATCCTTCAAATCAGATCTCAAACAGTCTTCCCACTTCCGCCTTGGTCGTCCTCTCCTTCTGGCACCGTCGACTGTAATCAACTCTACACTCTTTACCTAAATAAAATAGATAGAACCATCAACGATCGACTTAACACATTTATTTTTATCAACAATAATAATTAATTTTAATTTATTTAAATACCTTAATAAATGTAATAACTTATTAGATAATAATTTTTAATTTTTAATTTAATTTAACATGAGGATCCCGGAAACATAAGATTAAAGGCATTATTACTATTAGATGAAAGTGATTTACTGATAATTTTAATTCTAATAACTAGAGGATAAGAATTGTCTTTAAAAATAAAATAGTATTTTAAAGATACACGGGATTAAAATTTGAGTTACATAAACTTTTTGAACTCATAATTAAAAAATAAATATTTAAATATATTAACATATAAAAATATTTAATCTTAATTAATAAACATTAATGATAAATATTAACCTAATGAAATTTAACATTAGTGTATAGTGTATAAGTTGATTCATTGGATATAGAAATAATATAAAAAAGTTAAAGAATACTCATTTTAGCTTTTATCCTACATTGTCAAGAAACATAATATAATCTATGCCTATATAAACTAATATCATTAGACTTTCAATTTATGAAACTAATATGTATTAAATTATATTGTTGGTTTCTATAATTTTATTTTTTATTTTTTAAAAATATATATTTTAAAATATATATTTTAAAATTTGACGTGATAATATAATCATGAAAAACGATTCCCTTGAAAAAGTGTTTTCCCAATTGCGCTATAAGATGCGCCAATTTGAGAAAATGGTGAGGTAATATTATAATATTTTGATGATTTTTTTTTGGTAAGAACACCCCGCCCCGAAGCATGAATTTTTCTCGATTTCAGGGTGTTAACATTTGGCGGCGGTTAATCGGTTATTGTAGATTTTTTCTCCTGCTTTGTACTTCTTATCAAGGTTTTAAATTGCGGTCGCAGTTACGTTTTCGGTTATTTTGGATTTACGGCCGTCGCGATGCTATTGCAGTCGTAACTCGGACGGCTACAAAATCATTATATCACGGACGAAATTATGATTACGGATCGTTTTTTTAAACCCTGCTTCTTACCTCACTGGCTGTCGAACAATTCACAAGATGACCTTAAACGATATGTTGACGGGATCAGTCATCAGTATAGATATGTTGACGGGATCAGTCATCATAGATTGGCGTTTCATTTTAAACACTTAAATTAGGGTTCATCACTCCCAAAAACATAAATCTTTGCCCTTCTCTGTTTTGGGTGAACCGGAAGAAAGCCGTCAAAAAGGGATGATTCAGATTTCGAGATTGTGCGTGAATCTAATAAAACCAAAGATGAAAAGGTGATTTGTTTCGCATTAGATTCACGCACAAACCCGTAATCTGTCTTTTCATTTCACTTCGTCATCTTTCTTTCTTTATCGTATTTTCAGTTTGTTATCTGTCAATATCTTTATTTCTTTTTCCCCATTGAATTGTCGGATTCAGGTCTCTAATTTTGGAGAATAAAAAGGAGACAAATATTGTTTCCGTTGATTTTTCAAGCCCTGCCTGCCGAGTTGAAGAAGCAGCAACTCTCTAAAGTTTCAAGGTACAATTGTCAAATATTCCTGGATTTGGTCTTTAATGTTCGTTTGAAAATCAGATTTAACCAAACTATTTTTAATAGGAAAAAGGGTAAAAAGATTGGTGATTGAGGATTGGATTATTGATTAGACTTTCCTAGCACTTGTATCCAGCAAAACACCATATTCTTTCAATGCAAATTAGGTATTTGAACTTGTTAAAAATCTTCGATATTTTAGTTTCGTCCTTTTCTACTCTTGCTTCGTTAATTAGATACGACTCTGAATATCCTTTTCATCCTCCTGGCTGAAAAATACATTTTATTTGAAAGTTGGCACAAGTAAAAAGAAGTGGCCTTCATTCGTTTTAGCTATGTGACCATTCAAAAGCTTGATGACCAGCATGTGTGTCAAAAATTTTGGTGCCATGAAATCATGGTACAAGTGGTTTTGGACGAAAATTTGTTGGTTGTACCTGTGGGATTGCAGTGTGAAATATATATAGGATGGTGCAAAACAGCTTCATTGAAGCCGTGCCGGGCATTGTAAACTAAACCAACGAGTACTTTGCTTGAAAGTTGGTTGTATTTTGACTGCAATCGATGGGAAATATATAGGAACTGTTTGAACAAGCTTCATTGAAGAAGTGCCGAGGATTCAAACCTAAATCCTGAACAGAAATCAATACTTGCAGTATGTTGTATGAATTTGAAAACCGACCTCATATGCTTCTCCTTTCCAAATGCTCAACACTCTAACGTCCATTTGATACTTTTTGAAAATTATAATAAAAAATAAACAATTCTAGGAGAAGGATTGTACATCTACGGAGGGGGGCCATATTGACAAGGATATTTGATGGTCTATTTACTATTTCATGAGATCGATTATTGTCTCGAAAACCCTAAAGGAAGTAGAATTCTGGAACACTTGTATTCAGTGTTCTCTGTTCTTAATTTGTTTAGCCTTCGACCAAATGGCTACCAACTGCAATGTGCTGTAAATTGATAAAGTAGTAATACCTTTGTCCATCTTTGGTAACATCAAAGTTCTTTAACTCTTTCAGTCCATCTTGTACCTCTTCAACTTAGCCTTCTGTTAGATGCCATTTATCGGCAGCATTCACAGTTTTTATGCTGAGCTGATTGTTCTGATTTTTATAATAGAATTATATTACCAATATAGAACTCAATTTAATGTGATCAGCATGTATGACTTGGTTGAAATTGGTAAGTTTAGCTCCTATCCTTGGCTTGAGTAATTTTACCCAAACTTACCTTTGATATTAAATATGGTATTTTGAATCCCACATATTAAACGAAAAACACTTACAAATTTGTAATTATTTTACTTGAAAATTGAAGTACTTTTCCTTGTAAGGAATAAGATATACTAACAGCTCTGTTTTTTCCATTTTGGATTGCTGTCACCCTTTTATGGTATTAGTGGTTTTTACTTTTCATATCATACATTTTGCAACACCTATGCTTAGTCATCTAGTGCAGATTTAATGCAAGCTCTGTAAATGTTTTGTATTAATTACAGATTCTTTTCCAAGCTTAGTGCAAATATAAAAGCAATTAATTAATGGTTCTGAAAATGACAATAAGAAATTTTCTTCCATTACCATTTATAGACTTGCTGGAAATTGCTTAAATATGAATTTGTAGTAGGATTTCCGCAAGAGCTGACGTTTGATATTTGGTCTCTATAGTTTGCATCCTCCAGGATTTGCTACATGCCTTATTTTGTTGAACAAGAAGAAAGATGAACATGTCCGGTGGTGGATGATTTTTAGCAAACGTTGCTCATCACATGATTCTCTATTATTGGCCCTTGGACCTGACATGAAATTGAACGAGTCATTCATGCTTAATGAATGTTATGAATTATTTGTTGCCTCCCTAAATATCTTCGGGAATCTAGGGTATTAGGCGCTCTCAGACGTCACGAGCTCAACATTTTGGGTTATTTCTCTCCTCATTCATAAAGCTTGGCTTAGTTATTGGTATCAATCCTGGTTTCATTATGAAAATTGACCTTCTGGTAATAGTGAAACCTGAATTATTTTATCAAAAAAGGATTTAATCCAGTTCTCCAGTGCATGTAAACATGAGCCAAGTCGTCTTTAGATTTTTCAACTCTATTAGAAGCTACTTCCATATTCTTTTATGCATCAGCAGTACTAGTTTCAGTGTTACCTGACGATTGAAGAAATTTAGAAAAGAAAAAGTGGGTCAAGGAGACCCGACTTTCTCTAGAAAATGATTTGTATGGCCTGGCGAAGTAGAACCATAGCGTAAAGGTTCAGACAGGACATAATCTTTCTATCATGATATTATTCATATCAGGTAACATTCCCAATGTATATCAAACGCGTTATTGTGGGGCCATTAAAATTGTAACAGGGATATATCAAATTAATTAGTTTTTTAAAATTTGGAAGAACAGGATGATGGATTCAAAGTTAAAACTTGGCATAAAACCAGAGTTGAAATTTAGTAGCAGAAGAGCGTTGTAAATTCCTTGATGTTGATGATGAAGAAGAAGAAATCGAAAGCCCACATGTTTCAGTGGAGATTGAACAAGACTTGATCGAGATGAACACGTTCTAGTTGAGAAAATTGAATGTGGGAAGACTCGATTCAGACCGACATTCTGGTAAGCTGTCAGAACCCAAATTTCCAATTAAATGTGTCGGCACCTACCAAATTTGAAAGAATGTAAGTAGCTACTAAAGCAATCGATCACAGACTATTGAACCGGCTTATGTAGGGGTGTCGACTAGCCAAGTCGACTTCGAGTATTGCTGAGCTCGACTCGACTCAAAAACTCACGAGTTTAAAATTTTTAAACTCGACTCGAACTCGAAATCTTGAACTGAAACTCGTGAGTAGCTCGAAAAGTCTCGAAATGAAAAAAAAAATCTTAAACTTAACTAGATTGAAGTCTCAAACTCAAACTTGAACTTTAAATACATGAAATTATTACTGTGTTTTTTTAAATCAACACATAAATGTTAATATTATTAATAATTTGTTTTTTAAAAAAAATAAAATCTTAATATATTATATTTTCGAGATGCTCACGAGCTTTTTGAGTCGGGTATCAAGTAGCTCGTTTCGGCTTGTTAAGAATTCGAGTCGAGTCCATTCGATCCGAGTATTTATCGAGCCTTGACCGAGTCGATCTCGAGTAGCTCGCGATCAGTCTCGTCTCATGTATAATCCTAGGCTTACGTAGTTAATGTAATCGATAAATTCCCAGATTTTGTAAAACCAACAATCGTGCGTCTGGGAAATCTGAAAACGGGTTCCAAGAAAGAAGCACCAAACTACTAAGTCAATGTTCTTCACTGTCGGTAAATTCATGGTAACATGTTGGAGCTTGGCTGCCCACTGTTCCACATTTGAACTTACTATTGAATCAACTAGTGCCGGATTCAATGTTTCATAAAGCATCATGCTCATGTTTTTCTTTCCCCCGACTCTGAACAGTCTTTATCATTAGACACACACATGCAGACAGTAGAGGAAGATCATAGGATTCCCATACCCATCAAAAAGATCTATTCAGCCAAATTAAATTTTTGGAGACTGTCTTTTTCTCTTTAGCTCCTCCTCTCTATTCCAAACAGATATTAGTCACTCGTCGATACTATTTTTTTATTGCTGAGAATGCCATTGCCAAAACCCCCTTTTTTTGTTGCTTTGACTTGGCCATGTGCGTCCTCTCTCACCTCGGTCTCATCCGCTGATGGGGTCAACAGTCGGAAGCTATCATATATTATTTTTTTATGATTCACGAGTTATTACACATAAATAGGAGCTTGAGAGAACTATAGATTTGTTAAACCTAACAAATCTGGTAATGGAAAAGGATAAGTTCACGACTTCCTTTTCAAGTTAGCAGACGCAGTGATAAAAAATATTATATTCTAAAAAATAATATATATATATATATATATATAATATACAATTTATTTTTTTAGCTAATGGCTCGCCGAAAATGGTGGGTAATTACCAACTTATTTGTCATTTTATGCATAAATCAACTTATTATTAAATGCTATATTATAGTTGTAAACCTATAACTTGTCATCACATGAGTACAAAAATGTGTGAGGCAAATATTTTTTGTGTTATTTTGTATTTTAAATCCTAACACGTTGCTTAAATTGACAGTTTGTATTAGAAAAAATAATAATTCAACTATAATTAAGATTTTAAAAGCACCAAGCACGGGAAATAATAGGCGATAAATTTCTTAATTAAAAGAAGAAGAAGAAATAAAATGGTTGTTTTCTAAATTTAAAG
This sequence comes from Hibiscus syriacus, assembly GCF_006381635.1. NCBI lineage: Eukaryota > Viridiplantae > Streptophyta > Magnoliopsida > Malvales > Malvaceae > Hibiscus > Hibiscus syriacus. The sequence goes on along the minus strand of NW_024062302.1, from coordinate 207,805 downwards.
GACAAAAATATCATTAAACCTTATTTATTATTACATCAAATAATAATAAAACTCCCTGCCCTCCGAAAGAATATTCCGATGCCGCGTACAAATTTGACCTCCTTTGGCCTTCCATTTCCGAAAGAATAAACTGTATACGCCAAATCCTTTTGCATGATTCGAAGAATGAAGAGTTTTTGATTGGATGCATTAATGATGAATCCCCTGTTTACTATTCTTCATTTTATAAATTATGTTTAGAACTCTTATCTTTTAATAAAATTATTTTCTAAATTCGAATTTAACTTCGTTAATTAAAATAGTTTTATCATTCCATTAACCTTTGTCATAAAGTATAAGTAACATTAAAATATCAAAATAAGTCTTTAAATTATTACATGTAACCACTTTAAGTATCAAAATTATGTTTTGATTAAAATAAGTCTCTAAACTATTTTTTTTATCAAAATAAGTCTTTAAATTATTACATGTAACCACTTTAAGTACTTCAACTATTTTTTGGTCAAAATATTTTGTGTGAAGTGTCAACATTTTATTTGCCGAAAACATTTTTCTAAATGAAAAAAAATGATAGGACTTAAATTGATTAAACATGATAGCTGAAGTATTTAGTTTTATCAAAAAGTAATTTAAGGGCTTAAAACAAAAAGATGACACAATTTAAGGACTTATAATTTTAGATCCTCACGAAATAATGATCCGTATGATTTTTCTTTTCTTTATATAGTTATAATTGGTATTAGTATTATATTACCTAGAATGTCAATAATTACGTATAGAGAAGTAAGCTCAGATTCCCTTTTTATTTTCAAAAGAACCCTGGGAACTTGAATTGAGGTTTAATATTAAAGGTCTCTTCCTAAACTCACCCACTTCGATGGGAAAAAATGAAAATCATGAGATTGTGTTACTCTAAATTGTTATTATTTTAATAAACGTCTTGAACGGTCCAATTAAAACAATGATACCAAATCTCGTTACGTGATAGGATCAAAGGAGATGGCATGAAACGTAAACATATATTTTGGGAAAATCTCTTGTGGGACATTCTTAACATACGTCTAAAGAAAGAAGTTATCGATTTTACTATTATTTTTATATAAAATCGATAAAAAATTATCGGAAACATTATTATTTATATTAGTTTTATTATTATTAGACGTTTTACCGGTTTTATTAATATATCTGGTAAAGCGCTACCTAAAACATTATTTTTTCTATCTGTTTTGTTATTACTGGACACTTTATCGAAAATGTTAAAAAATATTAATATTTTAGTTATAAATAATAATTTTTAGATAATTTTTTACCGATTTTATTAAAAAAAATAATAATAAAAAATAATAACACTTTTCTTTAGGCGTATACTAGGGCTGCCGCACGGTACAACTTATTATATATTTTCTTATGGCCCAAAAAAGCCGAACTCAAGGAACAATCAAAGGCACGTCCTTCCTGGTGTCATCATCTTCATGCAAATTTCACCCGTTGAAATATGTTATTATTTTATAAGATAAAATTTAAAAATGGTCATTAAATTATAATTAAAATTTAAGTTTACTCTTAATTTTAATTGAAATAATTTCACCACTAATTTTATAGGGTAAAATTTACAAATGGTCATTAAATTATGTCAAAATTATCCTTTTGAACATTTAACTTTTAGAAGATACTTAATGAATATTAAATTTTAACTTTTTTACAAAATAGTCACAAAACCATTAAGAAATATCTCATTTGACCCTTCAATTATAATTAAAAATTTAATTTTACTCTTAATTTTAATTGAAAAAATTTTTATTAGGTTCGTTGAATTGAAAATAAAATAGTTATAGATAAAATAAATATAATCTTTTAAATTTATATTAAAAATATTAAATTTTTACCATACAAAATAAAAATTATTTGATATGATATTATAAAATTATGGATGTATGATTTTTAAATTAAATTTAAATTTGTTAAATAAAATTTAAAAATTTAAATGCTCAAATCACATTATAAAAAATAATTTTATTATTTGATAATATCAATTTTTGGATGTCGAAAATTATAAACTTTATGATTCATTAGTTTAATAAAAAAAATATAGGACGAATGAATGAAAGTTCCCCCTTCCTGATTTAATTAATAAGAATTACATTAATGCATACGTTATCTTATCTTCTTAAACGGAATTCACAACCGTACACGTGGCCCTTTTCTTATTAACATATACTGATATAGCCTACAAGATTACATGTTAACTAGATATATATTTTATTTAACAATGTGTTTAAGGGGTCCGCAGTTAAAAATCACGAATGAAATACAAAAGTGAGATCCGTTCACACTGCGAACTAGTTTAAAGCCGATCAAAGATGTACCCATGAATGACAACCGGTACTGTTCAACTTCCGTACAAGTATTTGACCTACAGTTGCCCGTCGATCATTTATTAGTTCTCTCTCTCTCTCTCTCTCTCTCGTCTAATTCTTCCAAGCTATCTTCTTCTGAAATTCTCTTCTATTTCTTTCTCTCGCTAAACAACACTTCTCTCTCTCTCTCTGCCGAGTGCAAGTTTTTTTCTTGGATAAACAAAAACTGGAGTATTTGATTGATAGATGGAGAGAAAAGAGGGTGTAAAGATCGAAGATGTACTGGGAAAACTCATCGTATTCTGAGTACGCAGTGAATAATTTCCCATTAAAAAGTATATTTGATTTGTGTAGCAGCGAAGACATGAAGGTCCGCTCTTTAGGGTTTATGGACTTGCTGGGTGTTCAAGACTTGATCGGTCCTCCCTTCTTGGAGATCATGGCAGCACAGCAGGTTTCCACTCCTCCTTCCAAGAAGATCGACTCTGCCGAGGTTATTAATCAGCCCGCGACTCCTAACTTTTCCTCCATTTCAACTGCATCAAGTGAGGCTGTTAATGACGAACCAGTTAAAGAAGATGACCGAGAAGAAAACCAGCAAAAAACCAAGAAACAGTGAGTTCAACTCTTTCTCTTTCTATAAACCTTTTTTCTTACTATTTACTCTTTTTTCGTGTGGGAGAGACCACTAAAGACACGAAGATGGATCCTTTTATTTCTATGTTTGAGCCTGTGTTTCTGTTTACCGCCAAACGAGTCTCATTTTTGGAACTAATTTGGAAAAGAAGTGAGGGTTTTGTTGTCCATCAATGTGATTGGAAGCTGATGGAGATGTTCTTTTGGCGTTTCTGGGTTTAGGTTGAAACCCAAGAAGACAAACCAGAAGAGACAGAGAGAACCGAGATTCGCGTTCATGACAAAGAGCGAGGTTGATCATTTGGAAGATGGGTACAGATGGAGAAAGTACGGCCAGAAAGCTGTAAAAAACAGCTCCTTTCCTAGGTACCAACTCCCAATGTTCAAACTTTTAACCTATTTTAGTTCCCTCATTCGGTATGCTATTCTTTTCACCAATTTAGATAAAATCTCAGATAATGAGTTTACACTGTTTTAATTCTCCAAGGAGTTATTATCGTTGCACCGCCTCCTCATGTAATGTGAAGAAAAGAGTCGAGCGATCTTTCAGTGATCCAAGCATTGTGGTCACCACTTACGAAGGCCAACACACTCACCTCAGCCCGATCATGCCTCGTCCGAGTCTTTGTGGTTCTCATCTGAGTTCACCCATGTCAGCTTTTGGCATGCCAATGCAAAGAACTCCAGCTCACTATCAGCAATCATCATCATCATCAACAACCATTTACCGATAATATTGGTTCCATGAATGCCCGTTTTCTTCATGAGAAGCGTATTTGCACCTCAGTGCCAGGACCGCCTTTGCTTAAAGATCATGGCCTTCTTCAGGACATTCTACCTTCCCATATGCTGAAAGAGGAGTAGACTAGAACACCAATTACCTTTACATGTAGTTCTCTCACTTGGGGTGTGAAGAAGGTACAGAGAAATGATCAGTTCACTGGTATAGTAATTTTCTTGATGGCAAGTGCTGGTTCCTCTTCAAACAAACCACGATGAATATTGCTATATATATAACTTGGACTTGGTTTTTTTTCTTCTTCTTTTTTTGCCTCATTTGGTGGCTCTGGATATGTAGAGATTATGCAGCAGGGAAATTGCTTCTTTCTTCTTTAATTCTTCTGACCCCTTGTTTGTCCTATACCTTTTGTCTTTGTTATTTATCAAACGAATCTGTTGCTCGAGGGAAAGGGTTCATCAGAGAAAACAATTAATGTGGAAGCTTAGAAAGCTTTCTATTTGTCCGGGAATCATCGAAACCCCGATTGTTCGTATAGCACTAATGACACCTGCACATTTAGTGGGGGGCAGATGGAACAATAACTCAACTAGGCCTCATTGATCGACTTGCATAATAACTCGCATCCTTTTCTTGCGTCTACATCTCAAAGATTCGGTTCATTGAATGATATTATGGGTGTATTATTTATATGTCTACTGGCCATATGAATACTGTTAAAAGAATAATATGGTCGACAGTGGAAAGTGATTATTGGGAAAGATATGGTAATCAATGCACAAGGGAAAATCAACTACCTCCTCCGTTTTTTTAGGGGTAAATTACATATTTGGTCATTCACCTATTATTTAGTTTTTGTTTTAGTTAACTATTTTTTTTTTAAATTATATCTAACGGTTTAGCATTTTTTTAATCATCATCGTTCAAAGAAATGTTGATGTGATATATTTTTATATTATTTTTCAATATCGAAGTGACATTTATTTTGGTTTCATGTTAATATCATTGTTTATTTTTTTCCCGGTAAGTGACCAAAACAAAAACTAAGTAATAAATGGGTGACCAAATAGTTAGTTTATTCTTTTTTTTCTTTCTTTCTGTGTAGAGTAAATAATAACCTCGAGGCTGTTATTAGTCAATAAAATCCAATCCGTGATTCCAAGGGCCTACCACCGCCAGCCCAGGGCTAGGACCGTGATAACATGTAATGATGTCCAGTTTTTAACCAATACCTTTCGGCTATCTAAGTTATAGTGTCATCCTTGGGCTACAATTGATTCGTTGGTGGAAACATGACGTTGCCTAATGTTCAGCTTAATAATAAGCTTCTAGGAAATTCTTATGTTGTAAGAACCTAAAAGACGAGGAAAGAATATATCAGTGAAAATTGAGTTCGTTTTTGATATTGTCCAAATTATGTCAAGAATCTTGCCGCATAAGATGTTTCTCTCTGGCTTTGGGTAATTCAGATGCAATCTTGGGATTTTAGTTCCGGTGATATAGGCAAACGAAACTTATCATTCTCAATCACCCTATTACAGCCTTTAGTGTTTGAATATGTGATTTTTAAGAATAACAACGATTTATTTAACTATAGAGGTAAGTGGTCCGTGCCTTCTCCTTTAACGATTTGTGTTGAATATCAACAGTACCGGAAATCTGAAAGGCCTAACAAGGTCATTGTCACCTGTCCATATTCGAATGGTGCGAAGCTCCACCTTTGAGATGATCAACAATTTCACGATTCATGAATGGTGCCAAAAAAAAACCAGACATTATTCTATGTTAAATGCAAGATCAGTTTTTTTGGAAATTCCAAAAGACCCATGCTTATTTCACCTGTCCATATTCAAAGACCGGGACGTTCTACTTTCCATAATCTTATTTATGTTCATTCATGCATCGGATAATATATATATATATATATGATTTACCTGTGAAAATTCCATATTCAGTGTTATTTGTTTCATGTTCCTTCTCAAAGATGACTGTTACCAATGTCACTAGTTGTGAATCGGATGTCGATCGCCACATTCAAAACTTCCTGTCTGACAGGAACAATTCATGGAAAGTGATCGGCTTAGACATTGAACGGACATTTGTTCAAGATTCACATGAAACCGAAGAAAATTCAAAAAAGAAAAGCCGAGTGGCAATTTTGGAACTCTGTGATGGCTTTACTTGTCTTGTAATCCAGCTTCCTTATCTGGACTTCATACCCAATTCTCTCCTCAATTTCCTTCAACTACCAGATTTTACATTTGTGGGAATTGGGATCAAAGAAACCGTCGCCAAGTTAGAGGAAGAGTATGGACTTGGATGCAAGAACGCTGTGGAGTTGGGACAGTTGGCCGCCAGCGTAATGCGAAACCCTAACTTAGCCGCCTGTGGGGTGGGCGCTTTGGCTAATGTGATTATTCCACTGCAGCTTAGCAAACATACCTCCGTTGTATTTAGTGACTGGGGTCGGAAAAATCTTAACAAGGACCAGCTTAAAGTTGCAACGGCTAATGCTTATGCCTTCTTCAAGATCGGGGCCGAGTTATTGTCTCGTTCAGACTAATTTAAGTGCAAGCTCAGCTAGAAATGGTGGCCTGCTTGGATCAATTTAGCATAGGCAGTCTTCTTTTAGCTAAAGAATGGTGAAACTACTTGTCTTTATACTGCAATGCTCTGTAATCCAATTGAAAACGAATAATATTTTACTATGATATTACACTGGACACATGATTTTTATATCATGGGGTGAATTTATTATTTTCTGAATGCTACATGTTAACGGTCGCATATCGGTAGACCAGCGTGTTTCTGATTCAATTCTAGAGGAAGAAACTGCGAAAATTGCCAGATGATGAGGAAACATAGGTGAAATTGCCAATGTGGTATATTTCATGTCATATAAAATGGATCTTCTTGATCTTTTTGTAAACGAATCTAAAGGTTTATACTTGCAGAACATTACAGGATATGTCAACACATTCTCCGTTTGATGATGAGAAATGTATAAATATAATTAAAAGATCTCGATTTCTTTAAAAAATCGAATTGAGTTGAATTGTTTGAGTTATTCGAGTTGATGAATACACATTTTATGACTCAAACTTAACTTGAATTTTTTTTCCGATTCGAGTAAAGTACTTTATGAAATTCGAGTCGAGTTGAGTTGAATTGTTTGAGTTTCTATACACATCTTTTGGATATGTCTACATTCTCTGTTTGATGATGAGAAATGTATAAATATAATTAAAAAATATTGTATTCTTTACTATTCTATGGTATATGTATTGCCTCCCCGAATTGCCTTTGATTCAAAGCACATAGCTTCTCAAACTTCTGTGTGGGAGTATATTTATGTTCTGTTCTAAACCATGCTAGAAAATTATGTGTGGCTTCAAGTGGAACAACTAAAAATATATACAAAAAGAAGAAATGAACATTATCCTCTCCTTCCCTTTTAGAATTATTCTAACTAAAAAGAATCATGTCTACTTGAATATCATCAAAACGTGGCCTTCTTGACATTGTTGATATTGGTTAATGAGTTGTTTGAAGTGTTTAAGTACAGTTGTTTTCCAACTGGGATATTCAATGTGCCCCGCTTACTCTGCAGCAAACTGCTTCGAATGGCCACCTTTTCTGTCAATGCCACCGTTCTAACTGGGTAATGATCATTGTGTTGGGAAATAAACCAAGTACAAGTAATTTTCCTATAACCAGATTAGTGAGAATGCAAAACAAAAGCGGAAAAATAATACCCGAAATTGATAACGGAGTTCAGCCAATTGTGCTTATGTCTCCGGACTGCTGCAAATCTTTTACTAAGAGAGAAAATTTACAGGTGTTTACAAAACACTCACTACTCACAAGAAAACTCTCTAGTATTGGGAGAAAGAAATGATTTTTGGGATGGTTTTGAAGCTAAATGAGCTAGGGTATTTATAGTTGAAACTTAAGGACTTAATCTTGTAAATACCCTAAAACCTAGGGATTAATTGTGATTATCCCATAATCATTTTTCAACAAACATCTACCAAACTTTGAAAAACTATTTTTCAAATAAACATTTACCAAACTTTGAAAACCATTTTCAAAGAAACATTTACCAAACTTTGAAAATCATTTTTTCAAAGTTGGTTACCAAACTTGAAAACCATTTTAATACTTTCAACAATCTCCCACTTGAAGACTGATTTTAATCTGTCTTCACACCTCGATCTATGCAACAACTTTTCTAGTCTTGTTACTCTAGCATGCCAACTGAAGTTGAACACAACTTCAGTTTGTCTGTAGTCACCGTCTTTGTCAACATATCTGCCAGATTTTGAGCTCCACTGATTTTTTCAAGTTTCAAAATCTCATCTTCCAGAAGAGACCGGATAAAATGATATTGCAATTGTATGTGCTTTGTCCTGGAATGAAAAGACGGATTCTTTGTTAGATGTATAACACTTTGACTGTCGCAATACAAGACATTATTTTCTTGTTTCTTGCCTAACTCTTCCAAGAAACTTTGGAGTCAAACCATCTCCTTGCTAGCTTCCGTAACAGCGACATATTCTGCTTCAGTTGTGGAGAGAGCAAATATCTTCTGTAGTTGAGAAACCCAACTCACTACGGTTCCTCCTAGAGTATAGACATACCCTGTAGTGCTCCTTCTGATGTCAACATTTCCGGCTAAGTTAACATCTACATAGCCTGTCAGTATCGTATCTCCACCTTTGAAACAAAGTGCTTTGTTTGTGGTACCCCGCAGATATCTGAGGATCCATTTGACTGCTTCCCAGTGTACCTTGCCCGGATTATTCATGTACCTGCTAACAGCTCCCACTGCTTGAGCAATATCTGGTCTGGTACAAACCATGGCATACATCAGACTTCCAATCGCTGAGACGTACGACACCTTCACCATGTGTGCACGTTCTTCCTCCGTCTTTGGTGACTGTTCTTTGGAGAGTCTAAAATGAACACCTAAAGGTGTACTTACTGGTTTAGCATCTTGCATGTTGAACCTGGAGAATACTTTGTTGATGTACTCAGCCTGTGATAATATCAAAGTCACTGACTTTGTGTCTCTCTTGATCCTCATCCCAAGAATCTGCTTTGCAGCGCCCAGATCCTTCATAGCAAACTGCTTTGACAATTTTTGCTTCAAGTTTATAATCTCTTGCATGTCTGAGCCTGCAACGAGCATGTCATCAAAGTACAACAATAAAATAATGAAGCTATTGTCGAACCTCTTGATGTAGCAACAATGATCTGCTTGGCATCTGGTAAAACCACTGCTACTCATGAAACTATCGAACTTCTTGTACCACTGTCTAGGAGCTTGTTTTAAACCATACAAGCTCTTCTTCAACCTGCATACCAGGTTTTTCTTGTCTGCCTCTATGAAGCCTTCTGGCTGCCTCATATAGATTTCTTCCTCCAAATCACCATGAAGGAAAGCTGTCTTTACATCTAACTGCTCAAGATGTAAATTCTCTACAGCTACAATTTTCAACACCAGTATGATTGTAGACAGTTTCACGATTGGAGAGAAAATTTCATTGTAGTCAATACCTTCTTTTTGCTGAAAACCTTTGACAACCAATCTCGCTTTGTAGCGTTTGCTCCCATCGTGCTCTTCTTTGATCCTGTAAATCCACTTGTTGTGAAGCGCTTTCTTGCCTGGTGGTAATTCAGCTAATTTCCACGTCTGATTTGACAAAAGCGAGTCCATCTCATCTTTCATGGAAGACTCTCACTTGACTGAATCCTCCACTTGCATTGCTTCATCATAGCACTCTGGTTCACCATTGTCATTCAGCAACAAGTAGTGCAAAGAAGGAGAATATCGTTGGGTTGGTTTAGGAATTCTGGAGGAGCGTCTTAGTTCCGGTGTGCCTGGTTCTTCTTGAACTGCTTCAGGACTGATCTGAACATCATTTCCAGAAATCTCCTCAAACTCAGTAAATTCCTTTGTTTCAGCTTTGGTATTGGAGCTGCTTGATTCTACAGTTGACCTGTCTTTGAACATCACATTCTCATTGAAAATGACATCTCTGCTTCTAATGATCTTCCGATTTTCATAGTCTCAAAACCGGTAACCGAACTCATCACCGCCGTAACCAACAAAGGCACATTTGTTGGACTTAGCATCAAGTTTACTTCTTTCAGCAGAGTCTATGTGTACATAAGAAATACAACCAAACACTCTTAAGTGTGAAAGGTTTATTTCTTTCTTGCTCTAAACTTCCTTTGGTATTCTGCCATCCAAAGGAACTGAGGGCCCACGGTTGATCAGGTAAGCTGCAATGTTAATAGCTTCAGCCCATAGAAATTTGGGCAATCTGGCATGTATCCTCATGCTTCTGGCACGTTCATTCAGAGTTCTGTTCATGCGCTCTGCTACGCCATTCTGCTGCGGTGTCATGGGAACTGTTGTCTCCATCTTGATCCCATTATTTGCGCAAAAATCTCTGAATCTCCTATTTCTGTACTCTCCTCCATTGTCAGACCTCAACCGCTTGACTTTCATACCATTCTCATTTTCCACCATGGCCTTCCATTTTCTGAAGGTATCAAAGACTTCTGATTTTTTCTTCAGAAAATAAACCCACACCTTCCTTATAGAATCATCGATGAAGGTGACATAATATAATGAGCCTGCAAGAGATGGAACTGGAGATGGTCCCCATACATCAGTATGAACTAACTCTAACTTTTCAGCCTTGGGTGTCTTGCCAATCTTTGCAAAACTGACTTTCTTTTGTTTGCCGAAGATGCAATCCTCGCATAGTCCGACATCTACATTCTTTAGATCCGGCAGCTTCCCTTTTGACAGAAGTATCTTCATTCATTTCTCGCTCATATGACCAAGCCTTTGGTGCCATAGGTTTGATTTTCCATCAACATCTGCTATTGCAATGATATTCTCTAAATTTGATGTTACATAGCGAGTACCAGTCTTCTTACCACGAGCAATGACGAGTGCTCCTTTGGTAATCTTCCATTCACATCCTGAAAAGGTTGTATTGTATCCTTCTCCATCAAGTTGTCCTACAGAAATCAAATTTCTTTTGAGACCAGGAATATGTCTCACTCCTGTCAGCTTCCAGGTGGTCTGGTTTGGCAGCTTTAGTCGGATGTCTCCTTTTCCGACGATCTTCAAGGTTTCATCATCAGCAAGATGAACCTTCCCAAAATCACCACTGACATAGTTCTCTATGATTTCTTGGCATGACGTGGAGTGGAAAGATGCCCCTGAATCCAAAATCCATGATTCAATCTGACTGTTGACGCTTAAAATCATAGCATCACCTGTCTCCTCCGTCATGTTGGCAGATTCCTGTGCGCCGGTATTTTTCTTCGGTGCTCGGCAATCTCTTTTGAAGTGGCCCTTCTTGCCGCAATTATAACAGGTAAAATCTTTATTTCTTGTTCTTGATTTTCCCCTTCTGGATTTCGATCTGTCACGATTTGAATTTCTTTATGAAGTTCTCCCTCTGGACTCCGTGTGCAAGGCTGAGGAGGTTGATGCTTCACCCGATTCTCTCCGTCGAATTTCTTCGCTCAGTACCAGATCCCGAACATCGTCGAATTTTAATTTGTTGTTTCCCGACGAACTGTTGACTGCTGTAACAGTAGCATTCCAACTGTCTTGTAAAGATGATAAGAGAATTAAAGCTCGAACTTCATCATCAAATTCAATTTCCACTGAACTCAACTGGGTTGTGATTGTGTTGAGTTCATTTAGGTGTTGTGCCACCGATGCCCCTTCCGTCATCCGCAAATTAAATAATCGCCTCATCAAATGAACTTTGTTTGAGGCCGATGGCTTCTCATACATACTAGAGAGAGCTGTCATAAGACCCGCCGTGGTCTTTTCCTTTGCTATGTTGAAAGCAACATTGCGGGATAACGTCATTCGGATAACTCCGAGGGCTTGTCTGTCGAGAAGAGCCCAGTTTTCATTCTTCATGCCCTCTGGTTGTTTTCCTGAGAGGGGTTGATATAGATTTTTCTGGTATAGAAAATCTTCAATTTGCATCTTCCAAAATCCAAAGTCCGCACCATCGAACTTTTCAATTTTCACCTTCCCTTCGTCTGCAGCCATCGCTCCCACTCGAATCTGGCTTCGTTTGGATCGTTTCTGACAATTTCTACGAACCGTCGTGTATTAGAACACCTCCGTCGACAAACTCGTATCGCCGACTGAATTTCACTATTCATGAAATTTACTATTCACGTGAATAGTAACCCGAATAGTAACCTCGCAAAAAATTGACAGAATTTACAACCAAAAGCTCTGATACCAGTTGTTGGGAAATAAATCAAGTACAAGTAATTTTCCTATAACCAGATTAGTGAGAATGCAAAATAAAAGCGGAAAAATAATACCCGAAATTGATAACGGAGTTCAGCCAATTGTGCTTACGTCTCCGGACTGCTGTAGATCTTTTACTAAGAGAGAAAATTTACAGGTGTTTACAAAACACTCACTACTCACAAGAAAACTCTCTAGTATTGGGAGAAAGAAATGATTTTTGGGATGGTTTTGAAGCTAAATGAGCTAGGGTATTTATAGTTGAAACTTAAGGACTTAATCTTGTAAATACCCTAAAACCTAGGGATTAATTATGATTATCCCATTATTATTTTTCAACAAACATCTACCAAACTTTGAAAAACTATTTTTCAAAGAAACATTTACCAAACTTTGAAAACCATTTTCAAAGGAACATTTACCAAACTTTGAAAATCATTTTTTTAAAGTTGATTACCAAACTTGAAAACCATTTTAATACTTTCAACACATTGATTATTGGCATTTTGCTTTTGTAGGCTAAACCAGCTAATCTTGTTGATCAGCTTTGTCTCTACTACTTTTATTTGACCTCCATTTCTCTTTTCTAATGCAGAAGGCTAAGAAGAAGCATAAAGTTGGTTCAGTTGCCAGTATTTTCACAGGTTTTGACGGCAGGTACATATAGCCAATGGTAAATGTGTGCTGGTTTGATAATTTGTTTAAAATAATGTGATACATAATTTTCAGCGAAGGAGGGAAATTTAGAGATTGCAGAAAAAATTAATGAAGGAGAAGCTAAAACAAAGGAAGTTGATATGCCTATCATCTCTGGATTAACAGCGAAGTTCACAAAGACTTTATGCGATGAAAAATCTTTTCAGATAAGGGATCTTCTTAAAAGTGTAAATGATTCAATCATATATAAAAGCATGGTAAGCAACATTGTAGTAGTCTCTGGCCAAGATAAACCTGCTATTAAATTTGAAGTGACTTGAATTTTTAGTAGGAACAGAGTGTTGAAAGTGTTTAATATTGCACCCAATGGTCATCTGAACATCTATTTTGAACATTCACCGGTATTGTTCTCAAGTGCTTATAAAAGTTGAACAATTTATCAGTGAGTGTGGTTTTAGACTTGGTTTCTGAAAATATGCACAAGTAAACTTTTTTGTTGTTGTAAGCTATTCTCAACCCCTGAAAATCAAATGTTGTTGCATCCATTTTCTTGCAACTCCCCACCCTCTGTAAACCCGAGTTCCTCTTTTTATGTTTTTTTTCTTGTGAGCAAAGTGTGTAGATGTGCTACTGGTATAGTGGAAATGGTTGATAGAAAGTAAACAACAATATTTGATTTTTTTTATAATTAATGCCTATTTAACCGTTCTTAGCTCATTTTGCTGATTTTTTATTTTTATTTTCTTGAGCTTGCTGTTGTATCAAACATGGAATAAGAACCCCCTTTAGTGACTTCATACGTATATCTTCCTGTGATACTTCTTTCAACTGCTGGTCTAACTGATATAGGAAATAAGGGAGCATAAAGTTGGTGTAAATCAAAACGGGGAGAAGGGAAGGCCACGCAAATCAGTAGCTACAACTCCGAAAGCTTTTGTTTCCGGTATATGATACTTTAAGCTCTAGCTCTTTTATGAGTGCACATGTAACTTACTGTTATGATTTCTAGATAAGGAGCAAAATGGGGCTGGAGGTGTTGCTGATAAAAACGTTGTTAAAGACTACAACTAATGAAGCTGGCAGGTAAATGAGGCAGTCTGTTCTTTAGGAAGCATTGGGGTAGAGACACTTCCAATGTTTTAACCATAGTTTATGAGTGACTATTTTATTAAATGAAATTTCCGAGTAGTTTACGAAATGATTGTAGAAGAATTATAGTTGAAGCATTGGGCTAGTGATTCGCATGACAGAAGGGGAAAGTTTTGTAGCTTGGGGATGAGAGACAGGAGGGTGATGTTGGGAGGAAATTTAATGCATGTTTTCAATCAGTTTTTTTTTTTACTTCTTTTTCTGTCATTTACCTGAATTATAAGTTAAATATAATTAATTCCGTGTATCGGAGTATGTTTTATTCTTTTGTAGTTTATGGTTGCTCACTTTATATATTGTAAACTAACTGATGAGAACCAGCCTCTCTCAACATGGATAGTAGCAATTCAGTCTTCAGGTGATGAAAATTCAAGTAAGCTGCTTCATCAGATTTGTAAATCCTCATTTTCTTTGGTTGGTCATTTCCCCTTTTTTAACGGTTGTCTAATGTGTACAGAATGTAGATCATGCTTTGGTTTGTATATTTATGAAATTGTTGACTATGCTTGTTTTTGTTCTAGGACTTCCCTCTGGTAAGCTTGTCAAGGAATGCGATGAGGATAGAGGACTGGTTGATGTTCCGGTTGAATCTCCTGCTATGGAAGCAAGAATTGGAAGCCTATTGGAAGACGATCATATGTTGCCTTTTGTAAAGAAATCTAGTCTCTTGCAAACAATTGAATCTATGGATGTCTTCCAAACTCTGCCCAAAAAACCATATTTTCAACCATTGGCTGAAAACAAAGAGGAGTTTCGTGAAGGATCAGCAATTGGTATCATGGTAACCTTTGCCAGTTTGTTCGAGAAGATATCGGCGTTGCGTTTTGATGATCCTAGAGATACATTTGATAACATTTTTTATAGTCTTAGTTATATGGAGAAGCATGCATTTGTTGTAACAGTGCTTCGAGATCGCTTGAATAAATTACTATCAATCAAGGAAGGCCAAGGACAGCATACAGGAGAGAGAGAAAATACTGAAAGGGAGATAATTGAGAATACAGAGGAGATAACTAAATTGGTTGAAGAGATGGAAGAGATTGAAAAGAAAATTACCGAGTTACAAGAACAGCGTGCCGTCATACAGTCGGAGGAGGAGGCTAAAAATCTTAAAATCGCTGGTTTGAAGTTGCATGTTGATGTTCTAAATGAACAGGTTCAGAACAATTTGCGTGATTTTAAAAAATTAGCTACTGCCCCTTGGAAGTCGCCATGATCATCGGGTACGATATGCATGGTTTATTGTTCATAATGGTAAGACTCCTGATGATGATTATTGTAGTTAAATACACGGATTCGACTGTAGGCATTTAGAAATTGGTAGATCAGTAAAGGTTATTTTGATTCTTTGATCTCAACGTAATTGTAGTTTCTTGCACATAGCTTATGATCTTTGGGGTCAGTATGTTTTTATTAGGCAAAAATGGACCTGTTTTTAAACGAGGCTTAGGAAGGATTTTGAACACTTATTGGGGACGGGATGGAAAGAACTATTATCACGGGAAACAGGAGTCATGATGATGGCTTGAGGACGATCAAGACTGCAACTGTTGGTAAGCTGAATCTTTGTAGTTTTAGATGGAAGATAAATACATTTTTCTTCTTATTATTCATTCTTGAATCATGAATGTGTGCAATGCAGAGATAACAGGTGATGGATTTGTTGCTTCGGGTGTAACTTTCCAGAATGTTGCTGGACCAGAAAAGAAACAGACGGAGGCGTCGTTAGTTAAAGCCAGTTACGTGGCGTTTTACAAGTGTAGAATAATTGCATTCCGGGATACTCTTTATGCTAAAAGAGGGTATCAGTTTTTTAGGGAATCCTAGATTTATGGGACTGTGGATTTCATTTTTGGTGATGCAACGGCTGTGTTCCAACGTTGCAACATATTCGCTGGGAAGCCACTCGAGGGACAATCGGACACTGTCACCACCAGTCCAGGAGGCTTCGTGATCCACAACTGCATGATTAGAGCAACTTCAGAATTGATTGCATCTCAGTATCTTGTAAAAACATACTTGGGTAGGCCTTGGAAAGATTTTTCTAGAACTATTGTGGTGCAGACTTACCTCGATAGGAGCATCGATCCTCGGGGATGGATGGAATACGATAACAGAAGCTCTCACTTGGATTTATATTATGCCGAATACGATAGCAGAGGTCCAGAATCCGGCACACATGATAGAGTGAAATGGAAAGGATTCAGGGTGATTGACTCCGTTAATGCTTCTCAATTTACAGTCGGGAAATTTATCGATGGTGACAAGTGGATTCAAGCGAGAGTTCCATATAATTCGAATCTCGATGGTGACACATGGACTCCAGTTACTGCAGGTCCATATGATAAAGATCTCATATACTTGCCTGATTCTCTCGGACAGTGTTAAAGTCCTTACACTGCTTTTCATCATTTTGATGGCAACATTAGCAATTTAACTTCAAGAAAGAATACATATACCATAGAATAGTAAAGAATACGAGATTCTTTTAATTATATTTATACATTTCTCTTCAACAACTAATTATAAAGAACATTATAATATGAAAAGGATGTGAAGAAATATGTATATCTTATATGGTTAGAAAAAAATCAAGAAATTAGAACCTATCTATATAATAATACTATCAATAATTACAATTAAATGTGTATAGAAACTCGAACAATTCAACTCAACTCGACTAGAATTTCATAAAGTACTCGACTCGAATCGAAAAAAATCCAAATTAAATTTGAGTCATAAAATGTGTATTCATCAACTCGAATAACTCAAAAAATTTCGACTCGACTCGACTAATCGGATGCTCATGCTCACCCCTTAACCAACTAACGCGACACAACCTCGTTTACAGTCGATTGAAACTCATTATGCAACTCAGCCCTTGAACTAAATTCGACCACATAATTTAGTGAGTAAATAGATGGTCTAGCTTTCGTTTTAGTTTATTATACGATAATAATAACTCTGTGTGAAGTCGTTCAACGGTCATTGACTAAAGTAAATGACGTGATCAGAACTCCTTACATGGCACCGATTGCATGAACATATTTAGCGCCCAAGTAAGTAAATAGTTCACCAAACCCATTTCTTCCCCGCCAACCAAATGACGAATTGATTCACAGTCCTTCCTTCCGGAAATAATATTTGGGTTTACTTGCATTAATATCGTTGGTTGGCCAAATTCATAAGCATAGATAAGGAGATACTGATTTTCATATTAGGGGATAATAGGCTGAGCAGCTAATTAGAAGCCTTTGATAATATATTCATGAGAGCAAAAGCATGGCGTCTTTAATTTTGTTAATGAAAGCGCTTATGATGAGATGCCAGAATCATGATCTTTTGTCGAACCAGGTCGACAAGGAAGCTGACAATGACGCTGACCGTTTCGCCATAAATCAAGGGTTCCATAACTGCATTTTGATGACTCCGTGCAAGGAGCTAGAACACGACGACGATGCCGGCACTTGGAAAATAGCTCCTCATCGTTGCATTTGGCCTTGAATTCAAAACCCGTATGGTGTTTTATTTCTGTTTCTACTTTTTTTCCTTTTGCCCCTCTTGCATTACTATCAGTAAAGAATAAGTGTATGCTATTGTATACTTGTATGTAATTAAGGATATGAATCACGGGCAGGAAGTAATAGTAGTAAGAAATTTATACAATTTAGATAATTTTATAGTTTATTTTTTGTCCCTTAATATTTTATAAACTGATAATCCTTAATTAAAATTTTACAAGTTTATGTATTAATATAAAATTTTATATCCATCCCTAGTTATTTGTTATATAACGAGGCATTTAGGGATGGACCGAGGGTTACTGTAGGATACAACCTAGAAATTTAAAATTTTATTGTATTTTAGATATTTTCTTTATATTTTATCTGAATTATTTAATTTCACACCCTAAAATTTTAATATAATTTTTCATGTTCACACCAGGTAAATTCATGCGTCCGTTCCTAAACGCATTGGTTCTTGAACCGGGGAATAATTGAAGCATGCTGATTTATTTTTACTGATGAAGACTAGTAAAGAGTAAAGGTATGATCCAAGCTCGTGACACTAAGGTTGTTAGTATTGTACTTGTATAAGGACTATATTGAAAATATACTTTAAAATATGAAGACAAAATATTACATTATTTAAAATATTATACTCCTTTATTAGTGTGTGCCGATATTGGTTAATATTAATTAAATAAATTAAAACAATTAAATTACATTGGATTTTAAACTCAAAACACGAAGATGGATCCATGTTTGGATCCTGTTCCAATTTTGTTTTTTACTTCAACAAATTCCGTGCTCAAGGATGGACCAATGAAACAATGGATGGAGGCAATCATGCCCTAAAAAATTTAATTATCATATATATTTAAATATTTTATTTTTATTTTTTGTTGACTATATTTTACCTCCTAAAATTTCATAAATTCATATTCTTTTAAAATTTTATGAATTTGTCTACAATATAAAATTTTGTGTCGTCTATGTTGGTGTTCACAAAATTTATAATCAAATAAATATAAAAAATAAAGTTTGGTAAAGTTTGTGTAGGAAATCAAAGGAG
Source organism: Hibiscus syriacus (assembly GCF_006381635.1). Classification (NCBI taxonomy): domain Eukaryota; kingdom Viridiplantae; phylum Streptophyta; class Magnoliopsida; order Malvales; family Malvaceae; genus Hibiscus; species Hibiscus syriacus. Next base: position 189,387 of record NW_024062302.1, on the reverse strand, counting down.
CGGCCATCTTGCTAACGTAAGGGGTGACAGCATTTTGATAGAAGAAGAAAGACCATTTTCAGCCCACATTCCAATTTTTAAAACCCCACTAAAACGTTTACTTGGAAGGAATTAGCATCCGGAAAGGCGTTTCCATTCTAATTTCAATTTTGTTAATTATTACATACTATCCTGTGATCAGGCTTAACCCTACAAGAGTCAAGCCTAGCACCAATGGATGCCTGTCTATTGTTTAATTTTTTTTGGCTTTCTGTGATCAGCTCATTTGGCTTTTAAAATACGTATGTTACATGTATGCGGTATGCCCGTCTTACGCTCTTAATACACTTCCTTTATTCATTCAAGATTTTCGTGGACGGATTATCTTCCATATTTCCATTCTATTTTATTGACGTTTGTGAATAAAAATAGATTTTTAAAAGATTTATGTGATTGAGTTACAAGTTTTAGAGTTTTACATTCTCTTATATGTTATTTTCTCTTGAATATCCCTACTAAACTTATGTAATTGTCAAAATCAAATCTATCGTTAAATAATTATATCTATTCAGAATTTCAGTTTAAAAATAGTAATGATGGTCTTAAACTTAATACTAACACTTTTTCTCGAAATTCTATTAGATATTTTTGAGATTTTTGAACGAGAGAACATTGATTGTCTATAATTCTTTCTTAAACCAACGAAATTGGGGAAAAAATCATCAATAATCTTCAAAACCTAAAAGTTATCATCAACAACGTTTATAATTATTTTATTTATATTTACATTTTCAATGAATTATATGGTGGAAAATGTGAATGGGAATTATGATATGCAACATGCATCCCATATGTTTGATGAAAAAATAAACAAAACCTGAGAAGAATATTAGATTCATTGAAGTAATGATCGCCAATGGGAATTAGAAGTTGACCGGTAGACTGTTGGAACTGGATATCATTTCAAGGGTTTCGGGGTGAAAATCAAATAAAAAAATTAACTCATTTCCCCCACTCTGAGGAAGGCAGCGAGCACAGCAGGGGGAAGTTTAGGTTAGAGACCCCTTCTGTTTTTCCAATTTTAAATTAACCAAATCAATGCCTTCATCATTGATTGACCAAGGTGCATTTTCTAGATTCTCTAAGTTGCAGCAGTCACGAGATGTAATTTTTATGCTTGGATAAACATAAAGAAGGATCCACGTCATTTGTCTCCCCTGATTTTTTTTTCACTTTTTGGATGTAAATGAACGGAGTTTAAACGAATAAAATTATATTAATGTGTTCGTTTTTATTTTAAATGTGTTCATATTTTATTTATATTCATTTATTTATTTTTGAAATTGCTTTATCCATTTAACATTCATGAATAATGTCCATGAATATGGTGAAATTATGCCACTAGTTTTTCAGCTCCTTAGGCTTCATAGTTTGAACTCTAAAATTTATAATGTGTTTAATTTAATACATACTTTCATAAATATTTAAAATATGAAAAAGGAAAAGGAGAACCGGATAAATGAGTTTATAAATGAGTCGATAAACAAACTTATAAACAAATTAATTAATAAACTTATTCGTAAATATAAACAAATCAAATACATTTTTATCCATATTCATTTGTTTAGTTAAATATAAAAAATAAAATATATTTAATTCAATAAATGAACATAAACAATATTGTATGGACGGTTAACAAACAATTTACACCCTAGCTTTGTCTTTGGAGGGGAGTTCTCCATGCCACGCTCTCACCCAAATTGTTTAAACCGTACATTTGTCTTACCATATAACAACATTATAAAACGAAAGCACGCATACGTGTGTATTTAAGATATTTTTCATCAAGAAACTGTGTATTTTTAACGTAGTAAAGTTTAAAATTCAACACGAACTAAACTATGAATGTTGGAACATGAAAACCCAAAGAACAGGGCAGACGATATCTTTGCTCAGAACCCTGTAATCACTGCATATCCCTATCCCTATAAACCTTGATTTGGGTAGTGTGGATCATTTACATTCCAAAAGCAACCGTCTTTAGTGGTGTTAGCCGAAGTATAGTTTCTATATTCATAATCTCAGTCATCAGATAACAGTATGGCGACAATGTTTTCGAGAATATAATGAAATCTGATGCGTCACTGAAGCGAATTCCTGTCATTAGAGGACCTCATCATGAAGCTGTTGCTGTAAAAACCAAATATTCTCTTCATTCCACACCGTCTCCATCGACGACTCCCATGCCTCAGCTGCCGTGTTTTCGAAACCCGACCCGTTTCGTATGTTATTGGGGTAGTTCGGAACGCTTTGTGGATTGTAACAATCTGTCAGGTCCGTGACGGAAGAGACTTGGGAGTCCGACGAAGTGCCGGATAATTCGGGCAAGAAACTTGGGTCAACCTGGACCGAACCAGACTCAATTGTTATGTTGGTTATGGTGGGCGGTTGACCTGACGTTGACTGTGATGAAGCACGGATCCGTTCGATCAAACGGGGGATCCAAACGTAACGCATGGCGTCCTTGAATTGTTTGCTGTTGACGTCGCATTTAAGCTGCTTGGCCTGTTTCTGGACTCTTGTTCTCCAATAGTTCTTTATTTCATTGTCTGTCCTTCCAGGCAAGTGTTGTGCAATTTTCGACCACCTTCAAAGTAAGCTAAAATTAGCTAAAATCATTCATAATTCCATCTGTTAATTGAATTTCAGGAACAAAGAAGAAGAAGAAGAAACCTGTTACCCCAACGAGAATGGAGTTCAAGAATCAGAAGCTGCTCTTCGAGGCTGATGTTCCCTCGTTTGATTTCTGGTCGCATATAGTTCAGCCATCTCAATCTGCAGCTTTTTCCAGTTCTTCTTAATCCTGTAAACCCATTTCACATCACAATGTGCCGAACTACGAATGACAAGCTAAAAATTCTGGGTTTCTATGAAACTAAATATTAACCTGAATAGCGAGCAACAGAGTTCCAGCGACCTTCGCCATGGATATTGACGTACGCCTTAAGCACTGAGTCCTCTTCTTCAGTCCATGGACCTTTCCTTCCATCCATCTCTTCTTCACTTTTTGAATTATCGTATCTGAAACTTTTCTTGTAAACATCCATTTTTTCAACTACAAAAGAGCCCAAGATGAAACTCTAAGCTGAGAGAGAGAGAGAGAGATTTAAATTAGTGTTGAAGATGGTACATAAGATGAGCTTATATAGAGGGTGGCAACGATGGGATTAAGACCAACTTTAAAACTAAACAATAATTATTTATTGAAGAACTCAACAGGACGACCCACGAGATTAATCATAGTAATATAATCCCAACTGATTAAGTTAATAGCAGCAAATTATACTATTTTATTGAACCCATTTGTGGGTTTTTATTTATTTATTTATTTTGGTATTTGACTGTCTGACTTTTCCATATCCCTTTCACGCGCCGATTTGGACAAAATATTTGAACGTGAATGGTGAAGCTGAACCATTAAGACCAAAGAGACGGGCAAATTGCAAATAGGAAAGGTTAAAGTTTGTTTATTATTTACGTGCCTAATATTTTCACTTTGATGTTCCGATACGGTGGTTTTGCAACATGTAAAAGTACCACTTTTTTCACATTCGAAATCAAAATTATATTTTAGAAACGGACATGAAATTTCCATATTTTTCAATGTTCTTTCCACTTAACCAACCAAGTGTCAAATGATCAGCCTCTTGGAAACTAAATACAAGATTTGGTTTGCTGTTTATAAGACAAATGGCTTTGCAAAGGAAATGTTGTTTGCTTGTGTAACCTGTACCGAGTTAGGTGAAGTAGGCTAGTAAGGAAGAATTTTAGTCTTCACAGAGCAAAAGGAAGTCAATTTGGTAATTGGTGGAGGATTGCGACATGTGTAAAGTGTCTTTCATTAATGAATTGAAAGCTGAAATGGAGGAAAATTCAAGCAAATTTCATACATCTTTTCTGCAAATGGTGTGCTGACAGAAGGAAAAGCAGAAGTTGCCTAAGTTTTGAACATGGAGCAATCCCCTCCAAGTCAATCAAATTTCCCTCAAATAAAATATACTATTGTTTTTGAAAAATAACCACAAATTGCGTTGATAAATTGATGAGATTTTGGTGGTAATTAGTGTGGTTCTTCAAAATAGAAGTTTCGTGCACTGAAATTTTGTTTCAACCTTCTTCTCTTCTACGGGCAAGGTATTTACCGGCCATCAACAACAACAAATGAATAAAATTGGAAACCAACTTATTATAGTAATATAAATGTTATCTCCTTTTGACATAAGAATTGAATTAAATAATAGAGTTCCTTAGATCAAATGTCACTAAGTCATAGTTCCAAATAAATAATTTAAACTCCCCTTACTGGATACATGCATGGTAATATCCCATCGCAATTTAAAAATCTTATGTGGGCTTACCAAAAGGGAGGATAAAGATTATGGTCAAATGAAAAAAAAAGAAAAAAGAAACAGTGATGTATAGATCATTATAATTACATATCTCTTCTCATATTCAAAAAAGTTGCAGCAAGTGATGCCATTACTCGGCTGATATTTGACCATTAATATTGAGAAAAGAACAGTGATGTTCTTGTTCATAGCATTAACTACAAGACAGAGCCAGCTGACGTTCAATCTCAAACAAATAAAACGAAGCCCAATAAGAGCAAGGGAAGGGACCTTCTTCAGGGTTTTGGGACACTCCATTATAGGCAAGTGGACTGAGACAAAGGGAAGCAATTTAGCTGGCAATGGACTGGGTCCTTAATTGGGTCAAACTTTCCATACAATTAGAAATTTAGCTGACATTCCCCCCTTTTTTTTATTAATATTAAGTAGAGAGTTATTACATTTCTAAAGCAAATATTAAGATTCAAACTCACACAAGATTTAATCATTCAGCCAATTAATAGATCTAGTAATTTTTCCTATCTTTTTTAAATTTTGCTTTTGCATTTTTATCTAACGTGATTTTGTTGTTAGTTTGATTTAGTTCTTTGGGGCTGGTAATGGTGAAGGGTGCAGTTTAAGTTGGTTCAAGATTTAACGGGGGTAGTAAAACTGTAAAATGGGTATTGATAGATTCAATTAAGGGCTAATAGAAGTAGATGTGGGAGATGAGTTTTATAATGGGTAAAGGTATAGTTTAGGTTGGTTTAAGGTTTAATGAGACTAATAAGTGGGGCAGGGTGATTTCGTTTTAAGGGTTAATTGAGGTAGATGAGAGAGCTAAAGGCAAAGGGTAATGTAGGTAGATTTGGGTTTCGACTTTCGATTGTAGCTGTGAATGTGGTGGCGGTGATTATCGATTTTAGGGCTTTATAGGATAATGGCTGAGAAAGAAGGTGGTGAGGCAGTGGCCGTTTGGATAGGGCATATGAGCCGGGTCGATGAGTGGAGCTCGGTTTCATGGTTGGTGTCAGGCTTTGGTTAAGGTGTGAATGGTGGTGTGTTTCGAGTGAGAGTGAAGGTGAGGTGTGAAGGTGAAGGTGAAGGTGAGAGATTTATCTCTCTCTCTCTCTCTCTCTGTAAAGCCTACGTGACACAAATACTAATAAAAAATATCATGATATAGCAAAATATAATAAAAAAGAGTCATGCCATCTCATCTTTTATGATTTAGTGTGAACAATTCACAAGTTTAGTGATTAAATTAAAAATAAATAAATTTCAATGACCAAAATAAGAGTAGGTTGAAAGTCAAGTGATGAAAGATTGATTTTACCCCATATACAAAATACGTAAACTATATGTTATTTTTTTTAAAATATATATATAAACAAATTAATATAACGCGTAAATATCAAGAGTTAAATTTATTATTACGTTAATAAAAAATATATAAAATTGACGGAAAATATTATTATCGTGATTAATTATTCTTAATGGCCCACTTTTAAAATTGTCATCAGTACTACATTGATCTAGTTCTTTTGGAGATGCCTACTTGTTAAAATCTGAAACCGCATTCTTGTTTGGCATATATCCTACGAAGAACTACGAGCAACTTAACCATAATTTAGAGATACAAATAGGTTTGGCGACAAATGTTTTAATTTCTAACGTAGCCTTTAAGAATCAACTTGAGAAACAAGCTGGGCCTTGCGGTCCACATTTTCTCGTGTAAAATGAGGATGTACGATGATTGGATGTTGGACTTGGGAGTGGATATCGATTTCCGTGGAGTTGTTGTCTGAGAAGTGGACAGATCTATAGTGTTTCATAATTTGTATAAATTATTTCATCGTCAAAGTCACAAATTTTAAAATAAATTTTAAATAATTATTCATTTTTTATTTCTATGTAAGATTCAGATAAATCGAAATCATTTAATAATTTTTTTATAATTTGATCCCTACTTGAAAGCAAGCTTCGGCTTGCAATTCGGAGGGGAAGGAAACATATCAACCCGCAATTCATAACAAAAAGAGGCGATTGCCCACATTCATTTATTTTTCCGACCAATAACTAAATAAATAATAGCATCATACCTAAAATTTTAGGATAAATTATATATTTAATCACTTAATTTTTATTGTGATTTTATTTATGTCACCCAATTTTATCATTCTTTATTATACCGTCCGACCTTCAATTTTTTAAAAAAAATCAAAATCGTTAATTATGTAATTACAACAACAAAACATTATGTTTTGAGAAGTTTGATCTATATTTCACATATATTCTTCTTCATGTTCAACGTCATTTTTTTTATCATCGTCGATCATTATTTATGATGTAACAGTTTTAAAATATTTATTTCTCTCTTCTTTCGTCCTCTCAATTTGATTTTTCTTGAAATAAATAAAACTTAAGTAAAAAAATTTGAGATTATCTTGATTTAGTATGCAATCTCCATAGTCTAATTATCATAGAATCAATATATATTCTTTTTCTCATCCTCAATTTCTTCACTATTTAGATTTCGAAGAAAATACTTTCATGTAAGTAATAAAATGAAGTTAAAAAATATAAGATAAATGTCTTTGGGTTTTTTTTTTTTTTTTGCATAAATTTGCCCCAAGACTAAACAAGTTAGAAACTTAAAGACTAGGTGGAAAAAAATCAAAGTTGGGTAGTAGAGTATTTTTTGAAATTGGATGGCCAAAACAAAAGTGCAATAGAAATTGAGCGACTAAATGTGTAATTTACTTTTAGTTTTGTGAAAATTTATTATTTTATTTATACCCTCCCAATACTAGTATATATCAATCAGGTCTTTGAAACCATTCGTTCTATCTGACGCCATTGAATTTGTAATCTGATGTGGGGTGTTAACAAGGTAAATAAAATAAAATAAAATAAAATAAAATAAAAGAGTAAATCACTTTAGATACCACTAAATTTTAATGTTTATCTTTATTTTATCACTAACCTTTAAATTGATACAATTGTAGCATTGAACTATAGTATGGAGTTATGATTTAACTATACCAGGGGCGTTAATCCATTAACAATAAGATGGCATGGTGGTTTGACTCTTAAATAGTGTTGATGTGGAAGTTTAAAAATAATTTTTTATTCTACTTTATATTGTCATTAAAGTTAAAGTTTTTCACTCATTTTTAGCTCTTACATCTTTCACGGCGTCCTAGACACCGATAAACTTGTATCATTCTCATTGGTCACTCTATCTATTGATTTTCTCAAAACATCTCTAAATCTCATAAATTAAACGTGATATAACTTAAACATTTATTTTATAATAAACTTGATATCATTAAAACATATTTACTTTTTTTTAAATACATTCATACCTCACAAGTGTTCAAATTTAAATTTAAAAATAATTTTTAAAATATCAATCTTCAACGTTTATTTTAAAGATATAATGAACATAATTTTAGGACGGCATTATCAATAATGCTAAAGGAGTCACGTTAGTGCCGAGACATTGCACCAATCTAGGTGCACCTACCAACTATATTATTGTTCACATTACTTAAAAAATCAATCTTAGCTATTAAAAATAAGAGTAAACTATGCATTTATACCTAAATTATCAGTTTTTGTTCATTTTAATACCTAAACTTTCAATGTTTTTTTAAAAAATATATTCAAAGTTTAGTTTTTTGTTATATTTTAGTATCTCTGTTAAAAATTTAACATTTAGTTTTGAAATAAATTGAAAGTTTAGGTACTAAAATGAACCAAAACTGATAATTTATGTATTAAACGCGTTAAGTTTTTAACGGTATGGTATTCAAATGAAATAAAAACCAACTATTAGATATGGTTTTGAAAAAAAAATAAAAGTTTAGGTACTAAAATGAACTAAAGCTATAATTTATATACTAAATGTGTAATTTATCCTAAAAAATAATTTAAAAAGATAAAAGAAGGTAATGAATCCGCGATCAAACTGGACAATTATTAGGCTTTGATCCGACCGATAAACAATTTTTAAATACAAATATTCCGACATGTGCTTCTCGTTTTGAATCATTATATATATATTTTACTTTTGATTTCCTATATCTCGACTGAATTGATTTAAGGCAAAATTTTGACAGAATGGCAACATATATTAACCAGAAGATTCTATCCTAATTAAGGCCTGAGGACAATATTATTTTTATTAACAAAGAAATTTAATTAAATCAAGATTGGAAATCGTTTAATTTATTAAAAAAGCCCTACAGATTTCAGTTTAGTGATTGAGATGTGAGAGCTATACTAATTAATATCAAATATAAATAAAAAAGGGTTGATTAGAAGCTAAAAAGATATTTTTAAAAGAAAAGGAAAGATAAATATATTTGACAATGAGGATTTAGAAATACTTTTGAGGATATATATTATTTTTTAGATCTACGGTTTGATAAGGAGTGCATCTTGCTACAATTTTTGTCTTGAAAAATATTAGCTCAACCTTCAAATTTAATTTTTGGGTTAAATACTCCATTTATATATGAATTATATCAGATTTGGAGTTCATGTTTTCTGTCGTTAACGGATTCACCTACTTTCATCATGTAAGTGACGTGGAACCATACGACCACTGACACGTGGCATTTGAAAAAAAAAATCACTAAAATGACACCTGTTGTGATCGTAGGGTTCCACATCACCTTCTGAGATGGAAGTGGGTCAATTTGTTAACGTCAGAAAACATCATGTATGAAATCGAGAATTTATAAACAATATGTATGAAACTGAGAATTTGTTATAGTTCATGTATGAATGGGGTATTTATCCCTTATTTTTTTAGATTTTCATTATTTATTTTAAATTTTTGACTGCATTCTTTCTTAATGTGTGAGACTTAAATATTCAATTTTCTTTAAAGAAACTTATTATTATTTAGGGTAAACTACATGATAAACCTATTTTGATATAACAAATTTAAGGGCAAAATGTTTTTTTTTGGACTTGATTGAATTTATTTAAAGTTTTCAAAAATAATTAAAAGTACATAAAACTTGAATTTGATCACAAAATAACTTTTCTGGGTAAGCAAACCGATAATGGTCTTACATTATCGATATCTCATTAACTGTAACATCCTAATCCAGTGCGACCCGAAGATCCATGAATTACGATGCCACACGGAACCATCGAAATGGTCAACTCTAAAATTTCTTTGAAAACAATTGTTAACATCACAATAAATTACACTTGCAACGGAAATCAAATCCAACGTTTACAAAGTATAGGAGTCCTCCAAAATACGTACAACATAACCATAGAGTTTAAAAATCCAAAATAGAGTTATAACATGATTATACAAGGTTTATACTGAATACATGCCCTCTAAAATAAATTCAAGTCATACATTGCTAATCTTCTGGTTTGGAATGTACGAATGCGAAAGTCTCCTCAGTGATCCCCTCCACTAACCTGCACACGAAAACACATTCCATACACTGAGCTCACAAGCTCAATGCCATGAAAAGAACTAAACGATACTAAATGCATTCACTACATGAACATGTTGGTATGCAGAGTCATAAACATGCATAAGTACATATCAAATATGAGATAGGCCAAGTAATGTGATCAAAGGAATTACGTGCATCTCAGACAACACACTAACTTATCTAGAACGTGATAGCTTCGGGGTAATGAATTTCATAAGGAGAAGAGGATATTAAGGTTAATGATGGGGTAAATGAATATAAATGAGGATTTGAAAGGAGTTGAAATATGACACAATTAAATTAGAATGAAGTAATTTTCGTGCATAAATTGGAATTATGGGCTAGTGTGCATCGGTACACATTCAACATATATCGATGCATCAAGGATAAATTTCCAGAAATTATTCAATGTGTATCGATGCACAGGAAGCGTATCGATGCACCCCTGGAAACATCGAATGCCATGAGTGCATCGATACACTATAGTGTGTATCGATACACTTCAAAGAGAAAATGGAAATATATATTTCCTTTAATTTAAGAAACGAAAGATTAAAGTATGTTGTTTGAAATACTGATAAGTATTAATACATGATTGTGTAGACATCGATTAAAAGCAAAGTTCGGATGGGTCGTCAGAGTAAGATTCAAGAGAGAACAAGAGTTGGTATTGTCAAGTAGCTAAGGTGAGTACGTGATAATAAGTGTAAGTTATGCTATGGAATTAAGACTTGCGATAAGTCTATTTCCTATATTAGAATGCATGAATTTATGATTATAAGTATGTAAACGACATGATTTGTATGTATGCACAATTATGTGTTGATATGTTCTTATATGAAATGATATGAACTATATAAGTATATTAAATAGGGATAAACAATATGATTGTGAATTAGGCTAAAACATGATTGTGAGATAATTTAAGTGAACTAGTATAATAAAATTACATGATTAACTAAGAAGTGAAATAAGATAAATAACATTGACTATAGAATACTATAAGAATAATATATAAATTAAGAGACATAGACATAAGTGATTATATGAAGGTGTAAAATAAGTTATATTGGAAAGTTTACATGATTAAAGGAAACTAGGATATGAGGTAAAGGGTAAAGATTTATGAAGTCATATGAGAAGATTTTAGGTGCTATGTGGAACTGAGCTAAGTAAATATATTAAGCTAGTATATCAATGATGTGAATAAAGGATAGATGTTAATAAGTTGGGATATATATATATATATATATATATATATATATATATATATATATATATATATATATATATATATATATATGAGTTAGGAGAATGTTATATGATCTATAGAAGGATAAGTTAGGAAACTACATGTGAAATGAAATGAGTACATGTGTATCTGTGATGTAATGTGTGATTATATGAAAATATGACATGAACTATGAGATAATAAATGACATGATTTCATGTATAAGGTTATATGTTATTCTATGTGATATATGATGTATATATGAACATATGTGAACAAGATATAACATGCATGTTTACATGAACATATGTGAACAAGATATGACATGCATGTTTACATGAACACATGAGAAATAATATAAGTTATATGATACGATTTATATGATTATATGCACATGTGATATATGTTATATGATATGGACCTATGTGACTACGTGAGAAAGAATATATGTCTATGAGAAGACATAAGAATAAGGTTTAAGCTATGTGACATGTGAATATGAATCATATGAAAATGTTCTACATGTAAGTGAACTATGTGCCGATATGAATATGTGATAAATATGAAAGATAATGCCCATGTTATGTGTCATGAGATCTAGAGGTATAGTTGGCATACCAAGAGTCAAGGGTCTACGCGGTCCTTCGGGGACATATACAGAGGTCTTTCGGGACAAATACATAGGTCATTCGGGACAAATTTCACATGCTCCTAGTGGGACCCCATACGAGTTATGATGACAACATAAGTGCACAACCTCAATGTACTCACATACCTTGAGTTCTCAGTAATGTGCATGTGCCTATAAAAGATATAAAAAGTGTTTGCATGAATTATATGATGGTATATGTGCATGTATGCATTTTGATATATGAAATGTTTTATGATTTTTATTATATGTTTTTATATGTCTCACTAAGTCAACGACTTAGAGTGTAATTGTTTCATACGTAGGTTTCGAGAAGAGGAAGATTCAATAAAAGTTATGCAAGACAGGTCAGTTTCTCCTTTCCAAAGATTAGATCAAAAAAGAAATGAATAGTTTGTATTATGTATTTACTGATTGTGGTTGGCATGTAAATAAAGGTTTGAATCCTATATGTTCTAATCGGTTTTGTAAAATCATATGATTGAGTTTTGTAATGTTTTAAACATATATATGTAAATGGTAACTTTATACTGATGAAAGCTTAATTTTTATGAGTTTTATATAAATTGAGTGGAAGTTACTGTAGCAGTGCATTGGTACACTGTAGCAATGCATCGATACACTATAGCAGTGCATCGATACACAATTTATATTGGATTTTTTGTGCATCGGTACACTGTAGCACTGTTCACAGTAATGTTCATTACTATTCACGATATTATTCATACCGTATAGTACTATTCATACAATATAGTACTATTTATAAAAACATTTATTTCCTTAAATTTGTTATAATGAAACATAATTCAATGGTATATTATCGTATTTTCTTAATATAAGTCCAAAAGTTTTATTTTTTTGTAAGAATGTTGTTTTAAAAAGTCAATGTGACATCTCGGACTCGTATCCGGGTCAGGTACGGGTTGGGGTGTTACACTTCTAACTCGTAATTCGGGGCATTACATTAATATTACCGATAATGTTCTTGTAGTATCGATACCAAAGATAAAAGAGGTACTGATACTCTCATGGCAGTACCGATATTGTCTTATGTTTTCAAATGTGTTCAAATTCTAGTAAGCAATAATAGTGTAACACCCTCAACCCATACTCGACCCGGATATGAGTCCAAGATGTCACATTGACTAAACAAAACAATACTCTTAAAAAAATGATAAAACATTTGAAATTATATTATTAACATATAATAATATACATATGTTAATACAAATTTATCAAAATACTCAGAGCATACACAACTTGACCCTTTGATTACATGCCAACATTAATTTACATAACAAAAGGACCTACTGATTAAGTTGCCTCTGATATGATAGTTACAGGAGTACTGTTATCCAGCTGCTTAACCTGTCTCGTTTATTTTCTCGGATCATACGTGTGAAACACTCACACGCTAAGTCATCGACTTAGTAAGGCAATATAATAATAATGACAACAAAGAAATGTAATGGAAATGCCATAATAAAATGGAATGAGATGAAATCAAATACTTAACCATGTTGTTTATATCACCATGATCTTTACATGTAAGCATAATATATTAACATTCATGAATTCGTATTAATAAGATTATTGGCCCATGATACCATACTGAGAACCTAAGGTATATGAGTACTGTGAGGTTGTGCACTATACTGTCACCACAGCTCGTATAAATGCATCGAAGTGCCACTTAGAATTGCACCGAAGTGCCGCGTAGAATTACACCGTAGTGCCACATAAGATTGTCCCTAAGGACCACGTATATAATTCCTTAAGAATCATATACATATGCCAAGGATCAAGTATGTGTCTCAAAAGACCTCACACATGTTCTAAAGAATACATATATGTCCCGAAGGACCGCGTAGACCCTCTACTCTTGGCATGCCAACTATACCTATAGTTCTCATCTACATAACATGGGCTTTTCCCAAATTACATAATATATATCACATAGACATATCATTTCCTTACCTTCATCACATTGCTCATATAACTTTGCATACATATTCATTTAAAACATGCTACCCAATGCACATAGTATGAATTCATATCGTGACTCACAATATGAAATGAATCATGCATCAATGTATTGAATATAGACTTCTCACAAGTCTAGAACTAATTATATCATTATAATCATGTTATGTATATGCACTCACCTATATTTCATTGCTTTTTCCTCAATCGATCATACTAGGCAATTATTCTGGAACTTGTTTAGTCTCTGTATCTACATAGTAATTCATTGATACTTTTCAGTATACTAATTAATATATTCTAAACGATCATTTCTTGGCTAAAAGAAAAGTCATTTTCATCTTTTAATGAAGGTATGCATCGATGCACTACACCATGTATCGATGCATCCCTTGACGGGTGTATCGATGCACTATCTATGCATCGATATATAAATCCCATTCGATGTTTGTATTTAAGGGGGTGCATCGATGCACTACTTGTGCATCGATACACTGATGCCATTCGATGTTTTTATTTTAAATTAGTGCATCGATACACCTTGAACAATTTATGGGATTTATCCTTGATGCATCGGTACACATTGAATGTGCATTGATGCACATAGCCCAGAAATGTTATTTTGAGCACGAAAATCTCTTTATAATCCTCTCAACACTTCATAATTTACCTCATTTTAGATCTCTAACTTGCATACACTTAAACTAATTATTATCCATTCAATACTTCTAAAACTTAGAAATTCAATCCTCCATATGGAATTTAAGAATCTCACTCAATTTCCAACATGTTCTAATTTTAATTCTAACACTTCCTATTCCTTAATTAGCTTGATGACAAGTCAAATCCCACTTCTAATTCTTATTATGAACTTTATTCCAAGATTTCACTTTTCTACTTCCTTTCTTTAATCATTCCTAACTCCATCATCTTTTGATTTTAAGATAACCTAAGCTTTCCTTAAGCTTAGTTATCATCCAATGATCAATAAGCAACCTTAAATTCATCAAGAATTTGATTAACAAGAAAACTCACCTTTTGCTTGGCTTCACAATGGAGAAGAAGAATGAAGAAGAAGAGAAGTCTGGAAACTTTTATTCTCTCCAATAGCTTCCACGTGGATATAAAATATCCTCAATTAATATTTAATCATTTCCCTTATTAAAAGACTCATTTACCCCTTTAGTTCCTCCTTCTTTGTTAATTGATCATACACAAAACATTTAAATTAATTCTTTAAACTTTTCAATTTATCCAATTTGGTCACTGAATTTTTAAATCTCATAATTTAATCACTAACCCGGTATGGAGGATGTTACAAATAGTATCGATACTCATTCAACCCAACGGTCTTTAACAACTAGTTTTGTTTAAATGTTATTAGGGCAGTACCTATACTCTCATCCCGAGTATCGATACTTCATGTTCTGAGCAATTTATTTTTGCATAAAATTAATCCCTAACGGCTCCAAAACATCTCTAGTGGCTAGAAACATTCACAAACACATTGCAACAAATAAAAAGAAGTTGATGACACTTGAAGAAGGTTACACAACACCTATCCAAGCATTGATAGAAAAGATTTTCACTCTTTATTTTTCTTTTCTCTTGTACATAATGTTTTTGTGAGCATAATTTATAAACCCTAAACCCTATCTTTTATAAGTTTTCTTGTTTACATTTCTTTTATCCTTTTTGAAAAAAGAGTTTTGGTTCTAGTTTAACCATTGAAAACTAGGGATTTGTTAAATGTTACTCTTAAGCCTAGAAAAAAAAATTAGTGAATTTGTTAGAAAGCCATAGTGTGGAACTAAGGTAGTGGATGCAAACTTCATTTGAGGAAGTTGAACCACTCTAAAAACTTGTGCAAATTTTCATATCCTTTCTCTCCATACCCAAAATTTTCAATTAGCCAATTCACCCCCTCTTGGCAACTTATTTGGTTGATCGATAAAGCAACATTAAATCGTAACATTACACAAATAGTACTCCAACCGTAGGATGTTGCTTTGTTGAGTCACTGATTATTAAAAGTTACAAAATGATCCATCGATTATAGGGTGTTGTTTTGTTGAGTCTCCCGACTATTAAAAGTTACAAAATGGTCATCCAATTATTCATATGTTCCAAATTTGTCCATTTCCGTTAAAAATTTGGTGGTCATCTAAGCTAAACGTTAATATGTTGACTATGATATGATAATAATTCGAAAATTGTTTCAGCTGTATTTTATGATGTACTCTCTATTTTTATTGTTGTAGAATTAGTGCTAGAAAATTATGTTGTTGTGTTAGTGCTTGAAAGCAACGACAGTGTTAATAGTTATCATTAAAATATGATTTTATTGTATCAACATTTTAACATACAATTTAGACGACATTAATCTTTTAAGATAAAATGATGAGTTTAAAACATATAAATAGTCAGATGATCATTTTGTAACTTTTAATCGTCAAGGGAGTCAACAAAATAACATCATATAATCGGAAGGTCATTTTATAACTTTTAAAAGTCAAGAGATTCAAGAAAGCAATGCCCTATAATCGGGGATCATTTGTGTATTGTACTCTATTATTTGTAAGGATTTGATAGGTGTAACTTTCTATAAAATTTGTAGAACTTTTATTTTTTGGCCTATGTATTTTTTTCTTTTCATTTTGGTCTATGTAGTGTAAAATACATTGTATTTTATAATTTTTCTCTCTATTTATGATGTAATCCAAAGTTTAAAATTTAAATTCCCTCTCCTGGCCAAATTGTACGTTGTCACAATTATGCCTTATAATGTTCACCTTAAACCCAATAACTAAGCAAAGTAACATAAGATCATTATTGTTGTTGGTTGCACTTGTCTTTTATAATTTGTGGTCAAGACATTAAATCCGTGACCCACGCTCTCCCGCTTTGACAAATCAACCAAAGATACAAGGACCTTCTAGCGTCTTCCTTTGCAATTTGCAATTTGCAATTTGCAACAATTAATTAGATATATGGCAACCATCCGGAGGTTTCCCGGAATCGATACTCTCACCGTTGGATAATCTCAATGACACGCGTACGGCACACATTCCACATCACTGGACCCATGATAAAATATTGGGTAAACATGTTTAGACCCCCAATAATCACTTTTGTTCCATTTTGCTCACATAATTATTATTTTTTTAAATCATACATAACATTATGTTTTGGATTTATCTTGGTAAATTTCAATGATGACATGACATTAACTTATGACGACCCATCTATGTCACCGTTAACTTTTTAACGATGGGTGACCAAAATGAAACAAAAATATAAAATTAGATATTATTTTAAAATAAAAAAATAGTTAAGTGATTAAAACGAAACAAAAGTAATCGTTATGATATTAAACATGGAGTTTTCCCAAATATATTTTGCATTTACTGTCCGGGTTCATATCTGAGCTTTCTATTTAAACAACTGCCACCATCCCCATCTGGCAACAAAGAAAGAAGAAAAAAAGAAACATTGCCTTAAGAGCTCTCTTCAGTTCTCCTAATTTATAGCCATCTCCTCCTTGATTTCTCTTTCCATTAAGCTTCATTTTCATGGCTCCTGAATTGGTTCCATTCGGAGATAAAACCAACGTTTTCACTAAACCAATCACCTTGCGCAACCGTGCTTACGTCACTTTCTTGGCCGGAAATGGTGACTACGTGAAAGGAGTCGTAGGGTTAGCTAAAGGGTTAAGGAAGGTGAAAGCGGCTTACCCTTTAGTGGTAGCCGTTTTACCCGACGTGCCTGAGGAGCATAGGCGGATCCTGGAGCACCAGGGTTGTATCGTACGAGAGATCGAACCCGTTCATCCGCCCGAGAACCAGACCCAGTTCGCCATGGCTTACTACGTCATCAATTACTCCAAGCTTCGGATTTGGGAGGTACGTTTGTTTGCTACCATCAAACCTGGTCTCACGTGTCGGCCTCCCATGAATGCGACATGTACTTATGTTTTAATGTTGTGGTTGCAGTTTGTAGAGTACAATAAGATGATATACCTTGACGGCGACATTCAGGTGTACGACAACATCGACCACTTGTTCGATTTGGCCGACGGGCATTTCTACGCCGTAATGGACTGTTTCTGTGAGAAAACATGGAGCCACACACCACAATACAAGATCGGGTACTGCCAACAGTGTCCCGACAAGGTGAAGTGGCCTGCCGAGATGGGTAATCCTCCTCCTCTTTACTTCAATGCCGGAATGTTCGTGTTCGAGCCCAGCCTTACGACCTATGAATATCTGTTGAGGACTCTCGAAATCACCACGCCAACCCCATTCGCGGAGCAGGACTTTTTGAACATGTTCTTTAAGGACATTTACAAGCCAATTCCTTTGATTTACAACCTTGTTCTTGCCATGTTATGGCGTCATCCTGAGAATGTGGAGCTTGAAAAAGTTAAAGTTGTTCACTATTGTGCAGCGGTGAGTAGTATTTTTTTCTTTGGGGGTGGGGTTGTTTAATGTTGGATTATGTGTTGGTGTTGATTGCTGATGGTGTTGTTGGAATAAGCAGGGATCAAAGCCTTGGAGGTATACAGGGAAAGAAGACAACATGCAAAGAGAAGACATCAAGATGCTTGTGGAGAAATGGTGGGACATTTACAACGACGACTCACTTGATTTCAAGGAACCCACCGCTGGTGAAGGAGAGACGGAGCCCGTTAATCTGCAACCCTTCCTGGCTGCTCTCTCAGAAGCCGGTTCAGTCCACTTCGTGGCCGCCCCATCGGCGGCGTAAATACGGCCAGCTCTCTTTTATAACTACGATAAAAATACTCGTCAGAATCGGGAAAGGTTGTTCTTGAAGTGGGGTTGAAGGATTGTTAAAAGCTTCTAGGTGTGGGTTTTTTTCTTCCAATTATTAATTACGATGTTTTTTTTGGGGGGGGGGGGGTTTGATGAAAGTTAGAGTGCCAACTTGACGTATGGGGTCAAGATTTGGATGGTAAGTTGATAGTGTGCATTTCACAAAAGAGTCTTGTAATTAATTGTGTCAGTGGAAATGGGGAATTATAATCTTAATTTTGCAGCAATGTTTACATGAGTATATAAAATAAGTTTGTAGAGGTGAATATTTGGTTGAATCTAAGTAAATTATATTTATAAATTTTAATATAATAGTTTATATCTATCAAGATAAACAAAAAGTTAATTTTAGTCCAAAACGCCGGTAATTTAAACATACCTAAGAGAAAGGAGGTAATGACATTCTCGGTAATATACCTAAAAAAAATCCACTGTTAGTAATCTTACATTACTAGGAATGAAATTACCGGCCAAACGGAAGAATGTGGATTCTATTCACATGAGAATCTCACATTCCCCGAAACAAACAGCTCTTTAGAGCTTTACTAAATGCTTCAACTTTATGTAGTTATCCTCTCGTGCAAGCTGTAAGAAGATAAGTTTCTTCTTCCTAATTCCACAAACTTTAAGTTGAACTCAATCTTGTCCATGTTCCTTCTAGTTACATTTCCTACGTTCATTTTTTTAACATCCTGAAATTCGACCTAAATAATTATTTAAGTAAATCGAGCTTTGGAATTGTTCAATTTTGAAATTTGGGAGTTAATTGAAAGAACCAAATTGAATTCAAGTCTGAAATGCTGATGATTAATTTGAATAAATATCAAAACTGCTGGCGTCTTGATTTGAGTGTTTGTGGAACCGATATAGGTGTTGCTCGGAGTTTGTTATTCGAACCTTGATTGTGTTGTCTACATTGTTATCGTCGAAGAAGACCCTAATAAGACCATGTGCTGTTTTTCATTAAGACTTCTATCATGTTATGTGCGTCGTTTGCCGTCACGATGTTGTCGGAAAACAAGCTCGTAAGCCATCAGTCTTAAAGTACTTCTATAAATAGTTAATTGTCACTTATGTTTCCAATGTCATTAACTTAGAAACAAGATTATGACTTATGTTTCGTTTTAAGATTAATTTGTCTTTAGTAAAAACCTTAAAGCCAATGTGTGCTCTGCTAATAGAGCATTGATCGATAGCATCTGTAAAGACTCCCAAGACGCTAATTTCTGCATTTCTATCTCTGAAAACGATCCTCGCTCATAGAAAGCCAATTTGCACGGTCTTGCACGCATCGCTACTTCGAACGCGATAATTCAAATCCAAGACACAGTGAGTCGAATCAGCGCCATGCTTTCACAAACTAAAGATCCTCTTGGAAAGAAAAGGCTGATGGTTTGTCAATCCGATTACAATAAATAGCTTGGAGACATTCAGTTCTACGTCCAGGAATGCATATTGGGGGGGCATAAGCAATGTTCGGGATGGAACTAATGCTGTGATTGATTGTCATAATAATTATAGAAGGGGTGGCCGGATCGCCAATTCTCCGATCGACGGAGACGACATCAAAGTTGTCCGAGATCATTTTGATTGTAATCAGTCGTCTTATTGTCAAGTAGTCGATGTTTGATTTATCATAGGATATAACTTATTTTTTAAATAATGGTTATTACTATGCTCTCCAAAATTATTATGCTGATTTCTTTTTTACTCTAATATTTAAAAAAAAAAGTCTTTTTTACTTGACTAAGGAACTATTTGATACTTGGAATTAATTTCTAGGTGATTTGATTCTCTAAATTATGTCTTATATAAAAAAATTGTTTTAGAAAGTGTGAAAATGATAAGTAAATAAAGATATATGTATCACTCAAGTATTGTTTGATGAAGGGAATAATACTAAATTCTCAATTGCTACTTCTTCCCGTGGAATTCTCAAGTTGCATCTGGAACAGACTGTCCCAGCAGATTTGAAGAAACTGACATTTTAAGCATTTTCATTAAGTGCGGAGCTATAGGTGTATCTGATTTCTCCTGTTTTGTTTAATATCTTTAGATTTCTCCTGTTTATTGAACAAGCTAAAAGAGGCATTCAAGAAACTGGCTAGCCTTCAATTACCAACAAGGAAAGAACTTTTCCAAACTTGGGGAATTTTTTTCAGCTATCTGTATAATACCAGCAAGAAAACCCAGAATTTATCAATTATTTTTAGACTACGTATAATAAATGGCAATGTTTGCAAGAGACAAAAGAACATGGGAAAAACAAAACACTTGAACGGGATAAAACATCCAGGACAGCAGATTGTGCCTGACAACTCAATTATGCCATCTATGCCTGCAGATTGTGTATATGAATATCAGCATTAAAACTGGGGTTGAGATATAGTCCGTTATTATTTTGTCCATTACTTTCCCGTCCGTTAATCATTACCATACATATGTGTAGGACTCGCCTATTGATTGCGTAGATCATGCTTATGAATGGTGATTAAGTTTGAATGGGATAGTAATAGATGGGAGCTTGACCCAACAAATAGAAGGTAGGAGAAACTGAAGAAACCCAAATGGATATAATCTGCAACTTCAGGTTTAAATGCAAGTAGCTTACCTTGTTTGCGATGTTGTTTGAGAGCCAGTCCAGTCCCTCGTGTCGTAACCGGTTTTTGTCCGGGTACGAAATTTTCTTACTTTTACTTAGCGGGAAAAATGATGTGAATAAATGGTTTTTAAAATATTTCGAGAGTTGCCATCGGCCTTTTGGGTCAGGTAGGTCGAATACCTAAAAATTATCTTTTAAAAGATTTTTTAAGAAAACATCAGTTAAAAGATAAACTGGTCCGCGTTTTTACAAAAATTTGTTCTTTTTAATAATAAAAAGGAATTCGTGGTCGATTACGTTTGGAGAATGATTAACACCCCACAATGCCCAAAATTGGTACTCATTAATTATAAATTGTCTCTATTATTGAAAATTTAAAAATTTAAAAATATATATTTAATTCATAATCCTTTTATTTCAAATTTATTAATATAATTTTAAGAACATATATTAATAAGATATTTATTTATTTAGAAATATCAGAAAATGACTTCTAGGTGCTTTAAGACAAACCATTTCTTGATATTAAAAAAATAAATAAATATTAATAAAACATTTCTATAAAAATAATTAACATAAATTAATATATATAATTTATAAAAATATGATATTTATTTATTTAAGAATATCAGAAAAAGACTTCTAGGTGTTTTAAGACAACCCATTTCTTAATATTAAAAACATATATAAATATATATAGATATCTATATGACTAAAATAAAATAATAATTAAAGCAATAATTAAAACATATTGAAAAATAAAGGATAATAATAATAATAAAATGCAAATAAATAGTAGTTAAATAACAAAATTAAAATGTAAAATATCAAAATCAATGAACATAATTTGAATTATTATAAAAATATAATTACTAATAATATAATTAACCCTTAATTATTAATAGGTGATTAAAATGTAAAATATAAGATCTAAAGGCCTTAACTCGAAATATCATAGAATTTTAATTGCTAATGTTGTAATAATTAATTAATCAGGATTAAAATAAAATTAATTAAAATTATGATGCACTAAAATGGATATTTATCCTAAATATATATAAGTATACGGGTTAGGATTAAAATAAATAAAATAAAATTTACGAAACCAAATTAAAAAAACAAAAATCATTTTCAGTGACTAAATTGCAAACTTACAGAAGTACATGTATTGCGGGAAGGGTTTACCTATAAGCGTAAATTACGAATATACCCCCTACCCAAAACAACATCGTTTGAGAGGGGTATATAAACCCATAATGGCCGGCCCTTCGGGCCATTATCCTCATTTCTTCTCTTCTCATTCTCTCTCTAACTGAGAGAGAATGAAAAAATGCTCTACCTTCTCTCTAAAAATCTCTGGCCGGGAGAGACCGATCACCGGCCGGCCGCCTTATTCCGTCGCAAACCACCACCGCCGGCCACCGTTGACGGTGGCCAAAAACCCCAAAATACACTATAATAAAGCCCTAAACACCCTAAAGTCGAGCCTAGCCTTTGTTTCTCCTATAAATCTCCTAATCGGAGTAGATCTAGGGAAAAAAAACTACGTTTTACCTTGGTTTTCACGCGATTTCCGACGATGTTTGAACTTTCAGAGGGTAAGTTGTTTCTCTTCCTTCGTTTTCCTTTGGTTTTTGGGTTGCTTGCTGCTCGTTAGTCTCTGTTTTGTATTGCTCCATTTTTGTTTTTCTTTGTTTCTACTGTGGTTGTTGTCTTTCTGTTGGTGTTTCTCGATGGTTGTCGTCCTCTGTTTTTGTTCTTTTTTTTTTTTTCTATTTTGCAGGTTTGGTGGCTTTATAGCCACCATGGTGATGGCTTTGGACCAGCCCAAAAAAAGGGGCTCTTTGGTGAGTCACCGGACTATGGTGGTGACTCACCATAGAGGTTCAACGTGGAGGGGCAGCTGGATCTTCTGGAGCGTTCTGGCGAAGCAGTGGCAGCAGCTTCCTGAGGCGGCGGGATGTTGGCATCAAGGGAAGTGGCGACGTGGCCCTAGGCTGATGATACCCTAAGGTTTCCTGCTGTTGGGCTTCTGGACCGTTGGATCTTGCCAGATCCAACCGTTGACATTGAGGCGGTTGACTGTTGAGATGATGAAAACCTTAATCTGGTTTAGGGTTTTCCTTGGACTTCTGATTTGGGCCACCGTGTTTGGTCACTGTTGGGCCAGAGTTGGGCCTGTGCATGTAAATAATAATTTTTTTAATAATAATAATAATAATAATATAAATAATAATCAAATGGAAAAAAAACGAGTGTCTTCACCTCGTACAAACCTTCACCAGAAGTGGCACACGTGCTTTGGATGTACCTGCAAAAAAAAAAGGGGGGGGGTTAAATGCAGATCCACAAATATAGACCAACAGAGACAGCGAGAGTGAAGGGGTTCATCTTACCAGTGGCGCTGGCGGAGAGATTGAAGGCCAAGCTTGTCAGTAATCTCAGCAGCATTCATTGCATTTGGAAGATCTTGCTTGTTTGCAAATACTAGCAGGACAGCATTCCTCAACTCATCCTGTCAATGCACATAAAACAATATGTTAGATTTTATTAGAACCATAAGCCATAAGAAACTTTATGCTCAACGTGCCTCATTCAACATCCTGTGCAACTCATCTCTAGCTTCAACCACACGATCACGATCATTGCTATCAACCACAAAAATAAGTCCTTGTGTGTTTTGGAAGTAATGTCTCCACAATGGTCGGATCTATATAGAAAATCATATTAAATCAACTTACTTCTCATTATTCCAATAGGTGTTCAAACTTTTTTTTGAATCATTCATGTATCTAATGTTACAAACGTTACCACTTTATGTGTATGTACCGTAACAATCGTTAAATTCCACAGTTAAGTGACATGTGTCAAGTTCTGGTAATTTTAAAAATTTTATTTAAATTAAAACAATAAATATATATATATATATATATATTAAAAAATACCAAAAATTTTGAAAAAACTAAAAAAAATCAAAACTTGGAAAACTACCATTTCAACCTCTAAACTCATGCCGAATGTCATCGGTTAATGTTGATCAGACCTCCACCCAAAGACAGGCTAAATTCAACCATAAATATCGTGTTTCTGACTAAGGAAAAGGCAAAATCGCGACCCAAAACCACGTCTCAGGGGAACTCAAACCCCCCAAATTCGCAACTCAGGCGATCCAACAACGCGCACGATGACAAAGAAGACAACAACCGACCAATGGGATGACAAGGGCGGCGACAACCTTCGTGGCCGGAAAGGGAGGTTAGGTTTAGGGATGAAGGAGTTGGATTTTTTTTTTGTAATTTTAGAAAAAATGATTTTTATATAAATATAATAATTTTTTATTTTTAAAATTACCATAGCGTGACATGTGTCACTTAAAGAAATTTATTAACAACCGTTACATCCCAGACACCTAAAATAGTAACGTTAAGCACATGAATAATTCAAAAAAAGTTTATACATCTATTTGATAAAAACAGTATTGTTTGGACACTTATTTTACAATTAAACTTTAATAATATAATCTTTAAATGAAGGCATAATATACTTTTAGGTGCCTAAACTATACCCTAAGTTTTTCTTTAAAAAAAGGTGTCTAACGTTTTCTTCGTTTACACTTTTAGGTACATATCATTATATATTTTTTTTATTTTTTTAATAATAAAAATATTTATAAAAAAAAATCAACCATGTGTCGTCCCTCCTTCTCCCTACCATTCCCCACCTCCGACTACGACAAAGGGTCACACTGGTTGGGTTTTGTTCGAAGCAGGGTGGTGAACTCAATGGTAGTAGCCGTATAACGTACGACTAGGTGTAGCCGTCAAAATCATCGAAAAAGAACGACCGAAAACTTAGAAAATCGACGATCCTTTGCAGCACTTTTCACAATGATCGATATAGTTTCACAGTGGGTGGGGATCAAATTTTGATCACAATAGTAATACAATTTTGATGGTGTCAATGGTGACAACAAATGACCAACAATGGCCGATCAACGATGACAACAAATGACCAACAATGGCCGATCAACGGTGAAATTTGAGGGTTGGTTTTTTTCATTATAATATTATATCTTTTTTCAATAATTTTCCTTTTTAAATTTTATATGTGTAACACGTGTCGAATAACAGCAAATTTTACGGTTGTTATGGTCTAGAGATAAGAGTGTAATATTAGAAACATCATGCAACTATTTAGAGGGAAAAATTCTTTTGACACAAAAAATCAATTTGAGTTGCAATTTAACAGCATAAAAATGTATTAAACCTTAAATGAAAGCCAAAGATGGGTACCTTGTCCTGGCCACCAACATCCCAAACAGTGAAGTTGATGTTCTTGTATTCCAAGGTCTCAACATTGAATCCTACAAAATTCTATAATATATCAAAACCTGAAAGAAAAGTTATTTTGAATAAGAAATAGTGAAAAAGGCTGCATACCAATGGTAGGAATGGTAGTGACAATCTCTCCCAATTTAAGCTTGTAAAGAATGGTGGTTTTACCAGCAGCATCAAGACCAACCATCAGAATGCGCATCTCCTTCTTGGCAAAAAGCCGGCTGAATAGCTTTGTGAAAGACAACCCCATTTTTCACGTCTGCCAAATACCAAAATCCACATATAAATTTCCGAATTCATAGATGGAGTTTGAAAATCGAAGTTAGAAGCTAACGATCGGGAAGTAAAGAGAGATGGACTGATCCATATGTTACGAAATATCTTTGATCCGAGAAAATGAGATTGGAGCAATTTAACGAATATAAGACGCTTTTCCGAGACTCTTATAATATGAAACTACGAAAAGGATGAAAAATTCAAGAGATTAACATAATGTTGAAACAAAAGTGAAGTCATTTAAGAAAAAAGGCAGATCTGGAGAGACATAAGCTAAATTAGAGAAAAATTAAGTAACTATTGAAAATTTGTTTTGGATTTTATGTTGGAAGAGAAAGTTGCCTGAGACAAAAGAAAGATGTTATCAACAAACGACGAACGACGGAGAGAAGCGAAGATCTACTCCTCTCTCTCTCTCTCTCTCTCTCTCTCTCTCTCAGAATTGAAGGCAATTGACGCTTGAAGCTGAAGACTTGAGAGCCGTATTTATATATGGGCTGTGAACGTTGATTAACACAAAGAAACCCACAAGGAAAATTGGACGAGCTATTAAGCCTATTCGCTAAGAGACATTTTGCTTTGTTTGGACCCAAAACCATCATTGTCTGAATCTGATGGAGCTGAGCGTAAACAATGGCTTTAATCATTAAATCATAAATTTTCAATTTATTTTTTAGAAATTACTATATAATTACAAATGATAAATTAGATTTTAGGGCAAAGTAAACATATTGTCCCTCGATTATAGTTACTATTTTGTTGAGTTCTCAAATTATTAAAAGTTATAAAATTTACAAAGTGGTCCCTCGACTATAGGGTGTTATTTTGTTGAGTTCCCTACTGTTAAAGTTACAAAATGGTCTCCTGACTATTCGTAAGTTCTAACCCCGTCCTTTTTCATTAAAAAATTTGACGATAGTCTGAGTTGAACGTTAACATGTTAATTGAGATATGATAAAATATGATTTCAAAATATCAAACTATCATCATATCTCAATTAGTATGTTAACGTCTAGTTTAAATGACCATTCCTCTTTTTTTTAAAGAAAAAG
Organism: Hibiscus syriacus; assembly: GCF_006381635.1. Lineage (NCBI taxonomy): Eukaryota > Viridiplantae > Streptophyta > Magnoliopsida > Malvales > Malvaceae > Hibiscus > Hibiscus syriacus. The sequence continues at coordinate 162,587 of NW_024062302.1, read as the reverse complement.
ACAATTTTGGAACATATAAATAGTCGAGTGATCATTTTGTAACTTTTAATAGTCGAATAACTCACTAAAATAATACCCTATAATTAGAAGATCACTTTATAACTTTTAATAGTTAATCAATTACATAAAATAGTGCCCTATAATCAAATAACTATTTATATATTTTATATTTTAAATCTTTAAAATTTTAAGTTTTATAGTCAGAAAATTAATTTCTACTTCTAAAGAAGCGCTATTTCCCCCAAATTTAAATCTTCATTCTCCCCAGCTTTCCACCACCAAAAAGGTAAATGCAAAGTCGGAAATCGGTATTTATGTTTTATGATAAATAGGGTACTTACGCTTTTTAGTGCGGCAATGATCGATTAAATTTAATCTTGAAAAAAGTTGGGGTTTTAAAATAGAGAAAATAATCTCAGTGATCAAATATGCCTTATAATATACGATTTTAACCAACTTTTTTTGGATTTGCCAAAATGACCAACTAAATCGCAATGCGATCTCCGGTATCGCAAATCAGTTTCCAGATTCGCAACGCGAACTTCGACTATCGCAACGCGAACTTGGACTATCGTAATGCGAACTTGGACTATCGCAATGCGATAGTCGACAATCGCAATGCGAACTTGGACTATCACATTGCGATTTACATAGTCGCATTGCGATAGTCCAAAATCGCAACGACTGGTGGTATTGCATTTGTTTCTTAAGAATTTTCTCTAAAAAGATAGTATTCGCGCGGACGTGTCGAAGACACGTATTACCACGACCACGACCCGACCCGACCCTAGACGGACGGCGGCGGCGGCGCGCGAGAGTCTCCCTTGTTCTCTATCACTCAACAAGGAAGTGGGAAAGCCAAACCTTAAATACCATTTCCAATAGTGTTTCCAATACTATGTGGGATTGAGCATTATCAACAATTGTTTCCAATACAATGTGATTATTCAGGAAACAATTAACAATCATGCACCTTAAAACAACTGAATCAGCAACCAATTGCATTAGTATTATACGATTAAATATGTCATAATTAAATGTCAATCTACAATCAATCACGATTATTGCAATTTTAAGCAAAACATTCAAAAATAATATCACTATTTAAGGCTCAGTCCCACATAGTATTGGGAACAAGTGTTGGTAATGCTCAATCCCACATAGTATTGGAAACACTATTGGGAATGGTATTTAAGGCTTGGCTTTCCCACTTCCTTGTTGAGTGATAGAGAACAAGGGGGACTCTCGACATGAAAAGAAAATAATATGTGATATCTATGCAGAAATTTAGAGGTACCAAAGCACAAATATGTAAGATTAAAAATAACAAAAAGAATAAGAATCATACTTAAATAAACGCTAAAATAAAAAGGTAAACTAACAGGCTTATACGAACATGAAAAAGAGCTAGGGTCAAAATGTAAATCACACAGGATATACAATCAAGAATCTTAATAAAACCATAAGCAGCAGGACCAAAATGAAACATTATTAAAATAAGGCACCAAATGCAGAAATCATAATAGAACTATGAAACAAACGAGCCCAGAACTAAAATGAAAATTATTAAAATAGGATGCTCAAATTAAAAATAACCCTAAAAATAAAATCATCAGTAGAAAAGGGACTAAAACAGAACACGGGCAAAACTTAGAGCACAAATTAAAACAGATAGATGTTCATTTCAGTGATCAAATCAGATTTTTACAAAGTTATAAGGACCTAGGAAAGGGTTTGCTCACGCGCACAAAATGCATAAATCTCCTCCCAAAACAACGTTGTCTAGGCCACAATATATATATCCAACAAATGGGCGAAAATGGCCAAAACTCCCCCATTTTTTCATTTCACTCTCTCTCATCTAAAGAGGATAGAGGAAATTTCTCTGCCCTCTCTCTTCTTTTACTCATCGGGGGAGACTGAAAGCCTCCAGTCGTCACTCACCGGATCATTTTGTCGCCACAATGGTGGTCGACGACCTAAAAACCTTACCTAAAATGTCACCCCGCTTTCCCTAAACCCAAAAATACACCTCACTCAACCTAAAACCAACCCTAGCTAGTCTCATAGATCTAAGAGAAACGAAGGGGTTACCTTCGGTTTCCGGTGGTTTCTCTTTTCTCCAGTGGTTGGACGCGTGGCTTAGGGTGGTAAGTTCTTCATTCCCTTCTCTCGGTTTTCCTTTCTTATTTTTGTTTTCAAAAAGAAGACCCTATATTTTTCTTTCTTCAATTTTTTTTTGCTCCTTTCGGTTTGCTACCTTTTTTCGTGGTTGTTCTTTGTTTCTGGGTTATTTTCTCTCTTCGGAAAGATCTCTCGCCTACCTTATTTTTTCTTCGCTTTTATCTTGCATGTGTGGGTTTTGCTGATGGCCATTTATTACCGGGATTGTAGGATATGGTTATCCTTTGTTGGCTGATTGACAATCTAGGATTTACCCTATATTTCATTTTATTCTTTTATTGAGATCTATTTTGATTGATATGTCTTCTTTTGTACTGTTGACGTTGCTTTCCATCACTGTAGGTTGAAACAACGACGTCAGTGGGTGGCAGCAGCGATTATGGGAGACTCAGCCTAGGCGATGGCAGTTGTAGTAGGGAGCAACTAGGGTTCCAAGCCCTATTTGTCATCTGGACCGTTGGATCTAGATAGATCTAACGGCTGAACCAAGTTGGCGGTTAAAGGGTGTAGAAGAAACCTTAGCTTCAAGTGATATGGATCGTTGGATGGGTCCATATCTGATGGCTGATGTTAGGCGATGCTGGAAGAATTACCAGAAACCCTAATATGTTTAAGGTTTTGATATAATTGTGTCGAGTCGGATCTTGGGCTTCGAGTCTTGCATTTGGGCTCCGGGTCTTGCAACTGACTCCAATTAGGTTAACTGTATCTGGGTTGGGTCTATTGGGCTGGTTGAGCTTTGTCGGTTTGGGCCTGCTGGGTTGTAATTATGGGTCTGGTTGGCATGTTGTAATTTGGGGCCTATAAAATAAAATAAAATATATAAAATAATAATAATAATAATAATAATAATAATAATAATAATAATAACCCAGACAAAATGGGTATCTACAATAGGGATAGATAATGGAGTAAAATTTGATGGATTTTGATTTGATTCAAGTTTTTTTTATAGGATTTTTAAAAGAATTTTGGGTTTAGATCGAATCAGTCAGACTTTTTAGAGATTATATCTGAATCATGTTGGATTCGAGTTTATGGTGAAAATATACTACCCAATCTAACACGAAAAAAAGTTATAATCTTGTCGTATATATGTAAAGATAATTACAATAAGATCCATCTATATATTATTTTTCAATTAAATCTCTATTTTTTATAAGAGTAATATTTTTTACAAATATATTATTTTAGATCTGGTCAGTAGGATCAGATCAAATTCGAGTTTTATCTCTAAATGACAAGTCAGATTAAGGTTGGAAGGAATGTGTATAATTTTTTAGTGGAGTTCAGATCAAGTCAGATTAACCGAAAACTTGACTTAATCTGACACATACCCATCCCTAATGATTAATGACTTTGTCTTCATTACTGTGCTAATCAAATTAGAATGTATCAAAGTAATATGTTTTATGGTAAAATATATAAATGGTCTATGATTATAGAATTTTGTTTTATTAAATTTATCGACTATTAAAAAATATAAAATGATTTTGTAATTATTTATATATTTCAAACACATTTTTTTTGTTTAAAAAAATTGAATATTGATTGAGTTGAATTTTAATCTGCTGACTAAAATATAATAAAATAATATCTCAATACCGTTTGAGTTGTATTTTATGGATGGACTTTTTGTTTATATAATGTCATTCGAACCAATACTTGAAATATTATATCGTCGTACTAGTGTTTGAAAGAAACGACGACGCGTATAAACATCTTTGAAATATGATTTTATCATATCTTATTCAACATGTTAACGTCAAACTCAAATAACCATCTATATTTTAAATTAGATGGATGAATTTATGACATTATATTCTAACACTCATTTTATAACTTTCAATAATCGAAAAATCTAATAAAACAATATCATATAATGAAAATACCAATTAAATATGAGTAATAATATTGTATCATATAACATATAACATATCTTGTATATTGCACCCGATTACTCCACCTTGGTACAACTAAGGCACACGAGTCATATGCGCAATCTATACTGGTGCAGCTCGTAAGCCTGTAACTGATTACTCCACATCTTAGCATGTCAATTGTACCACTAACTCTCACTCTCATACAATGGACTTACTTAAAAATCATATACTATTTCACTTGTAAAAATATTCATATATCCAAATAAAATAAATTTCATAAATACGATTTTGGGCAGTTCATACCCAAAATAACATATGCTATGAAATAAAATAAATTAATAAAATCCATGTATAAAATACTATTTTAAAACCCTTTTCTATAAAAACAGTCGAGGTTGACTCATCGCAAGTTTTCCTCGTATTATATATTGTAAAAAGTTTGGTTGCACTCACTCGTGGCCTCACTATGCTTTAGTGTTATTTTTGCTGTACTTTCGAACTTAATCCTTTTCCTTTAGTTCGCTTTGTATTTGTTTTCGATCACGTTCTACACGATGTTGATTTCCCGACATAAACAATTTTAAACAAGAATTAGTATCGTAACTAATAATAATAAACTCAATTTTGAATAAAATTCTGAAAATTACCATCATCCCATTTTCGATACTAATTTCCCTCCTTTAATTTTGTACGTTCACTCTTTCCCCAGCAACTTCCTTCAACTTACAAGTAGATCCCAAGACTTATAAACTCTTCTAAATCAATCCAATTAAATGTTCTAATTGTCGCAACCGTCTTTCAGTTGAGCCCCGGAATTGGGCTTCGACTTAGGAAAATGTGGATTGGAGTCGCCACCGATCATTTATTTAAAAATAAATGGGTTGATCGGATACCCTATTTCTTACCTGATCTGCGTCTTACCAGAGATGTGTCGGATTCGGGGGTCGGTTACAGTCAAGGAAGGGCTAGCACCCTTGAACTGCCCTTTCGGTACTGTGTAATTTCCAGTTGTCTTTAATTAAGAAAATTGAAAGTTAAATTAAAAGGTAAAATATTGATCCAAATTGCTTACCACTGATTGTTTGAAGTTCTCTCAAAAAGCCAAGAAAAGGGTTAGGTAATGAAAGTAATAAAATAGAAAAATAAGGCGAACAAACGAAATAATATATAAAAAACAATGTATACAAAAAAAAAGGAATGAAATATGACTAAATATAAAATAAAATATGCAAAGGAAAAAAACGAAAATACAAATAAAGAAAAAGAAGAAAAATATAATAAAATATAAATGGATAAAAAAATACACATAATAAAATAAAATATAAAGCAATGAAAATGAAAAAAAGAAAAAAAATATGCATAATATACATATAATAAAAATAACAATTATAATAGTAAAAATAGTAATGAAATAATAATGATGAAAATACTAAATAAAATATATATATGTAGAATAAAAAATACATAACAGATATATAGAAATAAAGAGTAAAAAATGAGTAATACATATACGTATATAATAATAAAAAATATAATATAACAGCATAAATAAATAAATAATAATAATAGTAAAAAGTAAAAGGGGAAATAAATAAAATAAAAATGGAATAAATAATTAATGAATGAAACAAGAAATATATATATGTTAAAGTATTAAAAAGGAAAAATATCAATAATAGGTAAAATGAATATATCTATATATATATATATGTATATACATATGTAAATACAAAAAAAATAAAATGTTAATAGAAATATAATTATAAGATGTAGTAGCTAGATAAAGAAAAAAAAAGTTAATTAAAATAATATATATGTATTAACACTAAGTATATAGATGAAATATATAGAAAATACGTATATATATATATAATTACATGATATAGAATAAATAAAAAAGGTTAGTATAAGTATTAAATTGAATCAAAAACAAGTTAAGTGGCTAAATTGAAAGAAAATCAGAATTAGAGACCAATTCAAAAGCAAATTCGGGGTCAAAATAACTCTTTAAAAGCTGCGAGGGACCAAAAGGGTAGTTTACCCCATTTTCTTTAAAAACACACAGGTTCTGGGGCGTATATGTGTCAAAATCTGGGCTTAAAAATTTTATTTCTTTCCTCTTTCAAATGAATGCTTCCCCTTTTCTCTCTCGCCTGTTCTTCATATATGAAGAACACGGCGGGTTTCCAGAATCCGGCAACCATACACCGCCTCGCCGCCGCCGTTGAACGGCGACGGCCACCGTTCATCGGCGGCAAAACCTAAAAAATTTGGTTTTTCTGAAAGCCCTTCTCTCCCTCGACTCAAATCTCAAACCGGTTTTTTTGAGATAGGCCTCGGGGGAGGATAGATCTGAGATCAAAATCTCGATCCTTCCCCTAAAAATTCATCGGCCAAAACAGTTTTCTTTGGTATTTTCCGAGATAGGAACAACAAAAAAACAATCATGCAAGCCTCAAAACGTACACGGTATAGACTTTACCTTCTGTTGCTTTCGAGAATCTTGAAAAAATGTTTCGATATCAACCCAATATTGCTCGTAGTTTTTGTGTAATTTATGTTTTGTATTCTCTCCCCTTCGTTGATTTACAAACACATATTTATAGCCTAGAATCTATTCTATTTTTGGGATAGAGTTCTAATAAAACTAATATTCTTGGCTTGTTGGTTGTCTGTTGAGCGAAACGACCGGCGTGGAGCGTTTTCAACGGAGGTTGTTGCATGAGAAACGAGCGGCCATGAAACTCGGACGTTGGGATGTGCTGCAGCGCAGATGAGAGATATAGCTTGCTAGGGTTCTGTAAACCCTAGTCTGAACCAGTCCGTTGGGCCATCTGGGCTGCTGAAGACGGGCCATTACGTTGTAAAGGCCTGTTGCAGAAATAAAATACATATGAATGTATCAGTTTAATAAAATAATAATACTTATATAATATATATATATAATATATAATGTATAAATATATATGTTTTTTCGGTCAAGAAAAGTGTGTCTACAGCTGCCCCTCTTTGCCCATAGTCGTGTAACGGGGATAGGGCAAAGATTAAAAGACACACTTCTCGTCTATATCGAATGTCCTCCGTCATAGACTTGAAATTCGATGTTACGACTGAAATATGAGATGACTCCCTCGTCATGAAGTTGGGTCCATCTGTTTGTGAAGCTAAGTCTGGGCACTGGATATCCTTCGTCGTGAAGTTGAAATCCAAGTGAGTAGTATTGTCCCGAGTCCAATATCCTCCACCGTGAAGTTGAAACTAGCTCTGAAATTGAGAAATGTTTGTTGACAACCAGTGGTCCCTTCGTCGTGAGGTTGAACTTGCGTTGTCTGGAGTCCAATATCATTCGTTGTGAAGTTGAAATTGGCTCTGAATTTGAGAAATGTTTGTTGACAACCAGCGGTCCCTTCGTCGTGAAGCTGAACTTGCGTTGTCTGGAGTCCAATATCCTTCGTTGTGAAGTTGAAATTGGCTCTGAATTTGAGAAATGTTTGTTGACAACCAGCGGTCCCTTCGTCGTGAAGTTGAACTTACGTTGTCTGGAGTCCAATATCTTTCGTTGTGAAGTTGAAAATGGCTCTGAAATTGAGAAATGTTTGTTGACAACCAGCGGTCCCTTCGTCGTGAAGTTGAACTTACGTTGTCTGGAGTCCAATATCCTTCGTTGTGAAGTTGAAATTGGCTCTGAATTTGAGAAATGTTTGTTGACAACCAGCGGTCCCTTCGTCGTGAAGTTGAACTTGCGTTGTCTGGAGTCCAATATCCTTCGTTGTGAAGTTGAAATTGGCTCTGAATTTGAGAAATGTTTGTTGACAACCAGCGGTCCCTTCGTCGTGAAGCTGAACTTGCGTTGTCTGGAGTCCAATATCATTCGTTGTGAAGTTGAAATTGGCTCTGAATTTGAGAAATATTTGTTGACAACCAGCGGTCCCTTCGTCGTGAAGTTGAACTTACGTTGTCTGGAGTCCAATATCTTTCGTTGTGAAGTTGAAATTGGCTCTGAAATTGAGAAATGTTTGTTGACAACCAGCGGTCCCTTCGTCGTGAAGTTGAACTTACGTTGTCTGGAGTCCAATATCCTTCGTTGTGAAGTTGAAATTGGCTCTGAATTTGAGAAATGTTTGTCGACAACCAGCGGTCCCTTCGTCGTGAAGTTGAACTTACGTTGTCTGGAGTCCAATATCCTTCGTTGTGAAGTTGAAATTGGCTCTGAGTAAAACCTGCAAAGATATGCATATATGTGATGTTATGGATGTCATGCTCTTGGGTATGCCTAAAATGCATATGCAACATATGTTATTCTGAGCTCTGGAGAGTAATCTCGATCTCCAGTGGCCTGTCGTTGTTGACTCTTGAGCTTGAAGTTCCGATCTCTGATCTTGAATTCTTCAAATGTTTGATGATGATTTTTTTTTTTTGAAGATGCTCCTCAACCATCTCAAGCATGTGCATGAGCCTTGATCGGCTTCTGGGTACCTGTACTTTTCAATGAATCTTTGTACAGTAATATGCGATTATCTTTCATAAAAATAAATAAACCATTAGGTTTAAATCTAATTCAAGATGCTCAAAAGGAATTGGAGGAAAGATGGTCTTTATTCATAAGGGAGGAAAATAACAAATAATACATGGCAAACATTCTAGAAAACGAATACACAATGATGTGTAAATGAATGTCTTAGATCTCGATAACGTGGGCACTTCTGAGTTGAAAAGCCGTTTGGTGACTTTGAATGCAGCCTTTGCCAAAGGATCTTTGAAAATGCGACAACGTTTGGGAGGGTGCAACATTTCTCCGATTTGTTGAGTTCGTAGAAGATTCATGTGCCGGGATGTTTCCACCGTTGATATCCAAATTGCCCTTTCCGGGTTTTCAACTTGGACCCATCCTTAGTTGCAAGACGCCCTTTGCGGGTTTTCATCTTGAACCCACCTTATTTTCTCTTCTTTTTCCTCTTTTTCTTTTTTCAATTTAGGGTGCCTTTTCGGGTTTTCACCCTAAACGTTTTTTTTTTTTTCAACTTAGGACGCCCTCTCGGATTTTCATCCTAAGCGAAGTATTTCTTGACTGCGTCTGAGTTAATGGGATGTGGCAGCTCAGGTCCGTCCATTTCAGCCAGGATAAGGGCTCCTCCGGAGAAAGCATTTTTCACGACATAAGGTCCTTCCCAATTTGGCGTCCATTTTCCTCGGAAATCTTTCTGGACTGGCCAAATTCTTTTTAGCACTAGATCCCCTTCACGGAATATTCTCGGGCGCACCTTTTTGTCGTGTGCTCGGATCATTCGTTTCTGATAGATTTGACCATGATGAATGGCTTTCAGTCTTTTTTCATCTATCAGATTGAGCTGATCATATCTGGATTGTGCCCACTCTGCATCATCTAGTTTGACTTCTGACAAGACCCTGAGAGACGGAATCTCGACTTCAATGGGTAGCACTGCTTCCATTCCATAGGCTAGTGAAAATGGAGTTGCCCCAGTCGATGTACGTACCGAGGTTCGATAAGCGAACAAAGCAAAAGGCAACTTCTCATGCCAGTCTTTGTAGGTTTCAGTTGTTTTCTCCACTATCTTCTTAATATTTTTGTTTGCTGCTTATACTGCTCCGTTCATCTTTGGTCTGTAAGCAGTGGAATTGTGATGTTTTATGTTGAACTGTTTGCAAGCAGCACTCATCATCTTGTTGTTCAAGTTTGTTGCGTTATCGGTGATAATCCTTTCAGGTAGACCATACCGACATATAATTTCTTTCTTCAGAAACTTGCAAATAGTGGATTGAGTGATACTGGCGTATGACGCAGCCTCTACCCATTTCGTGAAATAATCAATTGCTACGAGAATGAAACGGTGACCATTCGAGGCCTTCGGATGGATTTGCCCGATAACGTCCATGCCCCACACAGAGAAAGGCCATGGTGACGTCATTACATGAAGCGGATGGGGTGGAACACTTATCTTGTCTCCATAAATCTGACATTTATGACATCTCCTAGCATAGTTGATGCAATCACTTTCCAGTGTGGACCAAAAATATCCGCATCTCATTATTTGTCTTGACATCATATGCCCATTTGCATGTGCTCCACAAACCCCATCATGTACTTCTTCCACTATCATTTTTGCCTCTTCAGCATTGACGCACCTTAACAGAACTTGGTTATGGCTTTTCTTGTATAAAACCTCTCTGTCAAGGACATATCCAGCTGCCAACCTTCTAAGGGTTCTCTTCTCGATTTCAGTGGTTTTTTCTGGATAACTCCGATGCTTGATATACTGCAGAATGTCGTAGTACCAAGGTTTAGTGTCTTTCACTTCTTCAATTTGGTAACAATGAGCTGGGTACTCATACGACTGCATGTTAATTGGCATCATTTCAGGCTCCCCGCCAGCCTTGAATGTGGCTGCCAAGGTAGCTAGAGCGTCAGCCATTTGATTTTCTTCTCTAGGCACGTAGTGGAAGGTGACTTCGTCGAACTCTTCGAGCAGATCCAACACTAGTTTTCGGTACTCTAACAGCTTTATATCCTTGGTTTTCCACTCTCCTCGGAGCTGATAGACTACTAAGGCTGAGTCTCCATACACCCGCAAAGTCTTTATATTTTGCCTCAGTGCAGCCCGAATTCCCAAGACACAGGCTTCATATTCTGCCATGTTATTGGTACAATCAAAGTTCAGTCTGCTGGTAAATGGGTAGTGACTCCCTTCTGGGGAGACTAGAATTGCCCCGATGCCATGTCCTAGTGCATTTGATGCCCCATCGAAGTGCATTCTCCAGGAACCGTCCGTTGAAATGCTTGCTTCCTCTAAATATATGGCCATTAAGTCCTCGTCTGGGAAATCAAAGTCCAGCGGCTCATAGCTCTCATCAGTTCTGCTTGCCAAAAAATCGGATATGGCGCTGCCTTTTACCGCTTTTTGGCTTACGTATTCGATGTCAAATTCAGACAAAAGCATCTGCCATCGGGCTAGCCTTCCAGATAGAGCAGGTACACCCATCATGTATTTTAGTGGGTCTAACTTGGAAATCAGCCAAGTGGTGTGATACAACATGTATTGTCGAAGTCTTTTTGTAGCCCATATCAGGGCACAACAAACCTTCTCAATAGGAGGATATCGGACCTCGCAATCGGGTGAACTTCTTGCTTAAGTAGTAGATGGCTCTTTCCTTCTTCCCAGACTCATCGTGTTGACCCAGAACACACCCCATGGAGTTCTCGAATATGGAGAGATACAAAAACAGAGGTTTTCCTGGGATAGGGGACATCAGGACAGGAGTGTGAGACAAGTACTCTTTTACCTTCTCAAATGCAATCTGACAGTTTTTATCCCATGCTCCAGGGCTATTTTTTCGGAGGAGATGAAAGATGGGGTCACATTTGTCGGTTAACTGAGAGATGAACCGAGCTATGTAGTTTAGTCTGCCCAGAAAACCTCGGACTTCTTTTTGGGTTCGTGGTGGAGGTAGATTCTGGATAGCCTTAACCTTATCTGGATCGACCTGTATGCCTCTCCTGCTGACTATAAAGCCTAGTAGTTTTCCAGATGTTACCCCCGAAGGTACACTTGCTAGGGTTTAGTCTCAGCTGGAACTTTCTCAATCTCTGGAAGAGCTTCCTTAGATTCTTGACATGTTCACTCTCGGTTTGTGCTTTGACAATCATGTCGTCGACATAAACCTCGATTTCTTTGTGCATCATGTCGTGGAACAGGGTCACCATAGCTCTCTGATATGTCGCCCCAGCATTCTTTAATCCGAAAGGAATCACTTTGTAACAGAAAGTTCCCCACATTGTGACGAAAGTGGTCTTCTCCATGTCTTCGGGATGCATCTTGATCTGATTGTACCCCGAAAATCCATCCATGAATGAAAAGTAGGCGTTCCCGGCCGTATTGTCCACCAGAGTGTCTATGTGTGGCAGAGGAAAGTTGTCCTTGGGACTGGCCTTATTAAGGTCCCGGTAATCGACACACATGCGTACTTTCCCGTCCTTCTTCGGCACAGGCACTATGTTGGCCACCCATTCAGGGTATTTGGGTACTTGGAGAAAACCGGCATCAAATTGCTTCTTGACTTCCTCCTTGATCTTAAGGAGAATTTCTGGTCGCATTCTTCTCAGTTTTTGCTGCACTGGTTTGAATTCTGGTTTGATTGGCAGTTTGTGAACAACCATATCTGTGTCTAGTCCCGGCATGTCTTGATACGACCAAGCAAACACATCTTCGTACTCCTGAAGTAAGGCTATCAGGTTTTTTCTTGCTTCAGTCGAAAGAGTTGTGCCGATTTTAACCTCTTTTCGATCTTCCTCAGTGCCCAAATTTAAGATTTCGATCGCCTCCTCATGTGGCAGTATTTGCTTTTCTTCTCTTTCTATCATTCTCAACAATTCGGTAGGCAAGTTGTACTCCTTTTCATTATCGCATTCATCAAATTCCCCAAGACAAATGGTTGGTTCAAAATCCACCTCCGGATCAGGATCATCAGTGCCCCCATTATCGTTATATGGGAACCTGAAAGGAGGAAAATGTGTATGTGTGAGAGGATAATATCCCACACGGAATGGTCAAGAACTAACTTTGAGAGTAACTGGAAATGAGGTACTGGAATGAAAGAGATAGATAATGAATAAAAGAAAAATTTATTTGCCATGGAGAAGAAAAATGCATCTTTTATTAAACTTAAACCAAATGTTTATTTACCCTTACAAAAGATCACCTATTGCCCCGGGTATAGGCAGATAGGGATAGTTCGAATATTACTCTGAAAGATTCTTGTAAACCACAGGTAGTTCTTCCACCGACCAACTGCTAGGTACGAATCCATGCGGCAGAGGGCGTATCCTGGATCTATCTCCGTTGTCAACATCTTCTGCGGTCACGGCATTAACGTTCAGATCTTCCAGAGCCGTTTGTAACTCGGACATGGTGGTCTCAAACACATAACCACCTGACTTGAATGTTCTGAAGAGCGGCGGGAATGTCATAGGCTTCCATTGGAGTTTGTTTCCAGTCAATCTGGCTAACCTTCTCTCCCGGTTCTTTTGAATTTCCTTTCTCTTTTCATGATAACCGGGCTGAAAACCGAGCCCAAATTGGTCTAATTTTGGGATAGGACGGACATGGTTGATCATTCCTTGCAAATATTTCCCAAAACCTCTCCCAGTTCTTGCGCCTCGGCCTAGGGTTTGCTTGATCTCCATCCTTGTGCATTTGGAGAGTCGAGGTCTTGGGATTCTTTTTCCTTCTGCCACGAATGTGGCATTCACAAATTCCAGGGAACGGAACGAACATTCTACCGCTTCCTCGCCTACTTCGATGTATGGAGCCTCTGTGGTCACGCTTGCCACGATATCTTCCTCAGCGTTGACAATTACTAAGGCCCCATCAATGACAAATTTAACTTTCTGGTGCAACGTGGAGGGTACTGCACCTGCTTGATGAATCCACGGCCTTCCCAAGAGACAGCTATAGGACGGCATGATATCCATCACAAGGAACTCAACATCATAGGTGGCTGGTCCGATGGTCAATGGTACCTCAATCTTTCCGATTACCTCTCTTTTGGTCCCATCAAATGCTCGGACCACATTCTGACAAGCTCTCATATGAGAGGTATCTATTGGTAGCCTCTTCAATGTAATCAAAGGCATCACGTTCAAGGCTGAACCATTATCGATTAAGACACTTGGTAAAGCGTGCCCCTTACAGTAGGTAGTAATGTGTAACGCCTTCGTTCAGCCTCTTCCTCCTGATGGAATCTCATCATCTGAAAACGAGATGAGATTATCAGCTTGAATATTGTTTACCAGTCGATCCATCTTGCTGACTGGTATGTCTTGTGGCACGAACGTTTGATTAAGGACATTCAACAACGCTTCTCGGTGTGCTTCCGAGCTTAAAAATAGTGCTAGCATTGAAGTACGTGTAGGTAAGTTGTGGAGCTGTTCTACAATGTTGTACTCGTTGTGCTTCAAGATCTTGAGGAACTCTTTAGCTTCTTCCTCCTTTATAGGTTCATTGACGACTAGCACATCTTCTTTGAATGGCTCCAGTGGTCTTTGCCCCACTTTACTATTACCTCCTCCGGAAGTACTCACCTGACATTCGTACTTCCATGGCACTTGCCGATTGTCCTTATATTGAAAAGGCTGCGGTGCGGAGATTACCACCTTGGCTGGTGTTGTCACTGTCATACTTGCCTTAGGGGTAATTATCAAAGGACCACCCCTACCAAATTTTCTATCTGATGATTCTCCGGTGGCACAAACATCTGCTTCCCAAGAATCTTGAATTTCTTCGTAAAATTCCAACTCCTTTCGATCCATCATGAGCTGGACTAACAATCTGAACTCTGGGCAATCTTGTACTTTATGTCCTTCTTCGTTGTGGTAACAACAATGGTTACCATCTTCATTTTCTGTCGTATCTGGATATGGCGCAAGAATCCCTGCCTTCACCATTTGGCTCCATACCCAAGCCAAAGGAGATTTGACCTCTGAAACACTCAATTTAACTTTCCTGCCCATTTCGGTAGTAACGGCATTGATTCCTGTCTCCTGATGATTGGGCAAGGGATTCTGGGCGACGTTTGGTGCTCCGGAGTTGAAAGTGATCCAATTTTTGTTTCGCATTCGTTGCACAAGTCTTTTGAATGCGAGACAACTTTCAATCGAATGCCCCTGCACACCGCCATGGTATTCACAGTGAGCGCTCTCGTCATACCATTTCGGGTAAGGGGGATTTATTGGATTCATAGGATAAGGCGACACTGCATGAGTGTCGAAGAGCTGTTGGTATAATTCTTTATACGTCATGGGAATGGGGTCAAACTGTTCCCTTTCCCTTGGTTCTCTCTGGTTTTGTCTAGAAGTACTGGATGGTACAGCTGCTGTGGAATTTGAGCTTGAGATCGTAACCCCTTTGCTGACACTGTAGGTGTTTACATTGTTGATCTCTCGCTCTTTGTTTTTCATGGGAGGCTTTTTACTGGAGTCTCCTCCCTCAATCTTTCCTTGTTTAATGGCCAACTCGATCATTTCGCCGGCCATGACTAAATCTGAAAAACTCCCCGACGTGATTGCTACCAAATGCCCGAAGTAAGGTGCCTTCAAGGTCTGTACAAATAGCTTTCTAGTTTCTTTTTCATCCAAAGGTGGATGAACTTGCACAGATAAATCCCTCCATCTCTGTGCGTACTGTCGGAAACTCTCATTGTGTTTCTTCTCTAGGCTTTGTAACATGACCCGGTCTGGTCTCATATCGTTGATATGCTTATACTGCTCCAAGAAAGACTTGGCTAAGTCTTTCCACGTCTTGATATGAGTTCGGCTAAGCTGGTTGTACCACCGAATGGCTGAACCGGACAGGCTCTCCTGAAAACAATGGATCAGGAGTTGGTCATTCCCGCCATATCCTGTCATCTTTCGACAGAACATAGTGATATGGGATGAAGGGCAACTGTTCCCGTCGAACTTCTCAAACTCAGGAATTTTAAACTTTGGTGGAAGCACCAAGTCTGGAACTAGGCTCAGCTCCATTGCGTCCACTCCATAATAATCATGGTCTCCCTGGACCCTCTTTATTTGATCTTCTAATATTTTTATCTTTTCTTCCATCTTTTTGGCTTTATCTTCCTCGTCAAAGTCTGGGACATTATAATCATCCGGATGATCATCAGGGATGATTGTAGAAGTTTGTATCTTCACAGCAGGTGCAACATTCGCTTTGGTAGCGAATGAGTCCCCGGGTAGTGCTGCTTTCCCTTTAGTAGCAGATGCGTCCCCGGGTAATATTCCGGGTGAGAGAACCACTTGCGGGGTTGGTAGTATGGCCACCCCCTCGGAAGTGATGCCCCCTGATGCACTAGCTTGCTGTAGACCTGACAACTTGGCTACGATTTGGTCGACCAAGGACTCCTGATTTTTCTTGATGGACTCAAGAGTACTTTCACTGTTCTGAGCCATCTTATCTTCTAGTTCCTTTTGAAGTCTTGCCATGTGCTCTTCGATTTTCTCCATTCTGGCTTCCATTTGTCTCTTTTTTGCTCGAGTATTGTGCGGGTGATGTGTATCTGATGCTTGTGGTGGTAAGCTCGGTGTCTGAGACATATTCTGTTAGTTAATACGAATGTAAAAACATGGAAAAACATAAAATAAATAGACATAAAATATAAAATGCAAGAAATGCAATGCATGATGTATGCAATTGGAGGCATTGATCCAGAAAAGTGTTCATTATTATAAATAACCCTTGTTCAGACAAAAATGCCTTATCTTTTAAGAGACATAAAAACAGATTAAAGGTACATTCGGACTAAGTCCTCTAGACCCCGAACAGCTTCCAGTAGGTTGACAAGTCTTCTGCCTTCCTCTGTCACTGGTAGGATGCCTTGTCGAACCACACCAGCTTCCCTTGCTAGGTCGTGAAGATGACGGGCTGCTTTTTGCACTTGATCCAGGAAATCTCGGATGGTTGCGTCTCGGGCCCTCACCCTTCGCTGTGCTTGTTCCCAACGGAAACGCCATTGTAATCCTCCGTCGAAAGGCACTATCTGAAGCTCGTTTGCTTGCCTCTTGAACCCATCTATAATAGCTTCTAACTCAGCTATTGTCTTGTCATCTTTCTCATGTATTTTTTCTAAGTCAGCTATCCGAACTCTAAAGCGCTGGTTCTGATATTGACTATCTGCCAAGCGTCTTTGGGCAGTCTTCATTTGTTCTTTCCAAGCTTTCTCATCAGGCCCCTCAAACTTCCTTTTCAGGCTATGAGCTTCGTCTTTCCAGTATTCAGAGGTTACCTTCAACTTGGAGTTATCCTTGACCTTATCTTGATACCCCTTTCTCAAGTCTTCGAGCTCAAAACGGACTCTTTTTTGTTCTTTTTCCAATTTTTCTGCTCGATCTTTCTGAGAGTCAGCATCAAGCTTCCACTGATAACGTTCAGCTTCAAGTTCCTTTATCCTTTGCTTCAGCTCATTATTCACTGCTTCAAACTCGGTCTTGGCTATCTCGAGTTCAGAAGGGACATGCCTGAGATGCTCTTCCATGGTCCGGGTGTCATCACAGTCTGGCACAGGGATGTTGTCATTCTTTCTTAATCTTCGCCACTCCACATAATCCGGAGTGAGCATGCTTCTGGCAGCTACAACATCCATCCGGAATACTTTCCTCCACGAATCGGCTGCTTCTTTGATCATCTTTTTATAGTTGTCGCCGTGATACTCAAACTCTAACCTAGCCAACCCGCATGTTGCTGGGACAAACTGACGTGCTCCATATTGTCTAAGTGCTAATAGCGGAGCATACCCGACTGCTCCCCAAAGTCCAAGTAAGGTCACAGTGTCGGAGTCACCACATCGAAAAAGAACATCACTGAGGAATAACCAAGGGGCTCTCCAGACAATATCTCGGTCTTGAAGATGCGTAAAGACCTTCATCCATTTTTCTTTTGAAGCGCCTTCATGCCATTTTAAGGTAATAAATTCACCTAGGGGTGAATAGGTGGTGCTGAAACGGCGGTAGGCAACCCCGTCAGTCTTCCAGAAGTAGCTGTGAATCCAGACCTGAAGGAGCTGAATGCACCCGGTGAATCTTCCTCCGCCAGTTCTTCGGCAATGGTTGAGCGATCGAAAGATCTCAGCCAAGATGGCTGGTGCTGGGTTAACTCGTTTAGAAAGTTGCTCAAATAGTTCCACCACGGCAGCGTCAATGCACCCCAAAGCCTTCGGAAATATGATCAAACCGTACAGACCCAGTGCAAACAGGTCTATAGTCTTCCACTCATCAGGGTGGTTTTTCATTAGTTGCTTTATATGGATCCACTCTATTCCTTCCCCGCTACCTTTGTGCCGGAGTCGATCAGTCACCCACTTTTCATCAACCCCTGCAATCTTGGCCAGTCCGTTCTTGAAGGGCTGACTCTTGATATGTTTAATATATGCCCTCTCTAGTTTGATGCTTTCGCAGTGCAGTAGAGTAGTATACTCTTCGATAGTAGGCACCATGTCTTCCTGGTTAAAGGTGAAACAACTATATCCAGGGTTCCAGAATTGAATTAATGCTCGGAGTAAGGGCTCATCAGTCTTGACATGGAGCAAGAGCGCGATATCACCATATCGTTGGCTGAACTTCTGCTTTCTGTCATTTTTCCAACTGTCCCAAATGTTTCGCAGCTCTTGGACATTATTTTGTTTCAGGCTGACAGCGGCATAACTAACCAGTTCTGACACATAGTTTCCCTGAAGACTGTCTCCCTTCTCTTTCTGAGCCTTCTCGGACCATAGTCGTGCCTCAGCGTTTTCAATCTCTTGTATTACAACACCTTTGTCCATTAATTCGAATTATTTTGTGTATAACAAACGCTTTTTAGGGATCAATAGCCTCTTGTAATGATGCAAACGCTAGAAAACAAACACAAAGGCAAAAACGTTAGTAAAATAAAAATACAAATAAAAAATGACGGAAGGAAAAAGCGCAAAAAAAACATGGTTAGGGTAAAAATATCCTAAGTTTTGGAACGTGGTTTCGGGGTAGGCTCTAATTCTTCATGGTCTCCCGGTTTAGGTTTTAAAAACGGTACCCAAGTTCTCCTTGTCGGTGCCCCCTTGGGCTTGCCAGACCCTTAGTCCTAAACCCATCACAGGCTTGTGTGGACTAAGTTAAACTCGAGGGGACACATTCCCTTATGCCCGCACGGTGAATAAATTCACACGAAGACATAAGGTATATGAATCCCGAAGGCTACTTGCTAGGCCCGCACGGTGAATAAATTCACACGAAGGCGTCGCTTTCACCCCCACTTAAAATAGGGATTGGAGCTCGGGTATAGAGCCTTAGATGAAAAAAAACTTTGAAGTCTGAAATCATGAGAAAACGATTAGTCCAACTATTTACTCGAAAATATAATCAAAAGTAAGTAAAAAGGATCGAAATATTACCTTAAAATTTAAACTTACCATTTTCGTTAAAAAGACAACTGGAAATTACCTTAGCCTGACTCACTTACCTGTCCCCAGCGGAGTCGCCAAGCTGTCGCAACCGTCTTTCAGTTGAGCCCCGGAATTGGGCTTCGACTTAGGAAAATGTGGATTGGAGTCGCCACCGATCATTTATTTAAAATAAATGGGTTGATCGGATACCCTATTTCTTACCTGATCTGCGTCTTACCAGAGATGTGTCGGATTCGGGGGTCGGTTACAGTCAAGGAAGGGCTAGCACCCTTGAACTGCCCTTTCGGTACTGTGTAATTTCCAGTTGTCTTTAATTAAGAAAATTGAAAGTTAAATTAAAAGGTAAAATATTGATCCAAATTGCTTACCACTGATTGTTTGAAGTTCTCTCAAAAAGCCAAGAAAAGGGTTAGGTAATGAAAGTAATAAAATAGAAAAATAAGGCGAACAAACGAAATAATATATAAAAAAACAATGTATACAAAAAAAGAATGAAATATGACTAAATATAAATAAAATATGCAAAGGAAAAAAAAAATACAAATAAAGAAAAAGAAGAAAAATATAAAATATAAATGGATAAAAAATACACATAATAAATAAAATATAAAGCAATGAAATGAAAAAAGAAAAAAATATGCGTAATATACATATAATAAAATAACAATTATAATAGTAAAAATAGTAATGAAATAATAATGATGAAAATACTAAATAAAATATATATATGTAGAATATAAAAATACATAACAGATATATAGAAATAAAGAGTAAAAAATGAGTAATACATATACGTATATAATAATAAAAAATATAATATAACAGCATAAATAAATAAATAATAATAATAGTAAAAAGTAAAAGGGGAAATAAATAAAATAAAAATGGAATAAATAATTAATGAACGAAACAAGAAATATATATATGTTAAAGTATTAAAAAGGAAAAATATCAATAATAGGTAAAATGAATATTCTATATATATATATATATATGTATATACATATGTAAATACAAAAAAAATAAAATGTTAATAGAAATATAATTATAAGATGTAGTAGCTAGATAAAGAAAAAAAAAGTTAATTAAAATAATATATATGTATTAACACTAAGTATATAGATGAAATATATAGAAAATACGTATATATATATATAATTACATGATATAGAATAAATAAAAAAGGTTAGTATAAGTATTAAATTGAATCAAAAACAAGTTAAGTGGCTAAATTGAAAGAAAATCAGAATTAGAGACCAATTCAAAAGCAAATTCGGGGTCAAAATAACTCTTTAAAAGCTGCGAGGGACCAAAAGGGTAGTTTACCCCATTTTCTTTAAAAACACGCAGGTTCTGGGGCGTATATGTGTCAAAATCTGGGCTTAAAAATTTTATTTCTTTCCTCTTTCAAATGAATGCTTCCCCTTTTCTCTCTCGCCTGTTCTTCATATATGAAGAACACGGCGGGTTTCCAGAATCCGGCAACCATACACCGCCTCGCCGCCGCCGTTGAACGGCGACGGCCACCATTCATCGGTGGCAAAACCTAAAAAAATTTGGTTTTTCTGAAAGCCCTTCTCTCCCTCGACTCAAATCTCAAACCGGTTTTTTTGAGATAGGCCTCGGGGGAGGATAGATCTGAGATCAAAATCTCGATCCTTCCCCTAAAAGTTCATCGGCCAAAACAGTTTTCTTTGGTATTTTCTGAGATAGGAACAACAAAACAACAAGCATGCAAGCCTCAAAACGTACACGGTATAGACTTTACCTTCTGTTGCTTTCGAGAATCTTGAAAAAATGTTTCGATATCAACCCAATATTGCTCGTAGTTTTTGTGTAATTTATGTTTTGTATTCTCTCCCCTTCGTTGATTTACAAACACATATTTATAGCCTAGAATCTATTCTATTTTTGGGATAGAGTTCTAATAAAACTAATATTCTTGGCTTGTTGGTTGTCTGTTGAGCGAAACGACCGGCGTGGAGCGTTTTCAACGGAGGTTGTTGCATGAGAAACGAGCGGCCATGAAACTCGGACGTTGGGATGTGCTGCAGCGCAGATGAGAGATATAGCTTGCTAGGGTTCTGTAAACCCTAGTCTGAACCAGTCCGTTGGGCCATCTGGGCTGCTGAAGACGGGCCATTACGTTGTAAAGGCCTGTTGCAGAAATAAAATACATATGAATGTATCAGTTTAATAAAATAATAATACTTATATAATATATATATGTAATATATAATGTATAAATATATATGTTTTTTCGGTCAAGAAAAGTGTGTCTACACTAATACTAAATAGAAATAAGAAATCGTATAACTTGAGAACACCTAGAAACCAAAGCTCCATCATTCGTTGAAAGAAATGTCATGGGTGTTATTCAAAATTCTGAAACAAAGTTTATTTATCCCAATGCTCGGCAAAACATCCATACTAGAGCTTTGCTAACTCCAACAATATCTAAGTTCTCAACATGAACCCAACATTATGGCATTGATCTTCAATTAATTGATTACTAAATTACTCCAAAAGAGTCCATTGAAACTAAGCCAAGCTTCGGCTTCTTCAATAAAACTTATCAAAATAAAACAAATAAATTTTAACCAAGTTATCACCCACCAAATTCATGGCCGAATCACTAAACTAGTCCCTCTAATTGTTTTCACTTTCATGCTTAATCATGCTTCCATAACACTTCTAGAATCAAAACCCAATCTTATTTCTTTGAATTCTCATTTCCCTTCATCCTCCAAAATCACAACTTTCACAAATCAACATGAAACAAAGAAATAATTATGTTAACTTGTGGAAAAAAATAGCGTAGGTAAATTTCTTATTTTACACTTTAGCCCAAAATCCTAATAAATTAAACAAAAAATGGGAGAAAAAAAATAAAACACACTTACCTTGCTATGAGGCTCGACAGTAACTGAATATGGAAGGAGAGTTCGTGAGATTTCTTGAAAAATCTCCCCTTTTTATTTAATGTATAATTAAAAACATGAATTTTATATTCAATTTGGTCTAAGAACCAAAATTACCATTAATGAATTCTCAAAATTACCTTCATGCCACTCCTTAATATCTATTTTGATATTATTAAATAATCATAAAAATCTCATCTTTCAATTTTCTTTTAACCCTCCGATTTTTCAAAATTTTAATTTAGTTACTAAATTGCACTATTCCCCTTTATGGTGCAATTCTCACTAAATTTCTACCAATCTAACTTAAATTTCACTAATAAAAAATATACATATAATTTTTCCAACCCAAATATACATTCCTTCAAATTTTTATAAACTTTCGATTCGATTATCTGAATAATATATAAAATTTTATCCTTTAATAGTCTTTTATTCAA
Source organism: Hibiscus syriacus (assembly GCF_006381635.1). Lineage (NCBI taxonomy): Eukaryota > Viridiplantae > Streptophyta > Magnoliopsida > Malvales > Malvaceae > Hibiscus > Hibiscus syriacus. The sequence continues at coordinate 140,213 of NW_024062302.1, read as the reverse complement.
ATTCCGATCAAAATTATGAAACCCACTAAAATAATTTTCTTGGGATAAACTACTAATTTACAAATCCAAAATTTAACTTTTAAAAATGAATACTTTTAATCCTTAAACTTTTATAACTTTATACTTTAATCCCTAAACTTTCAAAACTTACATTCCAATCACCAATACAAAATTTGGGATATTACAATTCTCCCATTTTTTTAAATTCGTACTCCAATTTTCAGTCGTTACCAGATCCAAATAGGTAAGGAAACTGCTTCTTGGTGAAAAACATTCCAAAAAGAAAATATACTGTTGGCAACAAACTAAAACAAATGCTCTTGGTCTTCTCGGTGAAATATTTTGATCAGATCTGAAAGCTTTTCTCTCAATTTGAATTACCATTGATTTCATTTCAAAACAGCAAAGATCACTGTATTCACCTCGCTTAACCGGGAAATTCGAGATCCACACATTGATAATTAAAATCAACAATATAATACAAGATCAAACTCCATTAACTCATTTTTTGAACAATAAAAATTTAAAGTGAAGCAGACGAAAGGGTGAGATTAAGATCCAAACCATCATCGTCTTCTTGATTTTTCTGGTCTTCTTTCTTGTTGTATGGAGTTGGAAAAACGACGAGCGGCCTCGGAAACTCGAATTCTGAAGTGAAATCTTCCCATTCAAATCTCGGAACCCAACTCGATCGCTCATCATTACCCAACTTACTTGCCTTGCTCTTCTTCATCTTCTTATTTATATCCTCCTCGTGATCTCTTAGTCTCAGCTCGTGTTTTCGCTTATCACGCGCCTCTCGAAAACTCCTTAGCAGAGCAAAAAACTGCTCCATTTTCTCATCTTCTTGCTCCTCACGATCACCTTCGCCATTCGAAACATGATTTCTCTCCTCCGTCGCCATGTCAAAAATGTTGAGGGGGAAAAAAGTTGTACGAGTTTTTCTGGTGTTTATTTGTTGATGACGAGTTCGTTCAAATTTAAACAAGTTCGGAAATAGAAAAAGACTTAAATATATAAAAGGTTTACAACGTATAATTTTATTTCTAGTTTAGTGTTTAACGTTTATTTTATTTTAGATTAGTGTTTAACGTTTTATTCCGTAACTTAAATTGGGTTAAATTGTGACGGACCGTTAAGTTTGGTCGTTAAGTGACAAGTGTCACAACCTTATAATGTTAAAATTTTTATTTAAAATTTAAATATATATATATATATATATATATATATATAAATGAAAACACAAAATTTGAAATAAATTCAAAACTTTAAAAACTTTCATTTCAACTCCTAAACCCACACCAGCCACCGCCTTTTACCGACAATGAAACTCCACCCGACCACTCATCCCCTCGACGACCAAAACCTCCATGAAATCGTGATAAATCGATGACGAATCAATGTTTTATACCCCACGAACCCTAGGATGCAAATTGCGATCTCACGCGATTTCAACGGTCGATCGACCATCGATCGATCATAATTTCATAGGATTTTGGTTGTTGGGGGAGGTCGGGTGGAGCTTTGTCGACGACAAAAGACGGTGGCCGGTATAGGTTTAGGTGTTGAAACGAAGGTTTTCAACATTTTTGTTTTCTTTTTAATATATATATATAATTTTAGTTTTTTAATTTTAAATAAAATTTTTAAAATTATTAGGTTGTGACGTGTCATTTAACGACCAAATTTAACGGTCGATCACAGCCAAACCCAATTTGAGTCGAAATAAAATGTTAAATACCAAATTAAAACGAAATAAACGTTAAATATTAAACTCGAACAAAAGACTTACATATATTTAAGTCATAAAAAATAATCGCACTCCTAAAAAGTCAGACATGCCCCGCCGACGTTAAACACATCTTGCGTCAACTAGAAGGGTACAAAAGTAAAATAAGATTGCGACGTGTGAAATCATGAGTTGCGTCAGTTAATGACGCGAGTGTGGGATTGATTGAAGGGGAAACGCTCTGGGTGGCAAGAATGATGACGTAATAACGATGACGCTATACGAGATGAATGAATGAAATTATTGATAAGAAATGAGAGGTTGGCGTGCGTTTTCAACCCTTAGCTGCCAAATATGCAGACATGGCAAGAGCCGATAAGTAAGGCTGCAATGATTTAGATTTCTGACCCAAAATTCCACTATCGCTGTATACTCTTTTGGCATCTTTGTACGGTGGCAAAAAATATCACACAATCAAATATTCCATCTTTTGAGACTTAATTATAAAATAACGGTATAAATTATAGTGTTTTTTTTTCACTAAATATGTATTTAAATTATTTTTTTAAATGATTTTTATGTTTAATATTATAAATATCATCATTTTATATATTTGGATTGTGAACGTTGTTAGCTTTTCGGTAAGTGACACGTGTTTCATTATGATAATTTTAAAATTTTTATTTAAAATATAAAAAATTAAAATTTTATATTAAAAACATACAAAAATTTTGAAACAACCCAAAACTTTGAAAACCTTCATTTCAATCTATAAACTCACACTGATCGTCACCCTTTGTTGTTGACAAAACTCCATCCGACCTCACCTCCCCCGACGATCAATACCCCTATGGAAACACGATCGATCGACGACTGATTAATGACCAATCTATGTTTAGTATTTTGTGAACCTTATGATGAAAATCGCGATTTCGACGATCAATCGACGGAAACTACGACGACATATGACTAAGAAAATGACAAGGACTACTATGTCAATGATGATGATCATAGCCTGTTGAAGTTAGTGATTTAGGATTTTTATGAATTTAGGGGTTTTATAATTTAATAGAAAGTAAGTTTTTTTAAAAAATAAATGTAATAATATTTTTAATTTAAAAAATTAAAACTATCAGAATATGATACGTAACACTTAATAGAGAAAACTAACAGTAATTACAAATAAAGTAGTAACGTTTATATTGTTAGACACTAAGATTATTAAAAAAAATAGCCTAAGCATCTATTCATGAAAAACGTTATAATTTAAACCCTTTAAAATTAAACCATTTTCTAAACACCCATTGGTTAAGACTACGACATCTACCCATGTTTACCCCCAAACCCAGAACGTTCAGATGGAAATACATCTATCATATATTTGTTCCAGAGATTTAATGAAAGTAAAATATTAAATAAATACAAGTTTTAAATTTTAATACAATAATTATTATTTTTTATAATCATCGGTATATAATCTATTGATCGACTAATCATGATCGGGTACTGTAGAGACAAAGACGACCCTCCCAACATTGTATTTTCCATTTCCAATTGCAAGGATTTGAACATTTAACATTATTTAAGGGATCTAATACCTCATCCCACTAGACTAACGAGTTGTTGGTAAAGTAACTATTATTTTAATAAATTATTAAACAGATTTTTAGTTGAATTTATTTTAAAATTAATAAATAATTATAAAATAGTTTAAAAAATTGGGGTAGGGCCTCTCACACCATACATATCTAGGTCCCTGTATTGGGGATTTTCTAAACAGAATTAAGTGGAGGATTGTTGGTGAGTGAATGGACCTGGCTTGGTGATCTTTGAAACACTATCATGATTCATGACACCGACTTCACACCTAATTATGAATGTCACACCTCAAAGTAGACCTAATTTTTTTATATAATTTATGAACAACTTCAATTTTAAAATTCGACTAGATTTAGGATTAAAATGAAATATTTGATAACTTTAGAACCCAATTTTGGAGATCTTAAAAAATCAATGGCCAAAGTTGTGATTTGACCTTTTTTAAGTGAGATTTAATTCCCAAACAACTCGAATCAATACCCAGTTAGAGAAAAATAAATAAAAACCCTCTTCTCTTTCTTTCAACTTTTTTCTTTCTCTCTCTTCAAGAAATATTCCACCTCCATTTACCGTCGTTCTTCACTCGGGAGACGACACCGCCCTCGCCATCGTTTTCCTCTCGTTGTCCCGCGTCCATCGATACCGGTTGCACCCTCACCGTTGCCGGCATGTGGAGGGGTGAGGAGAATGAAGTTTTGGTGAAGCTTTAATGAGTCCTTCATCTTTCTCCGTCGCCAAACAGTTTCGGTAAGTGTCACCCCGTGTTGTAAAATTTAATTCAACGCATTTTGGTGGCCGACCGACCATCGAAAATGGCCACACGCGCCCTTGTCGCTCGTGGGCTTGTTTTCAGTTAGCCTACCGGTTTGAATTTTCCCTCCGACCCGACCCAAGTTGAGCCGAGCCGAGCTGAGTCGCGCTCCTGAGCCATTGATCGCGTTGACCCGCATTGACCGTCGTTGATTGGAGTTGACCAACATTGACTTTTTATCGATACCATTTATCCTAAGGTTTTTAAAGCTCTCTGTCCGATTTTGCGGTTCATTTCGCCAAATTCTAACTCGGTAAGTCATTTTTTTTAGCATTTTATCATCCGATTCGATCTGATTTTCACGTTTAAGCTCTATTTTTTTATAAAATTCGATTTGCCTTGTATCCGAGAGATTTTGGGACGTTGAATTCAAGTTCAAGGGAGATCGAATGGAGTTTATTTGATCAATCGGTTTGGCTTAGATGTCGAGGTAATATTGTACTACCCTATGTATATTTTAGGATACACATTGGTTATTAGTTCAAGGCATGATTAAGTACGATTTGGATAGGTGTTACACTGGTTATTCTGAACTTGTTTTGATTTTGGTATATCGTTAATGAATTGTTTAGAACTTGAATGACCCATTTAAGGAACTAAAGGACCAATATAAATATTATGTTGAAATAAGTTAGCGTTCGAACTCTAAAATCCTGTTTTCCCCTAAGAATCTATATCGTCAACTCTCGCTTGGAAATTGACCAAAATACCCTTAAAGCTTATAAGACTTTTGATTTATATGTTAAACTCATAATCTATTGGAAAAGCTTTCGACAGTGACTTTTAACCTTGAGGAGATACAATCTAAATTCCTTATCTCTGAGTATACTTGGAAATTATCCCCACCGAATGCTTTTCGTACAACTAAATTTACTTAAATAACAGAAATACCCCTGAGCATTAAAATGATCAGAATACCTTTTAGTTTTAGAAGGACCCAAATAACTTTATGACTTGAATTAAGTGAATTCCTGGAGATAAGTTTTTGAATATCGATAAAACCTTAAATGTCATTTTTGGCCATAAGGATTATGAAGTACGACTCAAGTATGGCATAAATCTCTATCATGTGGACATTATGAGAATAAAGTTGATTAATTATGTACGAATACTTCTAAATAAATTTGGGATCCGTATAAAGAAATTCAGAGGATACGTTGTTTAACTTCAAAGCACAATTCGAAATAATAAATATACATCCGTTGATTGATCTTGTCAGAATTCTGGATATGTACCAAATTGATGAGACCATTGTAGTTCGATTTGACTTGGAAGCCAATACAATTATTAGGGATCTGGAATACCACAAATTTTTATTTATCCTCGTTGGGTCGTTTTACTGGAATTCTTCTAAGATTCAAAGTGACTAAAGTGTCCCTTCATGCCTGGATGTCGAAATCTTTTTTTATATATCAAAAATCGTGAATATTTGAATATTTTAGTTCTTGAATACTTTGTGGATGTTTTTGGACTCCTAAATTTCCCGACATATCGGCCTTGAACGTCTGATTTGATCCGTTATTTTACCAAACTCTTTAATCGGGACCTCACTCGAGGAATCAATATGAAATCTTCATTTATTCTGATGTAAAGGTTCATAAATACCTTTCTGATACACCTAAAATCCTAAATGGTCTTGAAGCATCAAACTCTGAATGTTTGTTTAGACCCGTTAGTAATTAAACCCTTTTAATATGTCATCGATCTTGAAATCCGACCAATTTTTACGTAAGTTCATACTTTCTATTCCAGATAATTTCCAAGCACCTTCGAAAAATATATGAATCCTATAATGTGTTCCCTATTGACAAAAATGTTTCTCTGATTTATATAAAGTAGGATTTCTGATATCTGGTTTTTGATTTCTAACACAAGGTACAATTAGCTCCTTATTTATGATATTACTGTCTGCTATCTGATCTGTTTTATTGGGGTACTATCTGGGTAGGTGTCTGGAGACTCTGAGATTCAACTAGCTGGTAAATCCTTTATGTTTCGATCATTCATATTGGACTCCTAGATCCTATGATCTAGGGTAAGTCCTTATGGATGCATGTTCTGGGGTACTGCATTTGGTGTACGGTTGGAGGAAAACTCTATATTTTAAATGAAAACCCAACTTCTGATTTCTGTTTTCTGATATTACCGGTTCTATCTGAAACTGTTTTATTGGGGTATTGATTGGGTAAGATTTTGGAGTCTCTAAGGTTCATCTAGCTTGTAAATCCTTTATGTTCTAATCATTCATATTAGACTCCTCGATCCTAGAGATATATGGTAAGTCCTTATGGATGATGTCATGAGGAATTTCACATGGAGTATTCGGTTGGAGGATACTACAGTGATTTTAAAAACATGTTTTACTGAAATAACTACTATTGTTTTTAAACCATTATTACATTTTATTCTGGTTTTGATGGAACACACTAGACATATGTTTCAATCTCTGAACCTGGTTTTTTGAATGTTTCCTCTCGGCTATAAGCTACTTGAAGACATAAGAATGTCTAAACATGTTTATTGATTGTAGAGTTGTTTAGGTATTGGTGACCTAAAATTATATTCTCAAGCTTAATTCTGTATTTTTTATAAAAAAAAGATTGATATATTTTTAAAAGAATTGTTTCTAATCCTTATTGCTTAGGTGAAATTCTAAGAATTTACTGAATTGAAAAAAAATGATCCCTTAAATTAGAATCATAAAATATTTTAACTTGTAATTTTAAGCTCTAGAAGTTTGATTTTGACTTAAGACGCTAATATAAGTAAGGTTTTAACAAATTAGTCTTATATTTTAAAAAAATAATTGAAGATTAATTTTTACTCAAATGAATCCAAAATTTCACCATTAAATTTTTAACAACTTGATTCCAATTATGAACTAGAAATTGTGAGTTTTATAACTATTAAAATTAAATAAAAAATTAATTTAATCTTTAGAACCTATTGAGTGGTTAAAGAAAGTGAAGTTCACTTTTAAAGTTTTGGGTTTAGATATTGCGTATTCAAGATGTATGTACATTGTCAACGGTTATTAAATATTATAAATACATATAATTTTACAATCACCTCAAATTATTTTTTAAAAAATCTTAAATATTTTATATTTGTAATTAGACAAAAGTTACAAATAATTCATAATTAATATATTTTAGTCCATAAATAGATTACCGTGAATGAAATTTACGTTATATAATATTATATCGTCGTAATAGGCACAAGAATTATAAAGTCAATGAATGGTGCGTTCATAATCAAATTGGGACATAGTTTTGTGACTCATCCGGATATTCATTGGGTTCACCTAATGCGAGCGAAGTATAAAGACAATGAATTGGTGCCGAGCACGCTCAAGGCAAAGAGGGGATCCTTTGTTTGATGCCTGGATCCCAGGCCTTGACACCCTCGCGGAGCTGGTTACACCGAATCAGATTGTTCTTCTCCAGGCTGTTGTGCGTGACTTTGTTAAGATCGAGAGAGGTTGGAATACTGAGCTCCTTAGCCGTATCATCGATGAGGATTTATTTCAATGGATCGTAGCCATGCCGTGCCCGACTGCGGAGTTGGGGGAGGACAAACCCGTTTGGGGGTGGGGCCAAGTCAACGGCTGCACTGTTCGTTCAGCCTTTAGAATGCTCCATCCCGAAGACGAACCCCCCCCCCCCCAAAAAAATGACTGCTGGAAGCTTGCCTGGCATTTCGAAGGGGCCCTACGTATTAAGCAATTTATTTGGACGATCCTGCATCAAAGACTAATGACAAATGCCGGACGAAATAGGCGCGGGTTTTCTGATGATCCGAGCTGCCCAAGTTGTGGCTCTGCTGAAGAAAACATAATTCACGTGCTGCGCGATTGCTTTCAGGCCAAGAGTATATGGGATCAGTTGATCCCGAAACAACTTAAAACACATTTCTTTTCCTCTTCCAATTTACTTGATTGGCTGAAACTTAATCTAACTACCTTTGCAGGAACTAGGAACGAGGACTGGCAATGGAAGCATCTATTTGGTTATAATATGGAAGCTTTGGAAGAGTCGGAACGAGTTTGTGTTCCAACGGAAGGTTCGGGCAGCAATGGACATAATTCAACCGAAGCTTTGGAATTATCATGCAGTCGAACCAGTGCAAAGGGCGTATTACCGAAGTCAATCTGCGGATTTCTTGGAAACCGCCATCCCCGGACTTCTTCAAGCTAAATACAGATGGCGCAGTCAACCCCTTGTCGATGCAAGCTTCATGCGGGGGTGTCTTGGAACGGCAATGGTGTGTGGGTCAAAGGCTTTGCCAGGAAGATCGGCTGCTCCATCATCCCGCAATCGGAGCTTTTAGCCATCCTTACGGGGCTCCAAACCGCCTGGGAGCATGGGATACGCCTGTTGGAGGTGGGGATTGATAGTGCAGCAGCGATCCACCTTATAAACTCCACCTATGCTCCCCACGATTCAACCGTCATCCGCAAAATAAGGAAATACATGTGCAGAGACTGGACCCTCCGGTTCTCGCATACCCCCAGGATGGCGAACTGCCTTGCGGATTCTATGGCGAGAATCGGACACACTTTCTCGTCTGCCACCGTTGTCTATCAATCCCCTCCACGTGAAAGCTTGGAGATCTACAAGTCTGAATGTAGGCTAAGCCACTGAGTTTACAGTGGTTTTTATTTAGAGAAAATAACCTCAGTGACCAAAAATTCCATATAATATACGATTTTAACCAATTTTTTTCCGGATTTGTCAAAATGACCAACAAAATCGCAATGCGATCGCTAATTCGCAACGCGATCTCCATTATCGCAAATTCGCGTTGCATTTTCGCAATGCGATAGTTGAAAATCGCGTTGCGATGGTCTACAGTATCGTTGCGATTTTCCCAATTCGCAATGCGAATAAGTAAATCGCAACGCGAATTGAGAAAATCGCAATGCGATACTGACTATCGCAATGCGATACTTACTATCGCAATGCGATAATACAAAATCGCAACGAGATACTGACTTTCGCAACGCGATTCTGACTTTCGCAACGCGATTTACATAGCGTCATTCGTATTAACGCGTATTTTTTTTTTCAAATTCCAAACACGAATTTTTTCTTAATAAATCGGAAACTGAACCGTCCACAGTAATCGCAACTCATAACCTCAAACCCAAAAACACAACACTCAGCCCCATCTCCATCTCTCACTCTCTACGGCGAAATCCGTCCCCATCTCCGAAGATTTCCGTCCCCATCGCCAGCGAAATCCCTCACAACCATTCACAGTCAAAAATCCCTCACAATCATTCAGAAATGGAAAATCAACCTCCGAGGGTTAGTTTTTTTTATTTTTATTTTGAAATTTTTGCATTATTTTAGGTTTTTCATATTGAGATTGATGATAAGTTTACTGGTAATTTCAATAATAGATTAACCATTTCACTTAGATTTCTTATTAAATTCATTCGATTGCTGCCAATACTGCTAAACTGTTTAGCCTGTGAAGTTAGTATTTGTCTTTGCTTTGTCTTTTGGTTGAAGTAATGCAGAAGAAGAATAGTTTCGAGAATGAAAATTGCAACGCGGAAATAACTATCGCAACGAGATAATCGCAACGCGAAACCAAAATCGCATTGCGATTTTCATTTCGCGTTGCGATTTTCATTTCGCGTTGCGATTTTCATTTCGCGTTGCGATTGTCTGGTCGCGATAGTCATTTCGCGTTGCGATTCTCTCGTTGCGATAGTCATTTCCGCGTTGCGATTCTCATTATCTCGTTGCGATTTTCATTTCAACCAAAAGACAAAACAGTGTTGCAAATTTTAGTTTCAAGAATAAACTACTATTTATGTTTATTGTTTTGTTTTTGGTATATCTTGACAGTGTAATTTTTGGTATATCTAACTTGGTATGTTTATTGTTTTTTTGTAGAAATTTTTTTCGGCTTCATTGACATTAAGGAATAAAGTTAGCCTAGCCACTACAATTGCTTCGAAGCTTTCACCTGCACAAAGAAAATTGTTTGAAGAAACCTGCTTCGGGCTATGGCTGAGAGTACAACATCCGGGTGGAGATGCTAGTTTGACCCATTTGTGGCTTCAGACCATGACTAGCGATCTACCCGACAGTATACAACGTGGTGAGGAAGAGATATGGTTTCATTTTCCACCGGCGTATACTTGTTTTGGGCGGAAGGAGTTTTGCTTAATCACTGGTCTACGATTCGGACACGATGATGTAGGCCGGTACACTCGTTATATCACCCGCCCATCATGGTTATCCAGGGTTTTTCCTGATGAGTCAATAGAGAAGCCGAACTTACACGTCGACGACATGAAGAAATTGTTTAATAAGAAAGATGGTTTTACTCGGATGAATGATGTCGATGTTGTCCGAGTATGCCTTCTACTACTTTTGTATGCCGGTTTTTTAGGCAGAGAGGCCAGACAACCTATTCCTCAGGAGCTAATATTATTGGTAGAGGGCCTAAATGCATGGAATCTGTTTCCGTGGGGTTCGTATATATGGAAAGCTACATGGACTAAGTTGTCGTCTGCCTTTGATGACCGCAAAAGTTTGCGGGGCGATGGGTCGAAATACACTTTGTCAGGCTTTGTTTGGGCCTTTAAGGTAAGAATTTCTATATAATGGTTTCAAAATTATAATTAATTATTTAACAATTACTAATGTTTGTTATTATATTGTTTGTAGATTTGGATATTCGAGGCTTTCCCCAGCATGCAGACATATGCATTAAAATCCTCAGATGATATTCCTAGGGCTATTTCCTGGAAGAGGAAACGTATGTTGGATTGGGAAGACTTAATACCATATGCGACAATAAATAATGTAAGTTAACACAAATACTATCATATATAAACAAGTTATTAATAGTAGACGTTTAACTTTGTTTTAGTTTTTATATTTTTAGGAGGCCAACACTCCATTAATGAGACTGACACCCACGGAGGCTGAGCTTGCCACTGATTGGTGGCAAGCTAGTCAGCGTTTTTTTGATGGCACGAATGATGAGCAGCCTCCACTTCCTCCACTTCGAGAGCCATCACCTCACCCAGAGCCATCACCTGATCGACCCGACTATACACCTCTACAACGAGAGCCATAACCTATCCCGTCACATCATCGAGTCTCTTCTTCACCATCACCTCATGATAGGCGACCGACAAAGATGCCACGACTTCTATATCCCTGTTCTCCACCTCCACGGGATGAGTCAAGGGAGTTACGTGATGAGGTCAATGCCTTGCGTGAGGAGATCGGTACTCTACGCGATAACGATGGTGCATGGCGTGTGGAGGTGTCTACTTTACGTGGTGAGGTTGCCGCTCTACGTGAGATGGTAGTATCGTTGCAGAATGAGGTTCATACTCTACGCAACGAGGTAAGTTTAAGATTTTCCATATTTAACTTGATGATAAATTTACTCGTAATTTCACTTAAATTAACCATTTCACTTAGATTGCTTAGTAAATTTATTCGGTTGCTGCCAAAACTGCTAAACTTTTTACTTTAACACTGTGAAGTTAGTATTTGTCTTTGTTTTGTCTTTTGGTTGAAAGTTTGAAATATATTTATCTTTGTTTTCACTGTTTAAATATCATGTCTGTTTATTTACTGATATTTGTATTTTTATTTAGCGGACCGATAAGGTGGATGCTTTACGTCGGGTTTTTCTTGCACGACAGAGTTCACGCATCAGACGGCGTGCACGTGCTATTAAGTCTCCGTATACCCCAATAGTGCGAAGACACCGCAAGAAGAAGCCCGACTCGCCTATCATCCCTCAAGAGTCCACTCCTATCGTTGAAGAGGCCCCTATCATTCCTCGAGAGTCCCCTCCCACCGTTCAAGAGGCCACTGTCATCGTTGAAGAGGTCCCTCCCACCATTCAAGAGCCCGATTCACATGGCGTCATATGTAGGATTCTTGAGAAACCCTCTGACGTGCCGGACATGATGGATTCAAGTTGGCTCTCGTATGAGTTACCGGCCAGTACCATACCGGTATCTGAAGAGGAGAGGAAACAACTACCGGACACAATTCTGGATAACACCCTTTGGGCTAAGACCGCAGTTGATTTTTATCTACATGAGCGAAGCCAGGGGTGTTTCACTGACATATGCAAGCTCAATGATGATATCTATTTGTTGCTTGATCGGTCTTGGTGGGGCGTATTATTAGGGGTCGAAGACAATGGCTATTTCGATGGAGGGGTAAGTCTTATATTTTTCTTATATTTTCATTTGATTATTTTTTTTTGTAAATTTATGTAAGTTACTAATATATGTATTTTTTTGTAAAACAGCATATTGATGCGTGGGTGTCACTTCTTCTAATAATTAGGAAACTTAAGGAAAATAAAAGAAATACACGGTATACAATTATGCCGACGTCTTTTAACGCCGTTCACTTGAAGAATCAACGAGATGAATCATTTGCGTTGGGCAATGGACAAGCTAAACTTTATCCTGCATGGTGGGAGGTCGATAAGGTTAGTGTTTATTTTAGATTGAGTTTAAAGGTATTCATAAATAAGTACGCAAATGAATGAATTATTACTTATGATTGCAGGTGTTTATCCCTGTTTTGGAACGTAACCATTGGCTTCTCGTCGAGCTTCAGATCCCATCCCTTAAGGCAATAGTATATGACAGCATGATAAATTACATATCATTGGCTGATTTAAGAGATATTATTAAGGGATGGAGCTCTTATTTGGCTAAATACTTGGATGCGATAAATTATTAGACTCGTTCTGGAAACAAGAAGCCAAAGAAGCTCAATATTACAGTTAGCAGAGACGAGACCGCACCACAACAAACGAAAGGACCCAGAGGGGATTGTGGTCCTCTCGTATGCTTGGCGTTGGACCGTTTGATCACAGGAAGTATAAAGTATCTACCTCCCACCGATATAGATAGAGCTGCAGTAGGCTTGTGGTTTTGACATTATATGGCTAGATCGATATATACGAGACGCTGCCTACCTGCATCCGCGTTATAAAAATGTCCATAAACAATTGGTATGTTTATAGGCTTGTGGTTTGAAAATGTTTGGTTAAGTACATAGAATTCAATAATTTGCTGTTTGTAGGTTTTAGATGTGTAGAAAGTGTTGTTTGAGCAAATGTTTGGTTTATGCAGGTTAATCTCAGAAGTGAGCTGCGTGAAAATGATGTATGGCTGCAAAAGTTGATTCAATAGTAGAAGTGTTAGTTTCTCTAATAATTATTGCTTATTTTTTGATTGTTTGTTTAATTGATTTGTAAAAGGTGATTTGTAAAAGTTGATTTGTTTAATTGATGTTAACATAATTCTTATTTGTGCTTGTTTAATTGATTGAAATGGAATGGTTGATTTTGTTGATTTCAATCTGCATTATGTTGAAGGAAAAAAGTACTATCGCAATGCGAAATGAAAATCGCAACTAGAGAATCGCAACGCGAAAATGAAAATCGCAACGCGAAATTAAATTCGCGTTGCGATTTTCATTTCGCATTGCGATTCCCTCGTTGCGATTTTCATTTCGCATTGCGAAATTAGCGTTGCGATTTTCATTTCACATTGCGATTCTCTTGTTGCGATTTTCATTTCGCATTGCGATTCTCTTGTTGCGATTTTCATTTCGCATTGCGATAGTAATTTCCGCGTTGCGATGGACATTAAGATGATTGCCTATTAAGTGATAACAACTGGAACAGATCATAGCAATTTTCAAACTCAAGTTACTAATACATGCCTAACTGAAAATGTTAAAAGTTCACACATAAAATCTACATAATACAACGTTTGCATTTAAAAATCACCTAAGTTAACAGTCCCAAAAGGTGAAGCCAGTTGTGATTGGGATTTTAAAGATGATTGCGATTTTGATTGCCTTTTTCTTGACACCATATGAGCTTTGGATTTTGATGATGATCCATATTTTGGTAGAGGAAAAGATGATTGTGATGGCACTGGTGATCCACATGTCAACCTTGTATGACCACTTTCCTTGCACCGACTACATGTCGATCTCTTCTTCTCTTCACCCTTAGACGGTATACGATCGTGACTTTTTGGTCGGCCAGGTAGCCTTCTGTCCATGGCTGGTGGCAAAACTGTTTGTAAGTCATCTGGTATGTCCCACTCAGAAGGATGTGAAATAGGGTAGACAATCTCGGCATAAGTCTGTCGATATACTTCTGTAGTGTAGCAATCCATAACGTATGTGCTTGAATCATCTTGGTTTAGATGAAGAGCAACTTTTATAACATGGCCACATGGATAACCAGATGTTTGCCATTTCATACAACTACACGTCATTGCATTTAGATCGACAAGCCCATTTAAGTTATTATCCAGTACTTCAAACAAAGTGTTTGAACATGGTTCAACTCTCCATGACGTTGACTTCACAACACGTTTCGTTATCTTTTTTTCAGTCCATGGTGTAACACGATGTTCCAATGTTCCTGTAAATTTAAATAAATAATACTTAGTAAAATATATGATAAGTTACGATTTCAAAGAAATAATACCTGCATGGTTTCTTTTCTTGTAGTACCATTGTTGAATAGAGGCTCGAAAAAACTCCATTAACATAGTAATGGGTAATTTCCGGGAATGACGACTTAGAGCGTTAATTGATTATGCACTATTAGACGTCATGAAACCATATCTTGCTCCAAGTTGATGTACTCTTGACCATCTTTCAAACCCGACATCTTCTAGTGTTTGAGCACACTGAGGCAAAACACGTCTTAAACAGTTTATATGCTTATTGAAATCCACTTCCCGATAAGCCTTTACAGCCTTCCAGTATGTCCATTTGTGCTTTTTTATACCAGCAGACCTTGATTTTAGATTTCTATACAAATGAACACCACAAAGTCCATGAAAAGCATCTGGGAAACACCTTCTAACAGCGTTGTCAATTGAGTTTGCCCTATCGGATATGATTGTCAGATTGCTAATAGGACCTATGCAATCCCTAAGATGCCCCATAAACCATGTCCATGAATCAGAGGTTTCAGATTTGCCAACCCCGTAAGCTATTGGCAATATCCCATTGTTAGCATCTATGGCTACTGCTAATAAGTTTACTCCAAGGTATCGACCTTTCAAATGTGCTCCGTCAACTATAATAACTGGGCGCATGCAAGTAATAAACGAACGAATCTACAAAATAATATACACAAGAAATATAATCATTTAAATGTGAAATGCATGTAACTAACAGAAATGAGTCAACAGAATTATATTGATTTACTAACCGCATCACCAATGGCGATAAACAGCAACTCAAAGCGTCCATCTCAATTTGTTTTGATATGAGTTACCGACCCAGGATTTTTCAGCTTTAAATTGTGACAATAAGCCGGCAGTTGGGCAAACGATGCTTCTGGCGACCCCCTCAACAATTCCAAGGCATAACATTTGGCTCTCCAAGCTTGAGAATATGATATACTAATCTTGAACCGAGCATTCATGTCAGTCATAATTTCATGTCCCCGATATACCCTGCCATTCAAAAACATTAACTCAGCCAGAAAACCACCCAACACCTTTTTGTTTGCCTGTCTATGGTGAGGAAAAACTTGGGTTCTTGAACATGTATGTTTATCAATAAAAGTCCTAACTTGAAACATTGCGCAATCTTTTATCCTCTTTGCAATCATACGCCACGTACAGTTTTTGTCAATCGTACACCTTGTTTCGAAACGATCTTTGCTTGATTTGTTAACTTTTAGTTGATAGCCATCTTCCACACATTTCGTACACAAAGCTATCTTCAAGTCTTCCTTTGTATCAAAACAATCATCTTTCTTGATACGAATAACTTTTGTGTAACAATCAACTGCTTTCTTTGCCAACTCTTCTTCTGGTAACTGAAGTAATTCTGGCATATTCCAGTTATACTCCCGTGGCATTTTCTTTTCTTCGGGGAATTTTTCTTCTTCAGGATTATATGAATTACAGAATGGATGTTCAACATGTTCATTCACAGTCGTAACTTCCTCCTCATTATCATCAACAATATCTTCCTCGGCAACGGGTGTTTCATCATCAAAATTCGGGTATTGACCAATATCAAAATCATTACACGTAGGGTATGTTTCTTCTTCTGAAACATCATCAAAATTCGTGTATTGACCAATATAAAAGTCCGGGTATTGACCAAGATCAAATTTCGAATACTGACTAGTACTCACAATTTTTTCTCTTGGCTCACCATCGTCTAATTGGTCAATACAAAAACCGGAATTTGGTGCTGAAAGTTGATTTGGATTTGGATTAGAGAAAGGCTGTGGGTTTTGAGACCCACTTAGTTGATTACTACCCGCTACTGACCCAACAATACTACTTCTAGGTTCAACAACATACAATGTAACATCATCACTTGAAACATTAATGTAAGCAATGAATCGTTCAACATCTTCATTGTCGGTTAACAAATAAACTTTACCATTTCTCTGATAAGATAGCCTAAATCCACTTAGGGGCTCTAAATTCAATTTCTTTGAAACACGTAACATTAGGGTTTCATAAGTTAACTTCTTTAATGACAGTTTTAGTTGAAGATTCATGGGTAAAGGCATATATTGTAAAACACCATGAACATTCTCCCATGACCCTCCAAAACACAAATCTATCCAAACATGATCAACATTAGATGATTTCATGGTTGTAACTAAACAAACGAGATGCGAAACTAAGACATGTTGCCGGATGGGGAAGGATGTCGTTGGATATTGGAATGGATGTCGCCGGAGAGAGTGATAGATGGAGATGGAATGAGTTGCAATTTAGGGATTTAGGTTATGAGTTGTTGCTGCTGCGTATATATACATACACAAAAAATTTGGCTTGCGAAACTAAAACCTGTTGCGAACTTTGAAACTCGCATTGCGATTCTGTATTATCTCGTTGCGAAAGTCAAAATCGCGTTGCGAAAGGCAATCATTTGACCATCGCAATGCGAACTGCAAATCGCAACGATAGAATCGCAATGCGAAATGAAAAAGGCGACGAGGATTAACATGCATAAACTTTTAACAATTATTATTGAATTCTAGGTACTTAACCAAACATTTTCAAACCAAAAGGAGTATATATGTTAACAAAACTTGCATTATGTGTATTTTATGTGTGCACTTTTAACATTTTCAGTTAGGCATGTATTAGTAACTTGAGTTTGAACATTGCTATGATCTGTTCAGTTGTCATCACTTATTAGACATTCATTTGACTATCGCAACGCGAAAATGGCTATCGCAACGCGAAAATGGTTATCGCAACGAGAAAATCGCAATGCGAAATGAAAATCGCATTGCGATTTTCTCGTTGCAATTTTCATTTTGTATTGCGATTTTCATTTCGCATTGCGATTTTCTCGTTGCGATAGTCTGTCTTGCCTTCAACATGAAGCATATTGAAAATCAACAAATCAACTATTACATTTCAACACAAATTATGTACACATCAATTAAACAAATCAACATTTACAAATCATCTTTTACAAATCAATTAAACAATCAAAAAATAATAATAATTCTTATTTCTTCATCAATTATTGAATCAATGAATCAACAACTTTGTGACCCCGTACATCCATTTCACGCAGCTCACTTAAGGATTAACCTGCAGAAACCAAACATTTGCTCAAACAAGACTTCCTACACATCTAAAACCTACAAACAGCAAATTATTGAATTCTAGGTACTTAACCAAACATTTTCAAACCAAAAGGAGTATATATGTTAACAAAACTTGCATTATGTGTATTTTATGTGTGCACTTTTAACATTTTCAGTTAGGCATGTATTAGTAACTTGAGTTTAAACATTGCTATGATCTGTTCAGTTGTCATCACTTATTAGACATTTATTTGACTATCGCAACGCGAAAATGGCTATCGCAACACGAAAATGGTTATCGCAACGAGAAAATCGCAATGCGAAATGAAAATCGCATTGCGATTTTCTCGTTGCGATTTTCATTTCGCATTGCGATTTTCATTTCGCATTGCGATTTTCTCGTTGCTATAGCCATTTCGCATTGCGATAGTCTGTTTTGCCTTCAACATAAAGCAGATTGAAAATCAACAAATCAACTATTACATTTCAACATAAATTATGTACACATCAATTAAACAAATCAACATTTACAAATCATCTTTTACAAATCAATTAAACAATCAAATAATAATAATAATTCTTATTTCTTCATCAATTATTGAATCAATGAATCAACAACTTTGTGACCCCGTACATCCATTTCACGCGCTCACTTAAGGATTAACCTGCAGAAACCAAACATTTGCTCAAACAAGACTTCCTACACATCTAAAACCTACAAACAGCAAATTATTGAATTCTAGGTACTTAACCAAACATTTTCAAACCAAAAGGAGTATATATGTTAACAAAACTTGCATTTGACTTACCAATTAACAATGGACACTTTCATAACGCGGATGTAGGTAGGTAGCGTCTCGAATATATTGCTCTAGCCATATAATGCCGAAACCACAAGCCTACTGCAGCTCTATCTCTATCGGTGGGAGGTAAAAACTATGTGCTTCCCGTCGTCAAACGCGCCAAGCAAAGGCATACGAGAGGACCACAATCCCCTCTGGCTCCCGGCGATTGCTGTGGCGCGGTCTCGTCTCTGACAACTGTGACATTGAACTTATTTGGCTTCTTGTGTCCAGAATGACTCCAATACTTAATCCCATCCAAGAATTTAGCCAAATGAGAGCTCCATCCCTTGAAAATATCTCTCAAATCAGACAGTGATATGTAATTGATCATGCTGTCATACACTATTATCTTCAGGGATGGGAGCTGAAGTTGGACGAGAAGCCAGTGACGACGTTCCAAAATAGGGATAAACACCTGCGATCATAAGTAATAATTCATTTATTTGCGCACTTATTTATGAACACCTTTAAAAAATTTAAAAAATAAACACTAACCTTATCGACCTCCCACCATGCAGGATAAAGTTTAGCTTGTCCATTTCCCAACAAAAATGATTCATCTCGTTGATTCTTCAAGTGAACTGCGTGAAAAGCCGTCGGCATTATTGTATATAGCGAATTTTTTTTATTTTTCCTAAGCTTCCTTATTATTAGTAGACGTGACACCCACGCATCGATATGCTGTTTTACAAAAAAATACATATATTAGTGAATTACATTAATTTTTAAACAAATTAATCAAAATCATATATAAGACAAATATAAGACTTACCTCCCCATCCAAATAGCCACTGTCTTCAACCCCTAATAGCACACCCCACCAAGACCGATCAAGCAACAAAAACATTTCATCGTTGAGTTTGCTGATGTCAGTGTAACACCCTTGGCTCCGCTCATGTAGATAAAAATCAACTGCGGTCTTAGCCCAAAGGGTATTATCCACCATTGTTTCCGGTAGTTGTCTCCTCTCCACTTCAGATACCGGAAGGGTACTAGCCGGTAACTCATACGAGAGCCAACTCTCATCCATCATGTCCGAAACCGGTGGGGGTTTCTCAATACTTCGATATATTACCCCATGTGAATCGGGCTCTGGAATGGTGGGAGTGACCTCTTCAACGATGACAGTGGCCTCTTGAACGGTGGGGGGGAATCTTGAGGGAGAATAGGGGCCTCTTGAACGATTGGAGGGGACTCTTGAGGGATGACCGGTGAGTCGGGCTTCTTCTTGCGGAGTCTTCGCACCATTGGGGTGAACGGAGACGTAATAGCACGTCCACGCCGTCTGATTCGTGAACTCCGTCGTGCAAGGAAAACCCGACGTAAAGCATCCACCTTATCGGGCCGCTAAAAAAAATTAATACATAAATCAGTAAATAAACAGACATGATATTAAACAAAGACAAATATGTTTCAAACTAGCATTGTATTCACCCAAATCATTATTCTATCATAGTTCACAAAATGCTCAGATAACATTCCAGAAGTAAGCACTTATATAAACATTTAAAAGGACAACATATATAAACATTCCAGAAGAAGAATAGTTTACTTTCGCAACACGAAACTTAAAATCGCAACGCGGAAATGGCTATCGCAACGCGGAATGAAAATCGCAACGACAAAATCGCAACGCGAAATGAAATCGCAACGACAAAATCGCAACGCGAAACACAAATCGCATTGCGATTTTCATTTCGCGTTGCGATTTTGTCGTTGCGATTTCATTTCGCGTTGCGATTTTGTCGTTGCGATTTTCATTTCGCATTGCGATAGCCATTTCCGCGTTGCGATAGTCATTTTCGTGTTGCGAAAGTAAACTATTCTTCTTCTGCAAATTGAAACTTGAATGGATTGCATTACTTCAACCAAAAGACAAAAACAAAACCAAAAACAAATACTAACAAAAACAGTTTAGCAGTATTGGCAGCAACCGAATGAATTACGAGTATGAAAAATCTTAAACTTACCTCGTTGCGTAGAGTATGAACCTCATTCTGCAACGATGCTACCATCTCACGTAGAGCGGCTACCTCACCGCGTAATGTAGACACCTCAACACGCCATGTACCATCGTCTTTGCGTAAAGTACTGACCTCCTCACGCAAGGCATTGACCTCATCACGTAACTCCCCTAACTCATCCCGTTGAGGTGGAGGTGGAGAACAGGGAGATAAACGTTGTGGCATCTTTGCCGGTCGCCTATCTTGCGGTGATGGTGGAGAAGAGGCTCGATGATGTGACAGAATAGGTGATGGCTGTCGTTGTGGAGGTGTATAGCCGGGTCGATCAGATGATGGCTCTGGGTGAGGTGATAGCTCTGGGCGAGGTGATGGCTCCCGAAGTGGAGGCTGCTCATCAACCGTTCCATAAAAAAAAACGCTTACTAGCTTGCCACCAATCAGTGGCAAGCTCAGCTTCCGTGGGTGTCAGCCTCTGTAGAGGAGTGTTGGCCTCCTAACAATATAAAAGCTCAAACAAAGTTAAACGTGTACTAGTAATAACTTGTTTATAAACATATGGTAGTATTTATGTTAACTTACATTATTTATTGTCGTATACCGTAGTAAATCTTCCCATTGCAAGGTTCGTTTCCTCTTCCAGGAAATAGCCCTGGGAATATCATTTGAAGTTTTTATTGCATATGTCTTCATGGCGGGAAAGGCCTCAAATATCCAAATCTACAAACAATATAATAACAAACATTAGTAATTGTTAAATAATTACTTATAATTTTGGAAACATCATATAAAAATTCTTACCTTAAAGGCCCAAATAAAGCCTGTCAAAGTGTATTTGGAACCATCGCCATGCAAACTTTTTCGATCATCCAAGGCAGACGATAACTTATTCCATGTAGCTTTCCATAAATACGAGCCCCACGGAAACAGGTTCCACGCATTTAGGTCTTCTACCAATTTGATTAGATCATTTGGAATAGGTTGTCTGGCCTCTCTGCCTAAAAAGCCGGCATGCAAAAGAATTAGAAGGCATACTCGGACAACATCGACGTCATCCATCCGAGTAAAACCATCTTTATTATTCAAAAATCTTGTCAGGTCTTCTACGTATAGACTCGGCCTCTCCAGCTCAAGAAAAACCCGGGATAGCCATGATGGGCGGGTAATGTGTCTAGTGTACCGACCTACATCATCGTGTCCGAAGCGTAGACCGGTGATTAAGCAAAACTCCTCCCGCCCAAAACACGTATACGCCGGTGGAAAATCAAACCATATCTCTTCATCACGACGTTGTATAGTCTCTGGTAGATCGCTAGTCATGGTTTGAAGAAACAGGTGTGTCAACATCGCATCTCCACTGGGATGTTGTACTTTCAGCCATGGCCCGAAGCATGTATCCTCAAACATTTTTCTTTGTGCAGGTGAAAGCTTCGACGCAATTGTTTTGGCCAGGCTGACTTTATTTCTCAAGGTCAATTGAGCCGAATAAAAGTTCTACAAAAACAATAAACATACTAAATTAGATATACCAAAAACTACACTGTGAAGATATACCAAAAACAATAATAAACATAAATAGTAGTAGTTTATTCTTCAAACTTAAATATGCAACACTGTGAATTTCGTATTTGTCTTTGTTTTTTGGTTGAAGTAATGCAATTCATTCAAGTTTCAATTTGCAGAAGAAGAATAGTTTCTGAAAATGAAAATCGCAACACGAAAATGACTATCGCAACGAGAGAATCGCAACGCGAAACTAAAATCGCGTTGCGATTTGCATTTCGCGTTGCGATTCTTGGTTGATTTAATAAGCAATCTAAGTGAAATAGTTAATCTATTATTGAAATTACCAGTAAACTTATCATCAATTTCAATATGAAAAACCTAATAATAATGCAAAAATTTCAAAAAGAAAATAATTAAAAAAACTAACCCTCGTTGGTTGATTTGGTTGATTTTCCATTTCTGATTGTGAGGGTGGCTCTGAGAGATGGAGATAGACGGATTTCGCCGGAGATGGGGATGGATTTCGTCGGAGATGGGTGAGAGAGTGAGAGATGGAGATGGGACTGAGTTGTGATTTTAGGTTTTAGGTTATGAGTTGCAATTACGGGATATACTGTGGACAGTTCAGTGTTCCAATATATTAATATTCATGTTTGGAATTTAAAAATAAAATACTTGGCCAGGATACTAATGGCGCTTTGAAAATCGCATTGCGATTATGTATTATCGCGTTGCGAAAGTCAGTATCGCGTTGCGAAAGTAAGTATCTCGTTGCGATTTTTTATTATCGCATTGCGATAGTCAGTATCGCATTGCGATTTTCCCAATTCGCGTTGCGATTTACTTATTCGCATTGCGATTTTCCCAATTCGCGTTGCGATTTACTTATTCGCATTGCGAATTGGGAAAATCGCAACGATACTGTAGACCATCGCAACGCGATTTTTAACTATCGCATTGCGAAAATGCAACGCGAATTTGCGATAATGGAGATCGCGTTGCGAATTAGCGATCGCATTGCGATTTTGTTGGTCATTTTCGTAAGAAGATCATATTACATTATATGTTGTTGAACCTAGAAGTAGTGAAGTTGGGTCAGTAGCGGGTAGTAATCAACTAAGTTCTTCAACCCAAAATTTAATAGTTCCACCACAATTTCATCACCAAGCAAATTTTGTTTCACCACATTTCCAATACCAAACACAATCTCAAAACCCACAACCTTTTCCTAATCCAAATCCCAATCAACTTTCAGCACCAAATTCCGGTTTTCGTATTGACCAGTTAAACGATTATGAGCCAACAGAAAAAATTGTGAGTACTAGTCAATATTCGAAATTTGATCTTGGTCAATACCCAGACTTTGATCTTGGTCAATACTCAGATTTTGATATTGGTCAATACCCGAATTTTGATGATGAAACAGCAACTGCCGAGGAAGATGTTGTTGATGATAATGAGGAGGAAGTTATGATTGTAAATGTACATGTTGAACATCCATTCTGTAATTCATATAACCCTAAAGAAGAAAAAAAAGAAGAAAAAGTCCCCGAAGAAAGGAAAAAGAAGAAAATGTCACGTGAGTATAACTGGAATATGCCAGAATTACTTCAGATACCGGAAGAAGAGTTGGTAAAGATATCAGTTGATTGTTACACAAAAGTTATTCGTATCAAGAAAGATGATTGTTTTGATACAAAGGAAGACTTGAAGATAGCTTTGTATACGAAATGTGTGGAAGATGGCTATCAACTAAGAGTTAACAAATCAAGCAAAGATCGTTTTGAAACAAGGTGTATGATTGACAAAAACTGTACGTGGCGTATGATTGCAAAGAGGATAAAAGATTGTGAAATGTTTCAAGTTAGGACTTTTATTGATAAACATACATGTTCAAGAACCCAAGTTTTTCCTCACCATAGACAGGCAAACAAAAAGGTGTTGGGTGGTTTTCTGGCTGAGTTAATGTTTTTGAATGGAAGGGTATATCGGGGACATGAAATTATGACTGATATGAATGCTCGATTCAAGATTAGTATCTCATATTCTCAAGCTTGGAGAGCCAAATGTTATGCCTTGGAATTATTGAGGGGGTCGCCAGAAGCATTGTTTGCCCAACTGCTGGCTTATTGTCACAATTTAAAGCTGAAAAATCCTGGGTTGGTAACTCATATCAAAACAGATAGAGATGGACACTTTGAGTTGTTGTTTATCGCCATTGGTGCTGCGGTTAGTAAATAATTATAATTTTGTTGACTCATTTTTGTTAGTTGTATGCATTTCACATTTAAATGATTATATTTCTTGTGTATATGATTTTGTATATTCGTTCGTTTATTTCTTGCATGTGCCCAGTTATTATAGTTGATGGAGCACATTTGAAAGGTCGATACCTTGGAGTAAACTTATTAGCAGTAGCCATGGATGATAATAATGGGATACTTCCAATAGCTTACGGGGTTGGCAAATCTGAAACCTCTGATTCATGGATATGGTTTATGGGGCATCTTAGGGATTGCATAGGCCCTATTAGCAATCTGACAATCATATCCGATATGACAAACTCAATTGACAACGCTGTTAGAAGGTGTTTCCCAGATGCTTTTCATGGACTTTGTGGTGTTTATTTGTACAGAAATCTAAAATCAAGGTCTGCTGGTATAAAAAATCACAAATGGACATACTGGAAGGTTGTAAAAGCTTATCGGGAAGTGGATTTTAATAAGCATATAAATTGTTTAAGACATGTTTTGCCTTAATGTGCTCAAACACTAGAAGATGTCGGGTTTGAAAGATGGTCAAGAGTACATCAACTTGGAGCAAGATATGGTTTCATGACATCTAATTGTGCAGAATCAATCAACGCTCTAAGTCTTCATTCCTGGAAATTACCCATTACTATGTTAATGGAGTTTTTTCGAGCCTCTATTCAACAGTGGTACTACAAGAAAAGAAACCATGCATGTATTATTTCTTTAAATTCGTAACTTATTCTTTTACTAAGTATTATTTATTTAAATTTACAGGAACATTGGAACGTCGTGTTACACCATGGACTGAAAAAAAGATAACGAAATGTGTTGTGAAGTAAACATCTTGGAGAGTTGAACCATGTTCAAACACTTTGTTTAAAGTATTGGATAATAACTTAAATGGGCTTGTCGATCTAAATGCAAAGACGTGTAGTTGTAAGAAATGGAAAACATCTGGTTATTCGTGTGGCCATGTTATAAAAGTTTCTCTTCATCTAAACCAAGATGATTCAAGCGCATACGCTATGGATTGCTACACTACAGAAGTATATAGACAGACTTATGCCGAGATTGTCTACCCATGTCCACATCCTTCTGAGTGGGACATACCAGATGACTTACAAATAGTTTTGCAACCAAACATGGATAGCAGACTACCTGGCCGACCAAAAAATCATGATCGTATACCGTCTAAGGGTGAAGAGAAGAGGATATCGACATGTAGTCGGTGCAAGGAAAGTGGTCATACAAGGTTGACCTGTGGATCACCAGTGCCATCACAATCGTCTTTTCCTCTACCAAAAAATGGATTCTCATCAAAATCCAAAGCTCATATGGTGCCAAGCAAAAGGAAATCAAAATCGCAATCAAAATCAAAATCCCAATCACAACCAGTTTCACCTTTTGGGACTTATTAACTTAGGTGATTTTTAAATGCAAACGTTGTATTATGTGTATTTTATGTGTAAATGCATACATTTTCAGTTATACATTCATTAGTAACTTGAGTTTGAACATTGCTATGATCTGTTCAGTTGTTATCATGTTGGGATTTTCTCTTGTGTTTGATTGCTTGGATAGTTGTTCTCTTGCTTCTTCAAGTGTCCTTAGCTTGTATTTATAGCTTGGAATGTGTTTGATGTTGTATATACCTTGATGTTGTATGTTGTGATCAACGCGAAAGGTAAATTCGCAAAGCGAAAGTCAAATTCGCAACGCGAAATAAGCGTTGCGAATTTGACTTTCGCGTTACGAATTTACCTTCAATAGATCTTTTTTCCCTTCAACATAATGCAGATTGAAAATTAAACAACAAATAAATTAAACATTGTTGTGGGTACATTATTTGAACATTATTATGGGTACATTATTTGGAAAATAATGTTCCGGACTTCGTTAGAAATAACCCTTTTTCATCGGATTAATTTCGTTTTTGTGGTACATTATTTGAACATTGTTATGTATAAATTTGTTGTGTATGTATGTTTTTGTTTGATTATATTGTATGTATATTTTCATTCAGATGAGATGGGCTGTGTATAACAAAGCAATCTATCTCTTCCATGTGAGTACTTTATTCCAACCATGTGACAACCCATCAACTCACAACTCATCTTTGAACTCAATCAATATTGTCTTTTAGCTTGATGGTTCATAAAGCATGTTACTTGAACAGTATGAATCAATTATGCAATTTCCATGTTCAATTTAATACTGCATTTAAAATTCGCAACGCGAAAGTCAAATTCGCAAACCGAAAATCGCGTTGCGAATTTGATTTTCGAGTTGCGAATTTGACTATCGCAACGCTTATTTTGCGTTGCGAATTTGTACCTTCAACATGTCTTTTTTGCCTTCAAACATAATGCATATTGAATTTTTTAGAAACAACAAATCAACTTTTACAAATCAATTAAACAAGCAAAAAAATAATTCTTATTTACAAATCAAATTAAACAAATCAACTTTTACAAATCAATTAATCAAAAAATAAATCTTATTTCCTCATCAATTAAACAAACTAATCAACTTTCAATGTAAATTTCAATTAAACAAAGAAAAAAAAGTGTACCCTATAATGTTGTTTATGCACAAATACATTTCACGCAGCTCACTTCAGGATTAACCTGCAGAAGCCAAACATTTGCTCAAACAACACTTTCTACACATCTAAAACCAACAAACAGCAAATTATTGAATTCTAGGTACTTAACCAAATATTTCAAACCAATTAAAGAGTATATATATTAACAACACTTGCTCAAACTTACCAATTGTTTATGTAGAACTTTCAGCACGCGGATGCAGGTAGGCAGCGTCTCGTATATATCGATCTGGCCATATAATGCCGAAACCACAAGCCTACTACAGCTCTATCTCTATCTGTGGGAGGTAGATATTGTATACTTCATGTCGTCAAACGTTCCAAGCACAAGCATACGAGAGGACCACAATCCCCTCTGGCTCCCTGCGTTTGTTGTGGTGTAGTCTCGTCTCTGATCATTGTAATTTTGAACTTCTTTGGCGTCTTATTTTCAGATTTTGTTCAATAATCAATCGCATTCAAGTATTTAGCCAAATGATCACTCCATCTCTTTGTAATAATATCTCTCAAATCAGACAATGGTATGTAATTCAACATGCTGTCATATACCATTGTCTTCAGGGATGGGAGTTGAAGCTCGACGAGAAGCCAATGACGATGTTCCAAAATAGGGATAAACACCTACAATCATAAATAATTGCGCACATCAAATAAAATTTATGAAAACCTTTAAAATATTCAAAAAATAAATACTAACCTTATCGACCTACCACCACGCAGGATAAAGTTTAGCTTTTCCATTAGCCAACTTATATGAAGCATCTCTCTGATCCTTCAAGTGAGCTGCGTGAAAAAACGTCGGCATAATAGTCTATCGAGTACCTCTTTTCTTCAATTTCCTTATTATTAGAAGACGTGACACCCATGCATCAATATGTTGTTTTATAAAAAATAAATATATTAGTGAATTTATTAATAATTTTAAAAAATTAATTAAAATTCAATATAAGAATAATATAATACTTACCCCCCTTCGAGGTAGCCATTATCTTCAACCCCTAATAAAGTACCCCACCAAGACCGATCAAGAAACAAATGAATAGCATCGTCAATTTGGCATAGGTCAAAATAACACCCCTTGCTCTGCTCATGTAGATAAAAATCAACTGCGGTCTTAGCCCAAAGGGTATTATCCGTAATTATGCTCGGTAGTGTTTCCATCTCATGCTGGGGAATGGTACTGGCCGGTAACTCATACGAAAGCCAACACGCATCCATCATATCGGGCACAGGAAGGGGTTTATCAATATGTCGACATATGAAGCCAAATGAATCGGGCTCTTGAACAGCGGGCGAGACCACTTGAACAATGACAGGGGCCTCTTGAACGGTGGGAGGGGCTTCTTCGATGATGAGAGAGGCCTCTTGAACGATAGGAGGCACCTCTTAAATGATGATAGGTGCATCGAGCTTATTCTTAGGGAGTCTTGGCACTAGTGGGGTGAACGGAGACGTAATGGCATGTGTAAGATGTCTGATGCGTGAACCCCGTCGTGCAAGAAAAACCCGATGTAAAGCATCTACCTTATCGGGCCGCTAAAAATAAATTAATACATAAATCAGTAAATAAATAAATAAATAATGCCGAAAAAAGGTTATTTGCTTTGTATTAAACAAATTTACATCATTGCGTAGAGTATGAACCTCATTCTGCAACGATGAAACAATCTCGTGTAGAGTATGAACTTATCGGGCTCATTCTGCATGTCGGAAATGGGGATGGATTTCGTCGGAGATGGGGACGGATGTCTCCGTAGAGAGTGAGAGATGGAGATGGGACTGAGTTGTGCTTTAGGGTTTTAGGTTAGAGATGATTTGCGATAATATTGTTTACATTTGTGTTGCGAAATTAATATTGTGTTTCGCGTAAAAACATTTGACTTTCGCGTTGTGAATTTGACTATTGCGTTGCGAATTTGACTTATGCGTTGTGAATTTGAAAATTGGGTTGTGAAATTGGAATTCGTGTTGCGAATTTGTTGGTCATTTTGACAAATCCAAAAAAAGTTGGTTAAATTTGTATATTATAAGGCATTTTTGGTCACTGAGGTTATTTTCTCTAATTTTAATCTCCCAATCAAATATATTTATGGTATAACTTCTTTTATGCAATTAATACATGGTGTTTAATGTTAAACAATGCCAAAGTTCAAGCTGAAACAAATCTTTTAGGGAACATGTAATTATTAAATGGGGAGTCGGTTTGCATCAAATCACTTTGGATCGCAAGATTTTTTAATTATCTCATATGAATTTTATTTTAATATAATTTTATGTTTAGATCATTTTAGTTTATAGTTATTGTAATTTAGATTTATTTTAAGTAAAAATAATTAGAATTTAAAGCTTTAGTTTTTCAAATTAAACTATTTCAATTCATATTATTTTATGACTAGGATCATTTTTAATTTAAATTAAGTGTATTTAAAATTAGGGTAAAGTATAGTAATGATCATTGAACTTTTCTAAAGCTTTCATTTAGGTCTCCCAACTTTTAAAACTTGCAATACATTCCCCAACATTTAGTCCGTTTGCAATATAGTCCCCGACGTAACCGTCGTTTGCAATATGGTCCCTAACGTAACTGCACGTTTAACGTAATTACATTGCCGTTAGTACGTTTGCAATATGGTAACTAAACTTTTCAGGTGATTGCATTTAGGTCCCTCAACTTTTAAAACTTACAACACAGTTCTCAATTTCATTCTAAACCCCAAATTCCTTTTCGATCTCGAATTTCCTTTTTCGCTTCTCTCTTCTCATTTCCAGTATAACTTTTCAGTCGGGGATGCATGGGAAATTCTAGTCTGACTTTGAATTATGTGGAGGTGTTGACTTGGATAAGGGTCCATTGAGAGAAGACCCGACCAAGGGACTATCGAGACCATCTGTAACATCCTCAATACTTGGTTAGTGACTAAATTATAAATTTTCAGAATTTGGTGATTTAAAGTGGAAAAGTTGAATAGTTCAATGACTTATTTAAAATAATATCTGAAGGGTTATTGGTAATTATTAAAAGAATGAAAGGGCAAAATGGTCATTCAACAAGGAAATAATTAAATAATAGTTAGTAGGTATTATAATACCCATGTGAATCATAATTGAGGAGATAAGTTTCCAACTTATCTTCTTCAATTTCTTCTCTTCTTCCAACCGTGAAGCTTCATAGCCAAGGTGAGTTGATTTTCTTATGGTTAATTTCTGGAAATTTCAAGAGGGTTTTTATTCTTTAGGTGTTAATTAAGCTTAAGGAAAGCTTAATTTGTTCTAAAACAACAAGTTGAAATGTATATGAGAGATTAAATATTAGGGGTTCTTAGATGAAATTATTGAGTTAATCGATTGACGGAATCGGCCAAGAGGGGGTGAATTGGCAATTAAAAATTTGGTGGAAGCTTTTGCATAAAATTGAAAGTAATTGCACATCGATTTAGAGTGGTTCGACTTTCTCAACCAAAGTCTACGTCCACTACCTTAGCTATCCACACTAAGGATTTTCCACAAATTCACTAATTTGTCTTTCTTTTGAGGACAAAGAGTAACCTTACAAACCCTCAAGAATTATACCCCAAATTCTTGAGAACACTCTCTCCCAAAGAGAACAATACAAAATTGCAAACTTACAAGGAAATCCTCACAAGGTAGATTGTTTGCACAATTCTTAGAACAATAAAACAACACTAAAAAATAATTACAAATGAGCACAAATGGTGTTCTTGAAAGAAAAATGAATATCGAAAGGAAAATTGGCTTGATTTGCACAAACTTGGTGTTTGATGCTTTCTCTCTTGTTTCTCTATAATTTCTTATTGATCAAAGGCTTCAGAACTTGTTTAAACACTCCCTCAATTGATTCTGAACGTTGGGGATGATTAGTGGAGTCAATGGAGCCGTTTAAGTGTGAAAATCATTAATACAACAACTTGGAGTGTGGGGGGAATCGGTACCCCTCATGGGGAATCGGTTCCCTAAGTGTAAAATTCAAATATTTCGACCGTTAAACAGGGGGAATCGATACCCCCTGGGGGAATCGGTTCCCTCCGAGCATTATGTTTTTCTCGGAGCAAAACCATTTAGGGGGAATAGGTTCCCTCTGAGCAATCTGGAATTTTTGGCTTTAAAATGGTTCAAAATATTTTGTAAAATCGTTTTGAAATTATTTTAAGATTAAAACTTAATTTTACACTTGAGTAAGGATTTAAAATGAACTTTGAAATACTTTGAGTAATATTTTGATATTCGATTTAATATATCAAATATGCTTAGAAAAATCTTTTTCAAAATTAAAATTCTTTTAATTTAATTTGTTATATCGAAACATCAAAATGTTTTCAACAGAAATCTTGAAATAAAGTTCATAATAAGAATTGAAAGTTGTATTTGACTTGTCATAAGTGTGAATAATAAGTTATAAGTGTTAGAAATAAGTTTGGATTGCATGAAAAATTTGGTATGATTCTTAGCCTTAAGAATTTGGATGAAATAAAGGAGATTATATGAACAAATAGTATTGATATGGCACATAAGATTTCATGTCTATGCTTTAATGTAATAGAAGGAAATAAGTCCAATGAAGTATGTGAATATAGTATATGTGTTATGCAATATGTGACAATAAGATATGAAGTATAAGAAAGGATTATATGAGTTATATGAAAAACATGATTCAAAGTTATGTGATTTCATGATCACAAAAGATAAGTTATGTGATTGGAATGATATAATAAGAAGTTATGTGATAAAAATATATAGATTTATGTGATATAAAAATGTGTATGAGCAAGAAATCATAGACTATTCAGAGATGCCTATAGAACCGAGGGGGAAGTACTCCAAGCTATCAAGCAAATAGTTAGTACTCACTTAAGTAACAGAAACATTAATAGACTAGATAGCTCTAACATTGATATATGTAACAATTGGGGTATACTATGATTTTGTTTGTAAATAGGTTACCCTTGTTTCTGTTCCATTGATTGGATTGGTTCTATTGTAGCAACTTTGCTTCCTTTGGATAATAAAAGCTTATTTATCCAAAAAAAAAATGTGTATGCGAAATGACATGATAGGTGATAAAAATAATAATCCTATATGGATATGTGATAGGAATGGTAACATGTGAAATGATATGCAATAGAATGCCTATGTTGTGTGATACGAGAGCTATAAGTATAGTTGGCATGCCAAGAGTCGATGGTTACCGATGTCCTTTGAGACATATAGACAGATTTTACCTATGTCTTTCGGGACATATGGACAATATTACCTATTTCTTTCGGGACATATGGACAAAATTACCTATGTCTTTCGGGACATATGGAGAGAATTACATATGTCTTTCGGGACATATGAACAGAATTACCTATGTCTTTCGGGACATATGGACAGTTACTTATGTTCTTAAGAACATATGGATAGGTCCTTTGGGACACATATTTCATATGTAACTTAGTGGATTTTATATGAGATGTGGTGACAACATAAGTGTACACAACCTTATCGTATTTGTATACCTTGAGTTCTCAACAGAGTACATGGGCTAACAAAGAAATTTAATAAGTATTCTGAATATGAAATGTTAAACGTGTTGATAAGGATATATGTGCATGTGGGTATATGTTACAGAAATGATATATGTTTTTTTGTAATGATATGATAGTAATAAATGTTCATGCATTTGGTATGAATTATATAATGTTAAATGTATTTCTTTATGAAATGTTTTATGGTTTCCATTATATGTTTTATATGTCTTACTAAGTC
The DNA here is from genome assembly GCF_006381635.1 of Hibiscus syriacus. Taxonomy (NCBI): domain Eukaryota; kingdom Viridiplantae; phylum Streptophyta; class Magnoliopsida; order Malvales; family Malvaceae; genus Hibiscus; species Hibiscus syriacus. The sequence goes on along the minus strand of NW_024062302.1, from coordinate 107,525 downwards.
ATCGACTTAGCGTGTGATTGTTTCACACGTAGGTTTGGAAAGCAAAAAGAGAAGTAAAGAGGAACAAGACAGGTAAGTTCTCCTTACCGAAGATCATATCAGGAATGTAGTTGAATTACACGTATTTGGTTATATAGAATTGAGTTGGCATGTAATATAAAAGATTTGAATCTAATATGCTCAAATTGGTTTTGTAAAATTATATGATTGAGTTTTGTAAAGTTTTAAACGTGTATATGTAAATGGTAATTTTATACGGATGAAAGCTTAAGTTTTTATGAATTTATACGTATTTTTACAAAAGTTACTGTAACATTACTGTAGCAGTGCATTGATACACAATTGATATTCGAAATATTTCACTGTTCATGGTATTGTTCATTATTGTTCACAATACTATTCATACCGTATTTTACTGTTCATAAATATGTTTTTGACTTGAATTTTTATACTGAAACATAATTTAATAGAAAATTGTGGTATTTTCTTAAAATGAGTTCAAATGTTTTGATATTTTATAAGAATATCGTTTTAAAAAGTTAATGTGACATCTCGGACTCATATTCGGTCAGATACGGGTTGTGGTGTTACACCATCAATGATTCAAGGGTAATCTTAGATACATGTCATCTCAGGTGAAGCATAGATGCTCGATGAAATGCTAGTGAGAAAAAAATAGGGTTAAAAATGCAGAGTTGACAAATACTACTAAGATGAACTAAGTATCATTGTTGAAAGTCACCAACAAAGTTGGAATTATTTTGTATAAATGGCATATAATAATTTATTTGTTTAATCCTTGTGATTAAAGATTTTCCAACAGATGATCAAATATAATGAAATCCCAAACAGCGCATTCACCTCTCAGTCTTTTTCGCTTACATGCACTCTCATTTGGTTTTTGTTCTTCAATATTTCACCATGTAAAATTATAAATCCAAGCAGTGCTCTGTCTTTCAGCTTTTTATTTACAAAGAAAAAAATAGAAGAAGAATTGCTGGAACGCAACATCGATTGCGTTTATTTCTTAGCCTCTCCCCTCACTTGCAAGAGACTGAGAGGTGAATGCATTGTTTGTGATTTCATTATATTTGATCATCTGTTGGAAAATCTTTGACCACAAGGACTAAACGAAGAAATTATTATATGTCATTTATACAAAATAATTCCAGTTTTGTTGGTGACTTTCAACAATGATACTTAGTTAATCTTAGTAGTATTTCTCAGCTTTGCATTTCTAACCCCATTTTTTTCTCACAAGCATTTCATCGAACATCTATGCTTTACCTGAGATGACTTGTATCTAACATTACACCTTGAATCGTTGATGGTCCCGATAGTCCCTTGGTTGGGTCTTCTCTCAATGGATCCTTATTCAAGTCAACACATCCACATAATTCAAAGTTAGATTAGAATTTCTCATCCCGACTGAAAAGTTACGTTGTAAATGAGAAGAGAGAAACGAAAAAGGAAATTTGAGATCGAAAAGGAATTTGGGGTTTAAAATGAAATTAAAGACTGTGTTGCAAGTTTTAAAAGTTGAGAGACCTAAATGCATGATCCTGAAAAGTTCAGTGACCATATTGCAAACGAACTAACGACGTCAAACGACCAGTTACGTCGGGGACCATATTGCAAACGGCCGGTTACGTCGGGAACCATATTACAAACGAACTAAATGTTGGGGGGACCTAAATGAAGACTTTAGAAAAATTTATTGACCATTACTATAATTTATCCTTAAAATTATTGAGTTTTTAGATATGACTTCACGTTATATAAATTTGCATTGAGATGTGACGTTGATGCAATCGTCAGAGCAGGGGACAAACATGACGCATGCATTTGATGACTCATACAATCACTGATGACGGAGACTCGCTGTTCTGTTTTGGTGTGCTCTACGTTGTTCTAGACTGTGATACTCCACCACACATATTTGTGCCATTTTGTCAACATCCTCTGCTATTTCCACAACACTTGCTAACTGAAACGGATGCATGAATTTATGTTGAATGGACGTGAATTCAATAAATTATATTAAAAATTATCAAGTTTAAAGTTACAAAATTTTAAGCGTATGAAATTTGATAACAAATTAAAAAATATAGAAATATTTAAAATATAAAGTAATTTAAAATTTATAAGAGGTGTGACTCATCTCGGTCTATCCATGCTTATTAATTAACTTAATTTACATGGATTAGGTCATATAACACATGCTTATAAGAAATAAAAATGATATTATCTTATTTTATAAGATCACATAATTGATTAATGTGATAGTTCAAGGTGTTTCAAATTTCTCCAGTCAACAACAGTTGCATCGCAGGCTCAGGCTGCTTCAGGATAATTAATAATATGAATGAAGCTTTAAAGTTTGAGAAGGTACATTTGTAAAATCCAATCATCTGAATTAAAATTAGTATAAATAGACAACTCATTCAGAAGGGAATTTATGATTTTATTTTAGATATAAAATTAAAAAAACAAGATAGAGGAATTAAATTATTTATATCTCTCTGTTCGGAAGGGGGTCCATTTCCATATATTGTGGAGTCAAGTGAACTCATTCTGCAGTCTGCATTTTTCAAGCTACCAATCCTATTTGAGATTATTAAAGAAAGACAGATTAATATAAAGTTAAAAAAACGTCTAAATGGAAAATTTGAAAAACTTCTTAACAAAATTGATTTAATACAACTGAAAATGTTAATTTATATGTAATATAGGGTCATAACTAATTCAAAATAACTTAAACGGTGTAATGAAAAATTTATTTTACAGGTTAAAAACGGAATACAAATGTTATAATACGGAATCAGAAAATTATCAATGTAATAATGTACAAAGTTGTGTCAAAAATGTCATAGTTCACTAAAAAATAGATTATAATCTGGAATACTAATATTTTTATTAATAAAATGGATTGCACAAAAAAATGTCATGATTCACTAAGAAATAAATTACAATCTAAAATGTTAATATTTTTACTAATAAAATAAATTATACCCAAAAATATCATAATTCATTAAGAAATAAGTTACTATATGTAATGTCAGATTCATTTCGCAGTATAGTGTATCTTATAAATCGATTGTCAACTTCTGTTATACGGAAATCTCACATAATCAATCAAGTACCCATAGACGATTTCTTGAAGGTATCTCAGTGCCTATATATTCCACATTTACGACTTAAATCATCACAAACTTGAATTTTGCTCAGCCACTGTATACATTCTTGGGGTATAGTATAATGCACCATGGATACGAGTGTCTTGATGAACATGGCCAAATATTCTTCTCTCGACAAACACAATCATATCATTCAAGGATTTTCCTTAATCTAACTTCAAGTCATCAAAAAACATCAATCTTCCATAAACCTCATCTTGACGATAACACTATCAACATTATTGTGAGACTCTCATCCTTCGAATGTCAAACTCAGTCCAATCTCGTGTCGAAACCAAAGTATATTCATCAGTGCAACATGATAATCGTTAAATCCAAAGTCATGGAAAATATTCATCCTATGATCGCTCGGAACAATGTCGGGATTTTTAAACCCAATATCTATACATATGATGTCATAAAAAAGTGAACCAATTGTTCTAATGCAAAGCAGAGTTTCTAAAATGTAAAGGATAAAAATGAACACAACCGCTACTCCAAAAACTGGAGCAATTCAATCAAATCTGTGTGCACACAAGGCAAATTCAAGCATAGGAACTCAAAGATAGGCTTCAATCAACAATCTTTATGAAGTCATAACCAATCATGAATCATGATACTGACCATGGTTAAACATTCAAACACCAAACAGAAGAAAGTTTCATGAAATTGAAAAATCCCAAAGCCAAAGAAGAACACAAAAAAGAAGCCAATCAAATAAAAAACAAACAAAATTGTTTAGAAAAATATCATATTCTAAATCAAAACAACTCCAAAAACATATCCCAAGCATCATAACATAATGAAACATAAAAATTTAAAAGGTTCGACAATTACTGAAATAAAAAACGCTAATGCCCATACTGATCGAATTCTTTTGTAGGACCCAAACCAAAGGTGGAACCCGACCCTACTCAATCCCCACCGGCTTTCTGGTAAACGTAGGTGAGGCCACACTTACCGCAATAGTGCCTATCGAAATGATTAGCCATGAAAGTCCCGGCTCCGCATTCGGCATTAGGGCACTCTTTTCTCAGCCTCTGAACCTTCCCGGACTCATCAACCTTGTAAAACCGGAGCACGGCGAGCTTGACCTTCTTCTTCTTGTGCTTGATCTTCTTGGGCTTGGTGTAGGTCTTCTTCTTCCTCTTCTTAGCGCCACCCCTGAGACGGAGGACAAGGTGGAGAGTGGATTCCTTCTGGATGTTGTAGTCGGCTAAGGTGCGGCCGTCCTCCAGCTGCTTCCCGGCGAAGATGAGGCGTTGTTGGTCAGGTGGAATTCCTTCTTTGTCTTGAATCTTAGCTTTGACATTGTCGATGGTGTCCGAAGACTCGACCTCTAGGGTTATGGTCTTCCCCGTCAAGGTTTTGACGAAGATCTGCATCTTGGAGCCAGGCGAAGATGCGGAAGGGAAAATTAGGGCAGAAGTTATAGCGGCTAGGTTTCCAAAATAAGAGAAGCGTTGGTAAAATATGAGAAAGTAGGGTATTTAAGGGGCTTCAAAGTATGTAATTGCCCATGCTATTTGTCACTTTTGGGCTTTACTTATCAGAGTGTTAGGAGGAGCTGATAGTAACTTTGTTCCTCTAAAGTGTTAGGTGGTTGTGTTTATTATATTTGGGCCTTATAAACCAGAGAATTCTAAGGTTTTTTTGGGCTCATTAGGTCAGACGGGCTAATTATTTAGTACATCAGGTCGAACAGACTTTTATTTTATAATTTACAGTGTAAAGATAAATTTCTCCTCTCGACGTGATGAGTTTACTCGAAAAATATATTTAAATGGTCAAAAGTAAGTGAGTCCCATGTGGGTCAATATTATAATATATTTTCATGGACTCATCACGTCAATAAAAAGTATTTTTTTTTAATTCAGTAATTAATTTAAAAAATATAATAAATTTAAAAAACTTTGAAACTCTTCACGTCGAAGTGATAAATTCCCTTATAATTTAAAATAAACTAATCATTTATAGCAATTGGACAACGGTCAGCAACATGTATATTGGAATTCGTCTCATCAAGGTAATGAGTTCCATGGAATTTTTTAAAAACATAGCCATTTATAGTAGTTGGATTTGGGGTTATGAATATGGATGGATTAGGATTTATTTTTTTAAATTTTGTATTGTTAACAAGAAAATTGATTTTTTTTTATCTTTTTGAAGAGTTCCTGAAAATATCTACCCGAGATGAATTATTACACCTTGATGATGTTCATATTTGTTTCGCTCGAACTAACTCCAGAAGAAGAGCGGAGCTTTCGTAATGAGAAATGAAACTTAAAGATCCAATCATGTCTCTTCGTGGTTTTAAGGTTAACTTGACACGGATTGAACGTTGGAGGCCCAAAACGCATACTTTCCATTTTCCGTATAAACTCGTTTGAAAGCTCTTTTGTTCGATTCTCTTTTTCTTTTATTTTTTATGTTTTAAATATTAATGACGGTAGAGACCAAATTGAACACTTGATAAACTTTAGAGTTTCAAATTATAAAATCTAAAAAAATTAAGGACTAGTGGCATATTTTCATATTTTTCTTTGGCTTGTAAAAAAATGATAAAAAGAGGGCGTGTAGCGAAAATGTTTGCGAATGTTAAATGGATAAGCTCGTAAATATTAAATAAAATGAATATGAACACTTTAAAAAATAAACAAATGAGCACGAAATGATATTAAAATTTAAATGAATACGAATCAAACATAAACGGTAAAAGAATATATGAGCAGAAATACATTCTAAGCTCAATATATTTATCCTCTAATTATTTTATCGAACCAAGTATTAACAACGATAGTAGAAAGCATTTTTAGCGCATGTGCGGCTAAATTGAAACCTACCACTGACTGGTCAATCAAATGAATGTTGAAGAATGCAGAAGCAGTAGTTATGCCTTGCCATAGCAGCAAGTTGCGATTACATTACCAAATGGGGTGGGATGTAATCTGCCTTGCCTCCTTATTTTGACCAAAATTGATGAATATCAAATCTTCTTTTCAAGGTCAAAACTCTCTCTCTTTGCCCTTTTCACGACCAAACTTCCTTCCTTGCTACGATCTTACTTGCTCAGCAAGTACGCTGACTTTCTTTTCCAACTCATACCAAACTTTTTTAATTAAAAAAAACTATATTTATTGAATTGTTCAGTCATAATTATAAAATATCCATATCGTTTTATTAAATAATAATTTTAATTTTGAGATTTATCAATTGATCGAAAAATTAAAAATATCTATATTGTTTCATTTCGTGTAAATTCAAATCGTGGCATTTAGTGTTGAAATATAATACTCTCTATTTAATAAGAAATAGTAACTTTAATCTTTATCTTTTGAAAACATTTTGACCTCAATCTTTCATTTTAAAATAAAAAAATTCTCTATACGAATAACAAAATTAATTAACAAATTATCAATAATTTAAAATATATATTTTATCTTATATTAAAATATTAACTTAAAATATTTTAAAAATAAAGAATAAAAGTTAAAGCTACTATTTAATATTTTTTTTTTTGTTGCATTACGCATTTTTATTTCTCGCCTTCCAAGTTTCCGGCTGGTAACTTCCTAGATTCCTCCTATCATCCAAATCTCACGCCATCAACTAAAACACAAGTACACAACCACTATAAATCTCAATTTCTGATCGATCGGGTAGTTCAATCAGGGTTTCAGATAATATAATCAAGAAACTGAGATGGACGACAGCTGTGCAGTTTGTGCTGACAATTTGGAATGGGTTGCCTACGGCGTCTGTGGTCACCGGGACGTGTGTTCCACGTGTGTTGCTCGTCTCCGCTTCACCTGCAACGATCGCCGCTGCTGCATCTGCAAGACCGAGTCACACGTCATCTTTGTCACTAAGGTTAGGGCTTCCATCTTTGTGCTTTGATCACCAATGTAGATTTCGAATTGAGTCTACCGTAATTACAGAGTTCGATATCGCTTTTACCCATTTAGTTAGCTTATTCATTCGAACCTCTGTTCTTAGATGACGTTCACTAAGCCAAGTACAAATTCGTCTGTTGCTTATATAACACATGCATGTACATATAATGTCTTTGGAGGATAGGTCTTATTTTTGTGATTCTGGTGTTGTTACAGGCTTTAGGGGATTACACGAGGATGATCAATGATTTTTCAGTACTGCCAACTGAAGTAAGGGAAGGCTGGATTCGTTCATATTGGTACCATGAGGATACACAAGCGTTTTTTGATGATGTTGATCACTACAGGATGATCAAGGCAATGTGCAGGCTTTCTTGTATTGTATGTGACAAATTGGAAGAGCAGGCCAATGATGGAGTGAAGAGGCGGGGAAAATTTAGGAACATTGAACAATTGAAAGCTCATTTGTTTCATCAACACAGATTGGTTATGTGCAACCTGTGTTTGGAAGGACGGAAGGTAAAGTTAATTATCTCTAGCATTTTATATTACAGTTCTGAATGAAGTATGACCCTTGTGGAGCATTGTTCCTTGTTGATGAGTCGGTTGTTTGTCGATCAAAAAAAGTGTCGTGTATGCATCAATTATTTAATTGCTTTCTTTTGGACAATGTAGGTGTTTATTTGTGAACAAAAGCTATATACAAGGGCGCAGTTAAACCAACATATAAACACGGGTGACTCAGAGGTGGATGGAACTGAGAGTGAGAGAGGTGGCTTCATGGGGCATCCGATATGTGAATTCTGCAAGACCCCATTCTATGGGGACAACGAGTTATACTCACACATGTCCACAGAGCACTATACATGTCATATATGCCAAAGGTAGTGAGTCTCTTCCTGGTATACCTTTTTAGAATACACTTTAAAACAAGTGGGCTTAGTTTTGATTGTTCACTGTACAATGCAGACAGCATCCAGGACATTATGAATATTACAAGAACTATGATGACCTTGAGGCAAGATGATTTCTACATTTCTTTTTCTTTCTTTATTTTCTTTTTATTTTCGTAAAGTTAATGGAATTTTGAAAATTGTGTGCCACAGATTCATTTTCGCCAAGATCATTACTTATGCGAGGATGAGGCTTGCCTAGCCAAAAAATTTATCGTCTTTCAGTCGGAAGCTGAACTAAAGGTGACTCATTGGGTCATATAAATAGTGCTATTTTTATTATTTGAGTGTGTCCTTAGTAAAGCATATATTTTATTTTTCTCATATACATCCCCCGCACCCTTTTGTCCTTTCAGCGGCATAATACCATTGAACATGGAGGTCGCATGTCTCGTGCACAGCGTACTGCTGCTTTGCAAGTATGTATCTTCCTGCTAAGTTGTGGACGCATGAGTAGCATTTCCCTATTTCATTCTCTCGAATGTATCCTTTTGTAGATGGGTTGGTTGCTTCTTTGTTGTTCTTTTAATTAATTATACTTTTCCAGATACCAACAAGCTTTCGATTTCGTCGAAGAAATGATGATTACCGTCGTAGAAGGGAGCGAATGTCTCGGCATGAGCCACCTGATGATGACTATCAACTTTCCATGACCATCGAGGCAAGTTTGGAGACAGCCAATAACCCACTAGCATCATCTACTACGCAGATGGTCTCTGATCATGGAGACATAAATGATATTGATTCCCTTGTTCAGCCTTTTGAATTATTATCTGCAACAGATTCTGAATCATCTTCTAGATACCTTCAAGCATTGGGGAGAGGCTCTAGAGGTGTACCTTTGCATGAAACTTATTTTCCTCCTCTCTCAACTCCTTCCAGCAACAGTAAACAAATTCCTAAACAAAGACCTGATGGCTTGCCTGTTAATACCATGGCAGCACATCTTCAGCGCCAGAAGAATGGGAATACAAATGTTTTGAGTTCTGCCCAAGAATGGCTGGCAACAAGTCAGGTCAGACCAGAAACAAATGTTGCAGCTACAACCTCACTTGGAAATAGTAATGGATTTCCGCAGTTGAGTTATGGAAGTTCAAGTCATGTGCATATTCAGGTTCAGTCTCATCCCACAACAGCAGATATATTAAAAGCATCTGGTTCTCGAATGAGTGCTGCAAACACAAGTAGGATCAACCACTCATCAGCTCCAAATCTTACTGATGGTGGATTTTCAGAACCCTCCCTTTCTGATTTTCCTCCTGTTTCTGCTGCACAAAGGCATAAGCAGTCCTCAAGCAGCCAGGTGGCGATGCACAAGGTAAATGTTCATTCATCCAATAAATCTTTGGTGGAAAAGATGCAAGCTGCGCTTGAAAATGATGAAGAAAAATACACTGCTTTCAAAGAAATATCCGGGTGGTATCGTCAGGGCTTAATAGGCACAAGCAGATATTTGGATTGTGTTCAACAGTATGGTTTGTCACATCTAGTTCTTGACCTGGCTATACTTTGCCCTGATTCTCAGAAGCAAAATGAGCTAACTGAGACCTATAATGCTAGTTTGCAAAGCAACGGTCTGCACGTGAATGGTGAGGCCCAAGGCCGAGGCTGGTTTAAGGATAATAATGCATCTAAGAAATGGAAAGGGAAGTCTCTGGATACCACAGGCAGAAATTCGAAGGATACAGTGGCCGATTGTAATAAAAGAAGTGTCAGCAAATTGAAGTCAAGTTATAAGCCTTATGAGGAAGGTGTGAAAATTTTATCAAAGGATGATTACCGCCCTGCTAAAGGAAATTCAAGGTTAAGTTTTAATGAACAGCATGTTGAATTGAATTCTACCAATAAACCCTCTATAAAAATTGGGGGTCAAAATGACTCATCATCTGCTAAAGCTGGACCAGGGGATGGGGTTGGAAGCAGCAAGCAACGAAAGAAAACTTCAAAATTTCACAGATTACGGCTTAGTGATGGTTCAATGGCAGCTCTATTGGATCCAAAAGATTCTGAGACAGACCCTGAACCTGAGGCACTAGATAACAAGCCTGACAGCAGCCAAAGCTCCAGTAGAGCATTTAATGTACGGGGTGTTTGGAAGAAGGGAGGAAGTAAGAAACTATTTTCCTAAGAGATACATCCAAAGGGGGGGGACAACTTTTCTTGGGAAACGGCCCAAGTTTTTTTGAAAGTGATCGAGTTTTCAGCGCCAGAAGAATGGGAATACACTCGGATAGCTTTGTCCTAAGGCCGTAGTACGGATACTGAAGTGATTTACAAGTTGTTTTCCCACTAGACAACAAAATCCAGCATCACTTAAGCAGGATTGCGAGGTCGAAATTAAAACACATAAAACCAATGCAGGATTCCACAAGTTTTACTTATTTGTAAGCAATATACATAGATTACTGGAAACTTACACCAATGTTACACATTTGGGTGCAAGTTCGTACACATTGATAACAATAACTAGTAAAACGAATTAAATGTTATTAGGACACTTACAGAATGAATGATGGTTAAAAGATGCTACAACACCAAAATACCAGGCCGAGCTTTGACAGTCAAGACCCATCATCCAAAGACAGAAGGGAACCAAGAGATTTTACAGTATCGCACAAAGCTTATGGCCGAGTAATCAGATTAGTAGCACAACCAAAGGTTTTCTCGCTGCTGTAACACATATACAGAAACCCGTCGTCCTCTTTGTACGAGTCGTAAACAGAGTCTATAAGAGTGGCTGCGAACAAGGGTTGTAGCAGAAAACTCAGAAAATGTCAAACACCATAGAATCATTTTGAAAGAAATATAACAAAATCTTATCGTGACTTACCTGTTTGTGGTAATGTGTCCTTCACGAACACAAAGAGTGCTTTCCCAGGGCTCAGACGAAGCCTCGAGCTTAAAATATGAATGAATTGTCCGACAGACATGTCCCGTGGAACCAGATACCTATAAATCAAACAGTTGAGCACAAATTTGATCCGCCCTCATATCATTTAACAAGAAATCAAAGTTTCAACATCGAATTAAGACTGAAGTTTAAACTTTGATATGCTCCTCAGTGATCATTTTTTTTTGGCAATTATAGAATTTGTGCTATAAGTGCCTTACTGCATTAGGTAAAGTTTGTTCCTTTACAATAAAAGCACGCAATTAAGGTCAAATTGTTTATTGGCCAAGGCTGAAACTTACTTTTGCTTTTCCATTTCAGGAAGATCTGATTTTGAGTATCTTTCCACAATCACCTACAAAAATGAGGGGAAAATAAAGGTTAGAGAACCGTCTTTTAGCAATTATCAACTAATTCTTTTTAATAGGACCCATAATCCATGGAGGGGAAGAAGGAATTAAGTTCATCTAATCTATAAACAACATTAAATCTTGATAACAAACTCAATAAATTAAAAAAAAATTATAATATTTATATAAAAAACGAGTCAGAAATCAGGAAACAAAAGGGTTTAATCAAAAGTAACGTGGATAGAGATCGATTAGGAAAACTTACAGGTACGCGATTGGGATATTTAGCGATGATATCGCGAGATTCTTCGAGCCTTTGGTCTGCGAATTAATTTAGAAGAAAGAAGAAATTAAATTAAGAAGAGGAACATATTTAGAAAGAAGTGTATTCTAAGGGAAGAAGCAAACCAAAAGTGAATTCGTCCTTAAAAGATTGAATCTTTCCCATTGCAACGCAGGCGGATCGATTGTGTTGTTGAAGATGGAGACGATCTTTTATAACTATACAAACAACTCAAACAATCTAATATAAGAAACAGACACGGAACTCTATGTATTTATAGTCAAAGAACTCAAACAATCTAATTTATAAAAACTAGTAATAAATTATTTGTTTCAACGTACAACAACTAGCGGGGATAGCTCAGTTGGGAGAGCGTCAGACTGAAGATCTGAAGGTCGCGTGTTCGATCCACGCTCACCGCAATAGGAAATTTTTTCAACCCAACCAAACAAACAGTGCTATAAAATGTTCGCGTTCGAGGCTAGATTTCCTGTGTCCATTGAGTTCTCCGCTTCTTTAGAGGTCTGTCTGCTCAGCTCAGCTAAGTCTTCTCTCCTCTCGCAACCGAAGACTCCGATCCGTAAGTTTGTATCTTCTGCCCTTTCATTTATATTTTTTCTGTTCTTTGCTTTGCTTTGTAGTTTTTGTTGTTTGTAGTAGCCGCAGAAAAAAATGTTTTATCTGTTTGTCTCTTTTTTAGACAAGCTTAATTGAAGCATTCTCATATCTGTGCGATTTTCTGTTTGTTTTGGAGTTTTAGCATTTTAGTTTCTGACAAATATATGGAGTTTACTACAAAGTTCAGTTTTTAGTAATATCTATTGGATCTGTAACTTGTTTCTCTCCAGGTATCTTATACCATTATGAATGCTTAAAATTATGCTTAGGATCAGGCTGATTTAGATGTGTTTGTGGATTAATCGTGTGCAGGCTTACAAATGGAGACCTTTCTATTCACATCTGAGTCAGTGAACGTGGGTCACCCTGACAAGCATTGTGACCAGGTCTCTGATGCAGTGCTTGATGCCTGCACGTGAAACGTTCACCAAGACTAGCATGGTCATGGTATTTGGAGAGATTAACACCAAGACCTTTCTTGGGGGCAAGCTTGTTTCTCATTTTAATAACTCCTTTGGCCCCAACTTGGAAGGTCTTGGTCAAGACATCATTTGGCATTGGTGGTGTTGATGTAAACAAAATGGCAGCAATCGATTGTGTTCCAGGGAACTGACTGTTGAATCCTACAATCACAGAAGCTGGCCCCCAAGAAAGGAGGCTAAACTTTAGGAAACAACCCTACCTTTAATTTAAGAACAGAACACCACCAATTTGTCTAAATGAACAAAGAAAATCAACAATCCTTGACCCTGATTATTAGTGTTATGGTTTAGGGTTTCCCCCCAAATTTTTTTTTTACCTCTTTTGCTTTGTTAATGACGTTTACCCATCTTACATGGAGATCTAAATCAGTTACGAATCAATCTTCAAGCTCGAATTTCTACTGCTTCGCCTCTCTTTTTGCTCCTCCTATAAGCATGATTTATTATTTTCTTCTGTTTTTCAGATAGGACTCCTTTTTGAAAGCCCTTAAGAGAGCCAATTTTTTTAACTCTTTTTTTTTACCTAAACCCCTAGTAGTCAGTGTGTATGTTAAGTTGATTAGTTTTCCTTTTTTTCAAATTAGTTTTATATTTTTATAATTTATCCTAAATTATTTGTATTAAAATTTGTCCGCAGTTGGGGATAAAAAGATTTCAATTAGTAATATAAAGATTTAATAAATTATAGATTGAACAGATCATTCAATACATGAACCAACTCAAAAAAAAATAGGCATAATACACCTAGTCCGTTGGAGTTGAAGAAATTTATCCCTATTGTTACAAACATACAACTCACATAGAGATAAAAAAAAATGGCTTGTATACGTCACCTCTTCTGAGAATATGAAAATATGACTAAAATTTATGACATTAGGTATATAATATATAAAGTATATATAACACATATATATACTCAAGGATTCAAACCTGAAACATTGCTTAAGTGATATCAAGTGTTTACCCCCTTGAATCAACCCCATTGGTTAATTTAAATTATAATCAGTTTGGTTAATAATCAAATTGAAAAGATTTATTTTGAACTAAGCATACTCTCTCAATGAGTTTATTTATAAAAAAAAACAATTATGAAGTTTCATTTTCTTCTAGTAGAATTGTCTTGTCTGCAGTGGCTTCACGTTACAACATTTACAAGATAATTGGAGTAGTTAGCTGCATTTGGGCTTTAATTAAAATCAAGGTAGAAAAAAGCTTCTATGTTGGAACATTAATGGCAGAAAAGTGAACTGTGGTGGGGGCGCCATTGCTCATTTTACATATATTTGGATAGAATATATCATATCATTCATGTGATTGTGCAACTAAACATATCTGAAATTGCTGAGACTAAGATTCTATCTTTCATTTCTGTAATGGATGATTGATTCAACCCTTGCTTGAAAAAGATTCCATTGTTGAGGAAATTGTTCAAAGGTGTCAATAAAATGAAAAAAAGGGAAGGAAAAATAAAACATTATCCAGAAGACCTCCAAATTCTTCCCTCCAATGAAACAACCATAACCGAAACATCATCGTGATATTTACGCCGATCACCATGAGGTATCTCAAGTAATTCGTGAAAATCCATTCCTGCAAAAATCAACAAATTCCCATCATTAAAATATGTGAAAAACAGAGGTTCAAATTAAGACATGGTTTTCCATATATTGCATTGATATGATTCGGAACGCTCGATGGAATCTAAATCCATCCCTTACTGGAGTAGGAAGGAAGGAAATAAAGGTCAAATGCAGCTACATCTATGTTCTAACTTCTAACCACATGAAAAATGAAAATGCCATATTTTGCATTTCTTTTTTTTTTCTTTTTGAATTTTTTCCTCTCAAACCGTATCTGATTATCCAGATGCATCTAACCACAAGAATAGAAGGTATAATCGATAATCATACCATTCTTTTTGGCAGCACGGAATAGAAGCTCTGAAACAAGGTATTGTGCAGGATCACCTTCAGGAACATTTTCCATGAACCATGTCACATGGGCAACAACCTCTTCATTGCTGAAATACTGGTAAAGTCCATCAGATGATAGTACCAAGAATCGGTCACTAGAGGAGAGCCGATGGTGAACAACAGAGGGGATGCAGCTAAGGTAAGGAGTGTTTCCCACATAATCAACCCGAAACATCTCTAGCAGAGCTTCATTACAAGCTGGCTGAACACAACAAGTGAAATCAGCAAAGAACCAATCATTTTCAACATCAACGAAATAGTGTAGAAAGACAACGAATAAAACAGATCGGTCCTAATGAACATGGTATGCAGCAAATTGATGAAAAGCTAATAGCACTCCCCAATTTGATCCCATGTTTTACTTCAGTAAAAAGTTGCAGTCTCTAAATGCAATAAAGGAAACAACTATGATTGAGCGCTCATTAATAAATGCCATTAGAAAACCTTTGGCCTAATTATCAAAGCATACAGCTTAAGCAGCTTCTTTTATAAGATATGATATGATAATTAACACCAGTAACAGGCTTGTGATTTGGAATTTGAACTGCCAGAAGAGGATTGATGAGATCCCAGACGTAATTGAGGAGAAAAAGAAGAGGGAGGTAGAAACTACTGACGGAATGACCTTAGCAAGAACTTAAATTTAAGTATACGACAGTGCACACAAAACTTGGCTATACTTTGGCTGATAGTTTAAGTAGTACAATGTAGGCATGCAACTTCTAGGCGATATATACTAAACCATCAATTTGCAGATAGACAATCAACTGATATATTGAGCACCACAGACAATAAGAAGATCAATTTTATGTATTCAGTAGAAAATTTTACACAAATAACTATCAACTTCATTGAGCTTGCTAATATTTAAAATACTGAAAGAAATTCTAGTGGTAGTCAAATAGTAAAATACTATAACAGGTTACCTTGCTTACAAAACTGAGAAAGAGAGAGCAAGAACCAAAAGTACAATAAAAATTCTGTCAGACTGTATTTATTTCACACAAAAGCATCACAGGCTTTATTATTTTATCTTCTCTACTTATTATAAATCTCAAATGAGAGAAAATTAATATAACAATTAAAGATCCTCACCTTCTTCAGGAAAGCAGCCCCAAATGCTCTAGTGACTTTCAATTGCCCTTTCACCCTATCATTTGAAAAGGATCCGTCATCATCAGGATGCTCTGCCTTTATTCTTAAGATTTCCTGCCATAGACAATCAAGAACAGGTTATTTTTCTCTAGATGACATGTGAATTTATTTCTTGTCTGACAAATATAAACTTGGTGTGTTTTACCCAAGTTCTTATAAGCCAAATAATATCTGAAGCAATCATCTTGGATCTTAATGAATTGAACATTTATCTTTGACATTCAGACTGAATGCATATCCAGGGACGAGGTCATTGGCAAAACAACCAGATCAAGGCCACTAAAGGAAGATAACCCACCATATGAGCAAATGACCCCCCCCCCATTTTTCAGTTCACCAACTTATAGTGCCTAGCAGAAGTGCACTTTATAGTGGAACCAGTTAAGATCAAAATATCCAATAAATCCCATAAGAATAAAGGTGTTTAATTGAAAGTGGTCTGATATTATGATGCAAATTTGACTTCATTAAATCCAAATCAGATATATAAATGCTTAAAACATTTTGCAATAGCTATATCCCTCGAAATTCAATTGTCACTTCCTCCTATAAATCATGTGCCATAAATGTATATTCTCACCCAAAATATATATATATATATATATATATATATATTATATCACGTTTTATAAGGACATATTTATGATGAATATCGTCAGAAGTCCAAAATATATAAAAATCAATTTTAGCTTGTTGATAAAGCAGTAGCATACCTCTTCAATACTTGTGCTGTGGTCAGTGGAAAGTTGAACTGCTTTCATCTTCAATCTGCAGATAGAGAGGTCCCTGTTCTTGTTCAGTAAGCTAACTGGACCATGTTGGTTTTGCTTAGGAGACTCCTCTGATATTCTGTCCAGCTCCATACGTCCTAGCAACTCTCTAGATCTATTTCTATACTTTAAATCATCCTTCGCAAATTTTGGATTTGGATGGCAATCATTTGGTCTTTCTTCTGCCAAAATCACACGGCTATCCCCAAGGTTCATGACATATACATCCTGATCCTTAATTAACATCACTAGAACACATGATCCCATCAAAGCAAGCTCTGGGTTGATTTCAAGAGCCTTTTCCACCATTTGCATATAAGCGTCTTCAGTACTTTCGAGTGCTCGAGCCATTGCTCTTAACACAGCATCATGATCAACAACTCCAGATTTGCACCTCCTGATAGGTCCTGAAGATTCAACTATTCTCTCATCGACACAAATGTCTTCTCTGTCCCAATCATAACTCCAAGGAAAAAGTTTCCTTAGTAATGACTTCTGCTTCCTATATAATTTTCGCACCTTTGAACCAAACAGAGAGTTTCTTGTATTCTGCCTTTTCCCTGACATGGAAGCAGCAGTTACAGCACTTGGATTATCAAAATTCCCAATATCTTCTCCTGAAGTAGTTGGATATTCGCCTTGTACGTTAGACCTATCATCTTTCGAATTTGATGAGTTGATGCATCCTAAATTATCATAAAGCGGTTGACAATCGCATAAACCTCTTGCTTGTCCATCTATTTGTGAGATTGATAGAGAACCTTGACCATCCCATGGCTCCATCTGAAGTAACTCAAATAGCCGCATGCTTTTCCTGCCTTGACCAGCTAAATTTGAATGTGGAACAGATTCAAATTCAGCCCCTAAAGTTGACTTTCTATGTTTAGATAAATCCTGTTCCATGTCCCTTACATCATCATTTTCCTCAACTATTTCATTATTAGATGATTGGACTTGAATATTTTCCTGAGGAAGCAATTCTCCTACAGTATACAATATTTCTTGATCTAAACAAGAATTTGACTTTTCTTCTTTGCTGCTGCAGTCTAAATCAGCATCAGGATTACTACTCTTAGATGTTTCAGGTTTTAAGGGGTCAAATCTAGATTTATCTTCGTAATCCCAGAGCAACCCTTCCAATTCCTTGTCTATGGCTTTATAAAGATGGTGCATCAGAAAATCGGGAGCATCAGGACCACTAAAACCATCATATATGCCTACAAACAGCCATCCTTGCTCTTCTGAGAGCACAACATGAACCCTATCTTCACCAGCCTTTCCATGAGCCCATTGCAAATTGCGACTGCTGCTGTATTCCTCTTCAGAAGGCCCCACTTCAAGACAATTCCGAGAGGATTCAGATCGAAGCTTTGGTTCCTTAGTATGCCATACCAATCGGGTCAGTGGGTACAAGACAATTCTTTGCATCCAACCAGACCCCATTGAATGCTTTGAAAAGGTCCTTTTCATTGGTCCACTAACACTTCTCATGAATCGCTGGAAATGAGGTCTTCTGCGACCACATGCAAGCGGAGCGGAGAAATTGGATTTATCAGCAGCATCAAGTGGCCCAGACATCACACCCTTTTCAATTGGTCCAGACATAAAACCACCCCCCTTATCTAGAGGTCCAGAAGCAAACCCTCTCTCAAGAGGTCCAGACAGGAACCCATTCAGGGGACCAGAACCACGAGGAACAGGCTGCAAAGGGATTGCAGCAAATAAGGAGGTACTCTCAAATGATGCAGCAGGCTCTTGGACATCAGTAGCAAACATTGCAATCTGATTTCCAGTTCTAGCTGTAGAAACATTAGCACTAACAGACGCACCAGAAATGGTCCTAAATGTGGTTTCTCGAAAACTCTTACTCTGTCTTTGTAGTCCTAAGGAATCCTCCATGGTATCATGTCTAAATGACCCACTTAAGGTCTCAGAATCAAGGGTGCTTGAATCAAGAGTAAACCTCTCAGAGTTTGATGGAGTAATGGCAGGAGACTCGAAAACCGGAGGCCTAACATAACAAAATGAATGGCCTATGCCTTCATCCAAGGGCTCTAGAAAATCTAATTCAACTCCCTTTTTCCCATTGAAAGGCACAAAACAACCAACAACACGAGAAGTCCCATTACCCATTTCTCTTTTATATATTAAGAACCCGCAAAGGATTAAAACCTCTGGTAGGGAGGGTTTCTATGGCTTTGCACCAAAAGCAAATGCAAAACAAAAGAACTCAAACCAAAACCCCAAAGCCCAATAAACCCTTTAACCACCCTATCACTATTCTGATAACTTAGCATCCTAAAAGTCAGTAACTTCGCAGCTAAAATTAACAGAAACCAATTCCTCCCTAGAAAATCGGATTTCAAAAAGGTATGATTAACGGCATAAGAGGAAGTAGAAAGAGGGAAAAATTCGACGATCTGACCTTAAAGAGTGGGAGCTGAAGCATGAATAAACCAGCGGATGGAACATAGCTAGCAAACCAGATCTACTGGAGGAGCAAATGGACAGTAAAAGGAACACATCAGATAAAAAACAAAAACACCCAAAATTTAAGATTTTATTTTGTTTTGGTGTTGGACAAAGTGCCCCTTGTTATAAATTAAAACACCAAAACCCAGATTGACACACCACCTTTCCTCCCGTGACTGAATCATGCAACCATAAAACAATTGTTCTAAAATCAAGACATAATTTTATGAAAATACATGGATTTCTTGTATTTAAAATACATAACACTTACAATATTATATATATATTGTGACTTAAACGGAGTGGTGGTGAATGGAAATGGAGGGCAGGTTTGAGGAGAAGAAAAGGAAGGGTGAGAGGAAATGCAGGTATTAGTATAGAGCGATAAATTAAAAGAACAATAAGAAAAAAATTTGGGATTTGGTTTTTGACGAAGAAGAATCAAGTTCAGTTCATCGACACGGTCTCTTTCTTGGGGTTTTCAAATGGTTTGGAGGGTTAAAATTGAAAAAGATAAAAATAAAAGGAAAACTACCTATTTGACACCCACTTTTTTATGTTTACATTTTGGTCATCCTACTATTTTTTTCCCTATATAAAAAAAGAAGAATCCAGTGCCCTCCTTTGTAGAATACAAAGGAAGACGTCCTCCTACACAGCCTTATAATAACTACAACCAAAAAATAAATGGTCCCTAGATTTTTGGTCAGTTAACAAAGATAACAAATCCCATTCACAAACATACCAAACGATTTAAGTCTATCCCTAGTAGGCAACCTATTTAAGATTGTCATCCAAGCAATGACAGAAAACTTAGGAATGTGACCAGAGTGTCATACAAGTCTCTCCTAAGGGACTCTTTCTTTCTTCACCCTCAACTCTTTCCAAACCTTCCAGTAGAGGAAAACTTTATTCCCAACAGGCCCTGAATTTGAACCACCCTCGGACGAATCTGCAATAACCCATTTCAAATCCAGCTAAAATCTTGAGGATGACAAATTCTAAAAAGAGTTACTTTTAATGATATAAGTATGGACCCAAACCATCCAGATGAAGAAAAGAAATAAAATGTTAAAATAGACCCAACATGAATCAAACTTGGGAGTTTAGATATTAATAACCCTCAACCGTTGAGTTATGATCAATTTTTGTTAAGATTTTAACAAAATATTTTATTTATGTAATTATCATCTTACTAGAAAATAAATGAAAATATAAAGGAGAGAGTTAGAAGGAGTTGAACCAAGGACATAAGATCTCAATCACTTCTAGCAAAACTTAGATTCAATTCACTTTTATTACAATCATTGTCATTAGCTATCATTAAAAAATTGACATAACACTTCAAAAAAAAAACCCTAAGTTTCTTCTTCTAAACTGGTAGTCGTTACTCTTATTTTCACCGTTATTTATGTCGTCGTTCAACTATTTTCCGATAGAAAAAACCTCTAATCTTTTCAAATTTTAATTGAAACTAAAATATATGATTTTATGATAAACCACTGTCAACTGTTAGATCAATTTTAAACATGAATTATGTTAAGCTTTTGGCCAAATCGCTATTGGGATTGACAATAACAACTCCATTCGTCGAAAACTTGTCAAAGTTGAGAAGGGTAGTTTTTCTTATTCTCATTTTTTTTTCTTAATTTCTTTACTTATATTTGTTGTTGTTTTTAATTGTTTGTTGCTATTGAGGATTGTGCTTGTGGATGGTTATTGGAAGAATGTCGACAACAACGACGACGACGAAAGGAGGAACGTCGACCGCCCATTTGGAAAAAGAAGCATAGGGTTTCTTTAATGTGCCATGCCAACTTTTTAACGATAGCTAATGAAAGTGGTCATAATAAAAGTGAATTGAAAGTTTAGTGACTGTAATATAAATTTCAAAAGTTTAATGACCAAAGTGAAAGTGTTATAAAAGGTCAAATGACCATCAAAATGTGATTTACCCTTTTCTAAACAAAAGTTCTAAAAATTATCAACATATCACGTGAAAACATATCAAATTAATTTAATTTCACAATAATCTAAGTAAAGAGCTGCATCAAGGATGCCGAATTCATACCCCTCTGTATCCTTGCATAGTTGACGAACTAAACTCGACTAAATCCACTACAATTATTTTATTAAGTTTTATTATCAACATCATCATTTGTTTTCTTCCATTATTTGTTTTGTTTAGTTCAAACGTGCATACTGACATAATATTATAATATAACTTTCAACACTCACTTGACATTAAGAAATAAATAAATTATATAAAGTGGTTGAAAATTTTGAGCACAGATTCTGATCAAAGTGGGGGATTTTAATATATATATATATATATATTGGGGTTACGTGTTAGTTGGTATAACTTGCCAAAAGGTCATAGGTTTTGACAAACATGTTGTCATGGATCACGACGATTAAGTTGTGATAATATTAATCAAATAAAATGAGATAAAGCATTTTGTTAGAGGTTCTTATGTTTTATAATGGATTTGTTGCATCCGAAGGATTTTTATCTTGCAGACAGCATGATTATGCCATTATGGTATATTACATTACGGTGTTTTGGCAATAATAAGACAACATTGACGTTGTTCACTTCGGCTTATGTTTTTTTATCGTATCCCTTTTTTCCCTATGTCATTCCGGAGCAACTACACTATTTTGATTCATAACAGTGGATTCAAAGCTTATGAACATAAAAAGAAAGAATAAATTAAAAAAAACATATATTTTCTTATGAAACAACTAATATGCTAGACCAACGGGGTAAGCAGATTGATATCGCTTAAACAATGTCTCAATTCGAGTCTTTGTGTATGCAAAATATCTCCGTTGGGAGATGCACCCACCAAAATCATGTATGCGACCCGGGTCGATCCAGATTAATCAGGACGAAGTCTTGAAACTGAAAGAAAAAAAATTAATATATTAAAGTTAATCTATCACAATTTACACAAGGTACGTCAAGAGAAAAAAATATTTCTCTCTTATATGATCACATTACATGTGTCTCCAAGTCTATATTAGATAAATATCCTTTTTCTTTCATTAGAGAAAGAACTTGACTTGTACGAACTAAGTGATTTTTGTGATAAGAAATTATTGTTATTTTTTGAAGGTCCAGATTTACTGAGAATGTTAGGAGTATGAGCGTTCAATATCAAGAGGTTGAAAGTTATCTTTAAAAAAATACTATCATGTACTAACCCCAACTTAATAAAAAAAGGAATAAACTTGACTCGAGTTCTAACTCGTTCGTCATATCAGAAAGGATAAACCACCAAATCAACCAAATTATTGATCTTCCACAGTTTTTCTCTACCTAAACTATTATGAATCATCATCGTTATATTGTTGATTAACATTTTTATTTTTATTCCTTTTAAAGCACACTTTAATATCACGTGAATGTTTATTTTTATAATACTTTTCTTTTATAAATATTATAACTTAAGATAGATGAAGGGTCATAATTATTTCAATTTAAATCTAAATTTATTAGTATCGTTGTTTAAGAATAGTTGTACAAATAAATTAAATTAAATTTATTTCTACCATAATTTATAGTCGCCCTAAATGATGAACACTAATATGACCCTATTACTATTAAAAAAATAATAATCTGACCCTATTGATAAGCAATGAAGTGAAGAGAGTTTCTAAATTTTATTCATCATGGTTGATGCAAACTTTGTTTTGGGTTTTCTCCACAAAACGTGCTGAGTTCAATTCATCAACTTTGTTCCCTTGAGAAAATAAAAGGACAAAACAAGAATTTGATTAATATTTAAATAACTTAAAATATCATTACCAAAACATAAATTGAAATCCCTTGAAAAGCATTGAGAGATTAAATTATTTTTTTTAAAAAAGAACATAAATTTAGCAAATATTTAAAAAAGCTAAGATTTAATTTAATTATATTTAAATTGATAATAGCTTAAAATATCATTACCCAAAAGCCCACGTGACAAGCTCAGAAGAACAAACCCCCGAAGGCGTGGGCCGTGCGGCGGATAACTTGAAGATTTTCCGGAGAAAACGAGGATGCAAATCAAGCGACGCCAGCCTATACAACGTACTTCTCTTCTCTGTTTAATGGCGTGATATCTATATATCGAACTAGATTCATCCACTGTCGTCAACTGCTATAAAAACTCCTCTCCGAGGCCGAAGACGCACTAACCGCCTTTTTTTAGCCTCCCTCAAGAACATAAGCATTTTCTTTTTCACTATTCAACCGCAAAAATGGCATCCGCCTTCTCATGCAGATGCTCCATAGCCCTCGCCTCGCTTTCCAGGTGAGTTCTTGTCGAAACATTTTTACTTTTGCTTCACAATATCATCTCCTCGTCTTTCTTTTTTAATTCTGTCCTACAGGGTCAAGATGTTTCAAATGCGTATAGGCCACAAATAGCAAACTCATGGTCTGGTTTCTCCCGAGGTCGAACTTTAAACTCTTGTGGAAGAGCCCTGACATCAAAACTAAACTATGCACCAAGTTTCCCTGCTACCTGTCGTAACCGTCTTTCGGTTGGGGCCCGAAATTAGGTTTTGACTTGAAAAATGTGGATTGGAGTCACCACCGATCTTTTATTTTAAAACAAATAGGTAGATCAGATACCTTGCTTCTTACCTGATCTGCGTTTTACCAAAGATGTGTCGGATTCGGGAGTCGGTTACGGACAATGAAGGATTAGCACCCTTGAACCGCCCTTTCGGTACCAATTAATTTGCCGGTTGTCTTTAGTAGCGAAAATTAAAAATTTAAATTTAAAACATCGATTCGAATAATTACCTTGATCGATTAAAAAAATTCCCCTAACAAGTAAAAAATGTTAGATAAGAAATATTAAATAAACCAAAAGGAAAAATAAAATAAAAATTAAAAAATGGAAAGTAATAAACAAAAGAAGTAAGATCCCATAATAGATGAATGACCATATGTTGAATTTACCCAAAGTTCAAAAGCATGGGTTTTTGTTTAAACTCACGCAACTAAAAGCCAAATAATGGCTTTTATATTCATTTTCCATATATGATATATGTCAAACAAACATGGGCCCCTCTCCTTGGTTGTACATTTTGCATATTCCCAGAAAAGCGACTGCAAGATCACCGCTACATCGCCTCAGCTCCTCAACAGTATCGGTTTGTTTGAGTCTTCTTCGGAGTGGCACGGTCGACGGTCCTTCTCGTAAGTCTCCGTCCACTGGAACTCATCATTGCTGGAAATAGATCTGAAACATAAACGGCAAGAGCTCTGGCCATCCATTCTCCGGCAAAATACTAGAAGCAAGCTCGGGGAGGAGAATAGCGACCATGGCACGAGCCTTGGGTTGATTGCAGGCTTGGAGGATATACGCGAGGCGGAGGCATAGGGCATCGGGGTAGGATTGCTTGCATAGATTAACAATGCCTGGGTGTGAGACCGTTGCTCATTCAATGACAAAATCACGTGGGAAACTTGGGTTTTGAATGGAGCCGGGTCGTGTCCCCAGATGAGAGCGAGCTACGATTGCTGGTTCATGGCGGCGTAAGAGAATAAGAAGATAACGGTATTGATTCCCTTAGTCGTGCCCCTGCTTCCAGCTTTCTTCCTCTTCGTCTTCCTCTAAAACCTCGTCATTATCTTTCAATCGGTGTTTTGATCTTCGCTCTTGCTTCTATCGCTTTCATTAACCTCGACCATTTTAGATATTAAAAGATAAGAGCCTTTTACAATCAAAGAGAGAAGAAGCTGATATTCACGTGGCACCCCTTTTGTGTTTTTCTCTTTGTGCCCCCCTTTTTCTTGTTGATTTATATGTGTTTAAATAGCCAAGTGATTGGCTATTTTTAGATAGATTTAGAGTCTCATTTGGACTCAAATGCTTCAGTTTTAGAGTTCTATTCGAACTAAAAAATCATCCTTGCTGATTTAGTGCCGAGAATTCCGGGGATATAGTTGTTAGGTGAAAATTAGTGTCTACAGCTGCCCCTCTTTGTCCTTTTTCGTGGAACGAAAAATAGGACAAAGATAGAAGGATACAAATTTTCGTTCAATGGAGTTGAAGAATAACTCCCTGTCGATTTGAGTTGCGGATAGCCCCTCCGCCGCGAAGTCGAGCCTGGAATTGGACATTCTTCGTCATGAAGTTGAAATCCAAGGTAAGTTCCATTGCTCCGAGTCCAATATCCTCCACTGTGAAGTTGAAACTGGATTTGGAACTGGAAAATTGTTTGTTGAAAACCAGTCGTCCCTTAGTTGTGAAGTTGAACTTGTGTTGTCTTGAGTCTAATATCCTTCGTTGTGAAGTTGAAATTGGCTCTGAAATTGAGAAGTTATTTGTTGACAACCAGCGGTCCCTTCGTCGTGAAGTTGAACTTGCGTTGTCTGGAGTCCAATATCCTTCGTTGTGAAGTTGAAATTGGCTCTGAAATTGAGAAGTTATTTGTTGACAACCAGCGGTCCCTTCGTCGTGAAGTTGAACTTGCGTTGTCTGGAGTCCAATATCCTTCGTTGTGAAGTTGAAATTAACTCTGAAATTGAGAAGTTGTTTGTTGACAACCAGCGGTCTCTTCGTCGTGAAGTTGAACTTGCGTTGTCTGGAGTCCAATATCCTTCGTTGTGAAGTTGAAATTGACTCTGAAATTGAAAAGTTGTTTGTTGACAACCAGCAGTCCCTTCGTCGTGAAGTTGAACTTGCGTTGTCTGAAGTCCAATATCCTTCGTTGTGAAGTTTAAATTGACTCTGAAATTGAGAAGTTGTTTGTTGACAACCAGTGGTCCCTTCGTCGTGAAGTTGAACTTGCGTTGTCTGGAGTCCAATATCCTTCGTTGTGAAGTTGAAATTGACTCTGAATGAAATTTTGTTGATTGAAAACCAGCGGTCCCTTCGTCGTGAAGTTGAACTTGCGTTGTCTAGAGTCCAATATCCTTCGTTGTGAAGTTGAAATTGGCTCTGAAATTGAGAAGTTATTTGTTGACAACCAGCGGTCCCTTCGTCGTGAAGTTGAACTTGCGTTGTCTGGAGTCTAATATCCTTCGTTGTGAAGTTGAAATTGGCTCTGAAATTGAGAAGTTATTTTTTGACAACCAGCGGTCCCTTCGTCGTGAAGTTGAACTTGCGTTGTCTGGAGTCCAATATCCTTCGTTGTGAAGTTGAAATTGGCTCTGAAATTGAGAAGTTGTTTTTTGACAATCAGCGGTCCCTTCGTCGTGAAGTTGAACTTGCGTTGTCTAGAGTCCAATATCCTTCGTTGTGAAGTTGAAATTGGCTCTGAAATTGAGAAGTTGTTTGTTGACAACCAGCGGTCCCTTCGTCGTGAAGTTGAACTTGCGTTGTCTGGAGTCCAATATCCTTCGTTGTGAAGTTGAAATTGACTCTGAATGAAATTTTGTTGATTGACAACCAGCGGTCCCTTCGTCGTGAAGTTGAACTTGCGTTGTCTGGAGTCCAATATCCTTCGCTGTGAAGTTGAAATTGGCTCTAGCTAGAACCTGCAAAGTTATGCATATATGTGATGAGATGGATGCAATGTAAAATGCATATGCAACATATGTTATTTTTGGGCCCTGGAGAGAAATCTCGATCTCCGGTTTCCTTTCTGGAATCTTGATTCTTGAATCTTCAAGCTCTGATCTCTGATCTTGAATTCTTTAAATGTTCAAATCTGATGTGCACATTCTATTTTTGATTTGAGAAATGCTTCTCGACCATCTCAAGTATGTGCATGAGCTGAGTGTAAAGGTTCAGATGATGCTTCAAGAGAAGTTGTCTCGAAAGAGATAGAATTCGTTTCAAGGGAAACGATCTCAAATGTATCTGTTGTTTCATGAGAAACGGTCTCAAGGGAAACAAAATTTTGTTTTAAGGGAAATAAATTCGAAGATTTTGTGTTTCAAGATAAACTGTTTCAAGGGAGACAAAATTTGTTTTAGGGGAAATAAATTCGAAGATTTTATTTCAAGGGAAACTATCTCAAGAGAGACGGAATTTATTTCAAGAGAAACTGTCTCAAGAGAGACAAAACTTGGTTCCAAAAGAAATTGTCTCAAGGGAGACAAAATTTGTTTCAAAGAAAACATATTCAAATATTTTGTTTCAAGGGAAACTGTCTCAAGAGAGACAAAATTTGTTTTAAGGGAAACTGTCTCAAGAGAGACAAAATTTGTTTCAAGGGAAACTATCTAAGAGAGACGAAATTTATTTCAAGGGAAATGTGTTCAATGTTTATGGTTCAAGAGAAACTGTCTCAAGGGAGAAATTTTTTTGTTTCAAGTGAAACTATCTCAAGCGAGATAAAATCTTCTTTAAAAACAATCTTGAGTGAAATTAAATGCCTTCTTTCGAGTGAAACAGTCTCAAGTGAGACAAAGTATGTTTTAAGAAAAGCAATCTCAAGGGAGATAATCATCTGCATTAAATGAGAATGTCTCAAGCGAGACAAAATTTTTATTGGAAATGTCGAATCTGAATATGAATGTCGACCTTTCAATCTGTCGAGTTGGTCGAAGTGTAGCTTCTTGCTGCTGAGTTAAGCAACCAACATGAATCTTTAAAGGTTCTTTTGAATTGAGTATCCTTCGTCTTGAAGTCGAAACTTGACTCTAAAAGCTTTAAAAAAAATATGTATGTGGAAAATGATAAATATGATGCTCTAAAATGTATGCATAAGATGCATGTAACATGAATTGGTTATATTTTATCTCCTGAAAAATGTCTGATAATTTGCATTAGGATGTTGAATCCAAAAATGCCCCAATATTTAATGTTGAATCTTCAACGATGCCCTAAATGTTCCTCATTTCTTGCTTCAGTATTGATTCTGAGCATGAGTTTTGTGTCTAAAAGTCACATGTCATTTTCCAAGATCCACTCTAGAGAGACTGTATTGTTTGAAAAAATGTTTTTCTTTCTCTTTTAGTTTCAAAGTTATGAAAATATCAATTAAAAGAGTTTTGAAAAATGTTTGATCCAAAGTTTTAAAAATATTGTCACTTTCACGATTTTACAATTGAGACGAATCATAAACTAGAGTTCATCGGATATCAAAGAATTAATTATATTGTTAATCTTTCAATGAATTATAGCTATTTGGCAAGTGCCAAGATCAAAGCTATTTTTGGGAAGTGGTTAAGTAAGGAAATGATAAAAAAATCTCAGGTTATTATGTTTGGTCAAAGGTTTGGCATTTGATGCTCATAGGTTTGGCATTTGATGCTCAACGGTTTGATGGGGTAGCTTGCATGCTCCTCTACTGGAAGTGTTCTCTGACTCCCAACCTTCGTGGTCACACTCGGGTTGTGTGATGTCGTATCAAGGAATTTGTGTGATCGCCTCAGTTGCACAATTTTTATATTCAAGCCGTCTTTTCAGGTTTTCAACTCGAACCCTCCTTTGGTTTCAAGACGTTATTCAGGATTTACGTCTTGAACCCCCCTTTGTTATTTTTCTCTACCATGCATTAATTACATTGTTTTTTGCAAACAAAGATTAATCCTGATGGGCGGGATGAAATCTGAAGATAATCTCTTATGTTTAGAAATCCATGTATGATTAGAAAGGACTTTTAAGGCACATAATGTAGGTTAGGGTTTATGGTTATGAAAGAAAAGGATAAATAGGCCCAAATAAGTGTTTCAGGGTGTTGAACCAAGGATCAATTCATTCTGATGCCTTCAATCATGTCCTGCTCAAAATGTCTCTCTCTTGATGCTCTATGATCTTTGAGTGAAGTGATTCAGTGATTCGGGAATGATTGTGCTTGATCAATCTCATAGTTTGAAGCTTGATGTGCCATTTCAAACAAGTGTTTCAGGGTGTTGAACCAAGGATCAATTTATTATGATGTCTTCAATCCTGCTCAAAATGTTTCTCTCTCTTGATGCTCTATGATCTTCGAGTGAAGTGATTCAGTGATTCGGGAATGATTGTGCTTGATCAATCTCATAGTTTGAAGCTTGATGTGCCATTTTTTTAGGGAATCTTTGCATGTGTTTTTTGTCCCTTTTTCTTTTTGATTTTTTTTCTTGTTTCTCTTTTTTCTTTGTTTTTTTGCTTTTTTGCTTCTTTTCTTTTTTGTTCTTGATTGGATCTTCGCACTTGCCATTTGGTCCACCTTTTGGTATCTCATCTGAATCAATTTCTTCGCTCATGTGAGCATATTTCTTCCACCTTGCCCCCCAATGTGGAGGGTGATCCTTGGTTAGGGTTGAATCAGAAGAAAAATACTACAGGCTCAAAAGGGGACACAAGGGATATATTTTTTTCTCCTGTTGTGAAGGGATAAAGAAAGAATGCCGTTCATCATTTCATACATGTAAATCTTCACCGAAGAGGTATCCCCAGGGGGATAGATTTTCAAGATTAATTCTATTCACATGAAAACAGTGTAATTAATGCATGATAGAATTATTTCGAATGAATTTTTCTTCTTCTTTTTCCAGATGTCGCAATGTTCAGGCTCCCCGCGAGATACCCCAAGTTGGTTCTTTAGAAGAATGCTCATGTTAAAATGAACAACTCAATGCCTTGGGTTTTAATGGTAAGAAAGGTTATTTTTGAGTCTAAAAAAGACAGTGGTGGGATCTTATTGACTCAAAGAAAGGTGTGGGTGTATCAAAAAGATAAAGGTAATGTTCAAGAATTTCAAAGGGAGGTATTGTCAAAATTTGGTCTTTTTGGTAATGACCATGAGTTATTTTGGGTAAAGAATCAAGGTATTTTGTTTTGGGGTTTGAGACGGGATAAGAAAAGTCTAACCTTGCCATATGTCAAAAATATATAATTCTTGAAGAATTAAAAGAATCCTTAATTCATTTAATATTCGAAGAACTAAAGATTAGAATTTGTTCAATTGCTCCACCTTAGAAAGTAGCATAAATTCAATCCTTTAAAAGATTAAGCAAACGATGAAAGATTAGAGACGTGTTTAAACAAAACAATCCTTTAAGTGCAAATGGTATATGCCATGCCCCCTTCTTCGGCCGTTTATGCCCCTGAATCCATCAGGTTTTGGATCTTGCGCTTCAGCGCCTTATAGTTCTCAGAGGAATATTTGGGGCTTCTTATGTGGTAATACCTAACAGCTTCAACATCGTAGTCCTTAGGATATAGGGATTCTTTTCTTAGATCATCCTGGCCGGCTTTGTCCTACCATCAGCTGATCAGGCTCTTTAATGTTACAATCTTGCTTCCATGTGGTTAAATCCACTTCATCGAGTCCTTCATGACTTAATTTCATGTTTGTGAAAATGCTTGAAAATGTAGATGAAGATGCAAAAAGGCAAAAATGCAAAATGCAAGAATGCATGAAATGTTCGAGGCATTGATCCAGAAAAGTGTCCATTATTATAAATAATCTTTACTTATACAAAAATGGTTTATCTTGTAAGAGACATAAAAACGATCAAAGGTACATTCAGACTAAATCCTCTAGACCCCAAACAACTTCTAATAGATTGACAAGTCTTATGTCTTCATCTGTCACTGGTTGTATGCCTTGTCGGACCATTCCAGCTTCCCTTGCCAGGCCGTGTAGATGACGAGATGCCTTCTGTACTTGATCCAGGAAGTCTCGGATGACTGTATCTCTGGCCTTCACCCTTTGTTGTGCTTGCTCCCAATGGAAACGCCACTATAAACCTCCGTCGAATAGCACTATCTGAAGCTCGCTCACTTTCTTCTTGAACCCATATACAATAGCTTCTAACTCAGCTATTGTTTTATCATCTCTCTCATGTTGTTTCTCCATATTAGCCATCTGGATTCTCAAGCATTGGTTTTGATGCTGACTGTCTGCTAAGCGCCTCTGGGCAGTCTTTATCTGTTCCTTCCAAGCTCTCTCATCAGGCCCTTCGAACTTTCTTTTCAGGCTATGAGCTTCGTCTTTCCAGTATTCAGAAACCACTTTTAACTTAGAGTTATCCTTGACTTTATCTTGATACCCATTTCTCAAGTCTTCGAGCTCAAAACAGACTTTTTTCTGTTCTTTTTCAAGTTTATCTGCTCGATCTTTCTGAGAGTCAACATCTAGCTTCCACTAATAGCGCTCAGCTTCAAGCTCCTTTACCCTCTGCTTCAGCACATTATTCACAGCTTCAAACTCTATCTTGGCTATCTCAAGTTCAGAAAAGACGGGCCTGAGATGTTCTTCCAGTGTTCAGGTGTCCTCACAGTCTGGCACTGGGATATTGTCATTTTTTCTCAATCTTCGCCACTCCATATAGTCCGGAGTAAGCATGTTTCTGGCAGCTACAACATCTATCCGAAATACTTTCTTCCATGAATCGACTACTTCCTTGATCATCTTCTTATAGTTGTCACCGTGATACTCAAACTCTGATTTAGCTAGTCCGCATGTTACTGGGACAAACTAACGTGCCCAATAATGTCTAAGTGCTAACAATGGAGCATACCCAACTGCATCCTAAAGTTCAGGTAAGGTCATAGTGTCAGAGTCCCCACATTGGAAAAGAACGACACTGAGGAACAACCAGGGGGCTCTCCAAGTAATATCTCGGTCTTGATAGATGAGTGAAGACTTTCATCCACTTCTCTTTTGAAGTTCCTTCATGCCATTTCATGGTGATGAACTCTCTCAAAGGTGAATACATAGTGCTAAATCAGTGGAAGGCAACCTAATTAGTCTTCCAGAAGTGGTTGTGAATCCAGACTTGAAGGAGCTGAACACATCCAATGAATCTACCTCTGCCAGCTCTTCGGCAATGGTTGAGAGACCGAAAGGTCTCGGCTAAGATGGTTGGTGTTGGGTTGACTCGTTTCGGAAGTTACTCAAATAGTTCCACCACGACTGCGTCAATGCATCCCAAAATCTTCGGAAAAGCCATACAGACCTAGTGCAAAAAAAGTCTATAGTCTTCCATTCTTCAGGGTGGTCATTTATTAGTTTTCTTATGTGGATACACTGAATTCCTTGCCCGTTACCTTTGTTTCGGAGTCGGTCAGTCACCCAATTTTCATCAACTCCTACAATCTTAGCCAGTCTGTTCTTGAAAGGCTGACTCTTGATATGTTTGATGTAGGCTCGCTCCAGTTTAATGCTTTCACAGTGCAATAGTGTAGTATACTCCTCGATGGTAGGTACCATGTCCTCTTGGTTAAAAGTGAAGCAACTGTATCCCTGGTTCCAGAATTGAACCAAGGCTCTGATTAAGGGCTCACCGGCCTTAACATGAAGCAAAAGTGCAATGTCACCATACCGCTGACTGAACTTCTATTTTCGATCATTCTTCCAACAGTCCCAGATGTCTCGAAGTTCTTGCACATTGTTCTATTTTAGGCTGATAGAGGCATAGCTAACAAGCTCTGACACATAACTTTCTTGAAGATTGTCTCCCTTTTCTTTCTGAGTCTTCTCGGACCATAGTTGTACCTCAGGGTTTTTAATCTCCTGTATTACAACACCTTTGTCCATTAATACAGATTATTTATTGTTAACGACGTTTTTTGCTGGATCAACACCTCTTTTGAATGATGCAGATGATGGAAATAAAATAAAATAGAGGAAAAAAATGAAAAGAGTTAGTAAGGTAAAGATAATAATCAAAGCAATCATGAAAATAAAAGTCCTACCCCACATGATATCTACCCCACATGCTTATTATTCCTACCCGAACATGATCTCTATCCCGCAAGTTGATTTTGAACAAGTCCTAACCGCATAAATTTCTAGTTCACATGTTTTGAACAGAAAGTAAAGCAGAAAATAATTTCGGCATCCTAGGATTTAAAATGAGGTTTTGGGGTGGGCTCTAATTCTCCATGGTCTCCCAGTTCGGGTTCTAAAAAAAATGGTACCCGAGTTCTCCTTGCTGGCGCCCCCTTAGGCTTGCCAGACCCTTAGTCCTAAGCCCATTACAAGCTTATGTGGACTAAGTTAAACTCGAGAGGAAACATTCCCTTATGCCCATACGGAGAATAAATTCACACGAAGGCACAAGGTATATGAATCCCGAAGGTTATTTGCTAGGCCCATACGGAGAATAAATTCACACGAAGGCGTCGCTTTCACCCCTACTTAAATAGGGTTTGGAGCTCGGGTATAGAGCCTTTAGATGAACAACAAGTTTGGGAGTCTAAAATCATTAGAAAACTGTTAGTACAACTATTTACTCGAAAAAAAATAATAAAAGATAAATAATAAGAATCGAAGAATTAAATTAAAATTTAAACTTATAATTTTCGCTTAAAAAGACAACAAAAAATTAATTCGGCCTGACTCACTTACCTGTCCCCAGCGGAGTCACTAAGCTGTCGTAACCGTCTTTCGGTTGGGGCCCGAAATTAGGTTTTGACTTGAAAAATGTGGATTGGAGTCGCCACCGATCTTTTATTTTTAAAACAAATAGGTAGATCGGATACCTTGCTTCTTACCTGATCTGCGTTTTACCAAAGATGTGTCGGATTCGGGAGTCGATTACGGACAATGAAGGATTAGCACCCTTGAACCGCACTTTCGGTACCAATTAATTTGCCGGTTGTCTTTAGTAGCGAAAATTAAAAATTTAAATTTAAAACATCGATTCGAATAATTACCTTGATCGATTAAAAAAATTCCCCTAACAAGTAAAAAATGTTAGATAAGAAATATTAAATAAATATTAAATAAACCAAAAGGAAAAATAAAAAAAATAAAAAAATGGAAAGTAATAAACAAAAGAAGTAAAAACCCATAATAGATGAATGACCATATGTTGAATTTACCCAAAGTTCAAAAGCATGGGTTTTTGTTTAAACTCACGCAACTAAAAGCCAAATAATGGCTTTTATATTCATTTTCCATATATGATATATGTCAAACAAACGTGGTCCCCTCTCCTTGGTTGTACATTCTGCATATTCCCAGAAAAGCGACTGCAAGCTCACCGCCACATCGCCTCAGCTCCTCAACAGTCTCGGTTTGTTTGAGTCTTCTTCGGAGTGGCACGGTCGACGGTCCTTCTCGTAAGTCTCCGTCCACTAGAACTCATCATTGCTGGAAATAGATCTGAAACATAAACGGCAAGAGCTCCGGCCATCCATTCTCCGGCAAAATACTAGAAGCAAGCTCGGGGAGGAGAATAGCGGCCATGGCACGAGCCTTGGGTTGATTGCAGGCTTGGAGGATATACGCGAGGCGGAGGCATAGGGCATCGGGGTAGGATTACTTGCATAGATTAACAATGCCTCGGCGTGAGACCGTTGCTCATTCAATGACGAAATCACGTGGGAAACTTGGGTTTTGAATGGAGCCGGGTCGTGTCCCCAGATGAGGGTGAGCTATGACTGCTGGTTCATGGCGGCATAAGAGAATAAGAAGATGCCGGTATTGATTCCCTTAGTCGTGCCCCTGCTTCCAACTTTCTTCCTCTTCGTCTTCCTCTAAAACCTCGTCATTATCTTTCAATCGGTGTTTTGATCTTCGCTCTTGCTTCCATCGCTTTCATTGACCTCGACCATTTTAGATATTAAAAGATAAGAGCCTTTTACAATCAAAGAGAGAAGAAGCTGATATTCACGTGGGACCCCTTTTGTGTTTTTCTCTTTGTGCCCCCCCTTTTGCTTGTTGATTTATATGTGTTTAAATAGCCAAGTGATTGGCTATTTTTAGATAGATTTAGAGTCTCATTTGGACTCAAATGCTTCAGTTTAGAGTTCTATTCGAACTAAAAAATCATCCTTGCTGATTTAGTGCCAAGAATTTCGGGGATAGAGTTGTTGGGTGAAAATTAGTGTCTACACTACCCAACTTTCTTTATTTTCTTCGGTTAAGTATGAGAGAATTGTTTGCAAGTCCATGGCCAATGCAAGTACTTTATTATCGATTTCTTTACAGTTCTTTTGGTTTTCATTTGGAATAGTTTCCATCATCTTAGAGATTTTTGGGATTTTATTTAGGAAGTTGAGTTGCAAGCAAAAGTGACAACCAAGTGCTTCTTTGATGTCGAAATTGGAGGTGAAACTGTTGGTAGAATTGTGATGGGTCTTTTTGGGGAAGTTGTTCCAAGAACTGTTGAGAACTTCCGTGCCCTCTACACAGGCAAGATGAGCTAAGAATCCCATATCCACTTTTTGAAAGCTTGGTATTTTGTGCATATAGGGTTTTTGTTTCCTCTTTTTCAGGGAAGAAAGGGTATGGTTACAAAGGATGCTCCTTCCATCGTATTATTAAAGATTTCATGATCCAGGGTGGTGATTTTACTGAAGGAAATGTACATTCTGTCTTCATTTCTCTATTGGCTTTCTAAAGATGTACTAGTATCCTTTTTCTAAGAGGAATTTCCCATTACTAAGTAGAAAACTGGTGCATTTGCTGGCTGCAGGGAACTGGTGGAATGAGTATTTACGGATCCAAGTTCGAAGATGAGAGCTTTGCCTGCAAGTTGTAGAATAAGCATGCTAAGCTCAAATTTTGGGAGTTTCATTCTATGTTGTTACGATACTCTATATTCCATAATGAACTGCTCTCCCCTAGTTATGATAATTTGAGCTTTTTATCTACAGTGAAGCATGTTGGACCTGGACTAGTAAGCATGGCCAATGCAGGTCCTAATGCCAATGGGAGCCAATTCTTCATTTACACAGTAAAGGTGAGCTAGCTGTTGCAGCCTTAATTTCTTTTGTTCATGATGTATCTGTTGGTAATGTTCAATCCCACATAGTATTAGAAATACTATTGGGAATGAGTATTTATGGTTTGGATTTTCCACTTCCTTGTTGAGTGAAAGAGAACAAGGGAGACTCTCGCGCACCGCCGTCGCCGTCCGTCTCGGCTCGGCTTGTGGTCGTATTTCCTCTTGGAAAAATGTGATGATCTCTTTAAGGCTAATATGTTGAATATCATGAATGAAAATATGATAGACACTATTGCTACTAAGAGTATGTTAAGTGATGTAACTTCTTAAAAACTTTGAGAATATAATTATGTGTAAACAAAACTTGAGTTTGTTAAAATATAGTTTTATGGCTAAAACTCATAACAAACTTTACTCTAGTATGATTGAGTATTTGTTTACACGTTTTACAAGACACTTATGGATATCCTAAAATGTTAGAAAAGTGGGGTGTAATGTATATTAAATGCATAAACTCAAATAGAAAATATTTTATCCACTTCTTCTAGTATTCCTGCTAGGTCTTCTCAAGAAATTAATTTCGAGCCTAGAAGAAGTAAAAGGCTATTTGGACCAAATTTTATCACTTCCTTTATTTCTGAGATAAATGATTTAGACTCTCTTTCTGATCATATAGTTTAAATGTTATATGAGGATCCTAAAAAAGCTATAAGATCTATCGATGATAGTTTCTAAAAACGCTTTTTGATGAACTAGAATCGATAATGTCTAATCATACTCGAGAATTAATTGACTTGCCTAGAGGACTTAAACCAATCTGTAGCAAATGAATCTTCCGGAAGAAAATAAGACCAGATGGTTTGATCCAGTGGTACAAGGCAAGGCTAGTTGTCAAAGGGTTCACTCAAAAGTTTGTTTTAGACTACTTTGATTCTTACTCTCCCGTTATGAACATCTCAATGATCCGTACATTATTTGCACTACCTCCATTCATAAGTTGTGAGTACATCAAATGGATGTTAAGACTGTATTTCTGAATGGAGATCTAGATAAGGAGATCTATATGGAAACAATGGTATAAGAAATTTCATAAAACTATACTTAGTTTTGGTTTTGTCGTGAATGGTTTGGATGATTGTGTGTATTCGAGAATGTTTGGTACTGATTACGTCATCATAAGTTTTGTATGTTGATGACATGTTGATTTTCAGTTCTAACATTGAGTCTATTAGCAAAACAAATAATTTATTGTCCACTAAATTTGAGATGACAGATATGGGAGAAGTTGATGTAATCTTAGGAGTCAAAATTATTGGAAAGGGATTTTCTTTATGTCAAACACACTATCTTGAGAAAGTGTTAAAGAAATTTAACAGTTTTGATATCGTCCCTGTTCGAACCCTTGTGACACTAGCATATATCTCTTTAAGAATAAAAGAAGTAGCGTTTCCCAAATTGAATATGCTAAATTAATTGGGAGCTTAATGTTCTCAATGAACTATACTCTGCCTGATATTGCTTATGCTGTGAGTAGACTGAGTAGATATACTCATAATCCGAGTGGTGAGCACTGGATTGCTCTTAAACGCTTACTGAAGTATCTTAAGGGTACTTTGGATTGAAAACTTGAGTTTGTTGGCTTTCCTGCGGTACTAGAAGGATATTGTGATGTCAACTGAGTTTTTGATAATGATAAGGTAAGCTCTACGAGCGGGTATGTTTTTACTTTGGGTGGAGCAGCAATCTCGTGAAAATCATCAAAGCAGACTTGTATTGCTCGTTCTACCATTGAGTCAGAGTTTATAGCTCTTGACCTAGTTGGGCAAGAAGCCGAGTGACTCAGAAGCTTCTTAGCAGATATTCCATTGTGGAGAAGACCGACTCCTCCAGTTTCATTGTTGTGTGATTCACAAGCTGCGATATGTGTGGCTAAGAACCAAACTTACAATGGTAAGAAAAGACACATTCGCATAAGACATGAATCAGTTAGACACTTAATAAAGAATGGAGTGCTCTCTTTAGAGTATGTGAAGTCGGAAAGAAACCTAGCAGATCCTTGGTCCTAGATTCGTCGAGGGGGATGGGTCTAAAGCCCATTGGTTGAGGAATTCATGGTGGATACCCAACTTAGTTATCTAAGTTCTATGTGGTCAAACGAAACCATGGAAAGACTCATAGTGCACATTCCTACTGCTTATCCCTATGATGAATAATGTGCATGCCTAGGATGAGCTTAATTGCTCTTAATAAATTCATAGCCCAGACTTCAGGCGGTCTTAGTGAGAAAGACTTGATGAATTTATCGATTTTGGCTGAATATCTATTCTTAATAAGTTCATAACCCAGAGTGAATGGATATTCCTAAATGAGAAGGAAATAATGAACTTATCGACAGAAAGGTTGAGTTTGTTAAACTCTTAATAAATTCAAATCCAAGTATTTGGATGGTTCTAGTGAGAAGGACTTATTGAATTTACCGATAAATGAGGTTGAATATTTATTCTTAATGACTTCTTAGCTCAGAGTTTGGGTGGTTCATTAATAATGAACTTGAAAAAAGTTATCATACCCTTTGTGAGGTTGAGTTATTGTAAAAGCTCCTAATTATTTCATATCCCTGTTAAGGGTGGTTTATATCGAGATAAACTTGATGAAATAACCTATGTAAGTGAGAAGGGTTAGCCACCTTCTATGAAAAATATTGGGTCATTTTTCTAGCACACTTACTAGAATCCTGAGGTAAGATGGCCAAATATATACTTTTGTATATATATATATATATATATATCTTACACATCGAGGACTCAGGTGGATGAAGGGGTTAGCTGTGTGTTATGAGTTTACCCCCATCTTAGAAAATTCCAGACTAGTTTCACTTATCTAAGAGAAAGATTGCTCATTATCACTATGTACTAGTTCCAGATACGTTCACTAGTGCTTAAGCAAGTAATCTCGCTATTGCTCTTCTGGAAAGTTTGTTTTCGAGTTTCAGAAGAATTCTTTCGCATTAGTGGGGGAATGTTGGTAATGCTCCCACATAGTATTGGAAATACTATTGAGAATGGGTATTTATGGTTTGGATTTCTCACTTCTTTGTTGAGTGAAAGAGAACAAGGGGGACTCTTGCGCGCCGCCGTCCGTCTCGTCTCGACACGGCACGGCTCGGCTCGTGGTCGTGGTAATACGTGTCTTCAACACGTCCGCGCGGACACTATATTTTTAGAGAAAATTCTTGAAGAATTTCTCTTTGAAAGAAACAAATGGAAAAATGTGAAAGATTTCAACTGATATTTATAGGCTGTTGAGGACTGTTTAAATTTAAATGATAACAACTGGTTTATGAGAGTTATCAGAAATTAAACAGCTTTTCCTAAATTAAATAAAAAACGTTAAGATGCATCTGGACTGATTTCCAGCTTTGTACAAAGGGGACAAGCTGTTAATATCAGGAGTTACAAGAGTTATTTGATTTAATTACAGGGGTTACATGATATAATTTCGGGAGTTATAACAGCTGAATAATGATGCAATGAACCTGAACTATTTCTGAGTCAAGTTCATCTAGACGTTTCAGCTG
Source organism: Hibiscus syriacus (assembly GCF_006381635.1). NCBI lineage: Eukaryota > Viridiplantae > Streptophyta > Magnoliopsida > Malvales > Malvaceae > Hibiscus > Hibiscus syriacus. The sequence continues at coordinate 68,372 of NW_024062302.1, read as the reverse complement.
TTACAAAGAAGATATTTAATCCTGAAATTTTATGGACGATTTTAACCCTATTTCTAGCATATAAATAGAGAGTTATATTCAGCTTCTCAACTCACTCTCAACATTTAGAATTCACTCTCCAAGTGTTTTCTAAATATTTTCTCTGTGTGCTTTCCGATAAGAAGAACAATACCACCGGCAGTCCACTCCAATTTCGGGTGGAATTCGGAGTGACCGTGTTAACCTCGGGGGACGGTCCGCCTACTGCAACGATTACACACATCGGGGCGAATTCGTTTCTAAAGCAGTGGTTATATCACGACACGGTTTACGAATCTATTTCTTTTAATTACTGTTTATATTTCCAGTTAGTGCTAACGGTGTAGTTTTACGGTCTATTTTACCAACAATATCTCATGCCTTATTCGGATTTGATATTTATGATAGGATAGTTCCACCATTATCATTAGAAGTTCGTTTTATGGCGGACTTTGAGAATCAAGAATGCGTAAATGTTCACTCGAAGACTTAGATTTTGCTTCATGAGTCGAGTATATCTTATTAGTTGCAAACTTTGAATCGATTACTTACCCTGCACTTGTATATTCTACTTATAGCTGAATACTGGCCAGCTCTGCTGATATTTAGCTAATTGATCATATTGCCGAATCAGTTGCAACGCACAAATATTCATACGCCCCAGTTTTTTTTAGCTTAAGTTGGTTTAATTTAGATATAGTTTATCCAGAGATAAAGACTCCTAAAACAATATGCACTCTTAATAACGCAGTAAACATGGTTAGGACTCTAATACAATTTGACATTTACAGACTCCATGGCTGGACAATCGGCATATTGTTTTCGGACACGTTATTGATGGAATGGATGTTGTGCGCAAACTAGAATCCCAAGACACAAGCAGGTCAGTTACCCCGAAGGTGCCATGCAGAATTGTGAATTGTGGGGAGCTACCGTTAGAAGGCTAACTACCTCCACAAAAACATGGAATGCACTCTTTTTCCTCTTCTTCTCTCTAGCAGGATGAGTTTACCTGATAATATGTAATTTCTGAGAGAAATTTGGATGATATTCTTTAAGCTCTCGACATGGTTGTGCTGTTCTTATCAATTTTAGGTCAATACAAGCCTGCAGATTTTATCAAAGCCTCGTAATGGAACATCTGATCTTACTAATTTTAAAACATTTCCCATCAATATTAGTTATTTCTAGTTCTCAATATTATAAGCTCAAGATAATTTCTCATGTACCTGATGATATGTGATTTCTGAGAGAATTTTGGATGATACACTGTGTGAAAGATTACATGAAAGCAAGGCAATCCCATCAATATTAACCATAGAATCAGAGAGAGAACGGTCTCAAACACTTGGAGAAAGAAAAAATTCACTAGAAGACATGAATGAAATGTCTGAGGTTGATGCACTATCCAGGAAATGGGTGATGGGGCCTGTTCATAATACATGTTTTTGATGTTTGAGGTTGATGCTGAAATGGCTGAGGTGGTGAGCATATTTTCTCTTTCTTTCTTACTCTATGAATGTGCTTAACAAAATCTGATCCGAAACAATAATGACCGATTGTTGAAAATTTTATATTTCTTTTTTACTCTTATGAATTGTTATACTTTAATCTGATGACCAAAATAGAAACATGGTGAAAGTTGGGTGATATTTGTAGTTTTATCCTAAAGATAAACTAATTCCTCCATTCTGTTTAATCGGGACTAGGTTAAGGGAGGCCCAAGAAGACTGGAAATAAATATTACGGCTCACTGGGCCATAAGCCTCCACGTCCCCCTCCTTTCTTTCTTCACAATTTCATGGACACGACAAAACCCACTTTACCTGAAATACGGTTGAAACTCCAAGCCTTCGGTTTAAGACACCACACTGTTTTATTTTCGTTTCAAACGTCTCTCTGTCTTCTAATTTGCGATCTCTCTGGCTTAGTAAATTGTAGTTTGTAATAAAATCAAGGGTACACATTCACTTTTTTGTTAGGAGAAAATAGATGGTGCTTTGAATTAAACGCGCCATGAGTTCTTTGAATCAGCTAGGGCGGCTCCTGAATGGACTTGCCTTAGTAGCTAAAGAGGTCGCTAAACGCTCCCAAACGATCGAGCGCGCCAAAAGTGGCGATCTCGAAACCCTAATCGCTTCTTCCCTAAAAAACGCTCTAGTTTCGGCTACGGACCTGACGGGCTTAACTAAAGGGAAGGTGCGCGAGTTTTCCAGCGAGTTTTCCAAGCCTGGACCCAAAGAATCAGTCGTCTACTTCAACAGCTACAGTGAAGGCCGCGGCGAGGACGTTGTAAATTCTTCCTCGAACGAAACCGCACGTGGTGGCCTTACCGGCGATGAAAAGGTCGATTCTGATAAAGGCGTTAGTCATAACGGTCAACAGATTGTTGAGGAGAAAGTTGTTAATAATGGATCGGAAAGAGGATTTGAATCCAATTCGGGCAGTAAGAGCTATGTGGACGACGCCGAAGTGGTGAAAACGGCGGCAGAGGCGCCAGTACCTGTGAAGCGACGGAGGCCAAGGGAAAGGAAGGTTCCGGCTACTCCATTTTCTAGAGCATTTGGGTAAATTGTGTGTTTCTTTTAATGTTTTATCATATATTGCTACTGCAACATTATATGTTTCTTTTTTTCCTACTTTTCTAACTAGTTATTTGTTTAACATCAAAAGCTTTGCTGCTTTAGGAGCTGGTCTAGCTTGGGGAACAGTTCAGGAATCTGCCAAGAGGCTTGTTTATGGTTCTCCAAACTCAAATGAAAATCAGTCTGCTGTTTCGCCATTCTTGTCCCCTAAAAATGCAGAAAGATTGGCCCTTGCATTATGTAGGATGCGTGGGGCCGCTCTAAAAGTAGGACAGATGTTAAGCATACAGGATGAATCCCTTGTTCCAGCTCCGGTATGCTGACTTATGTTTTTTTCCTGCTGTATGTGTTACAGTGGTGTTTAATTAATGTAATTTGATAGTGTGAAAAAGTTCATTCTGGGAATGGTATACTTGTGGTTCTTTGTTGAGGATCAATTTAAAAATATGTGTTGCTGGAGGTTATGGTTTATATTTTCTGATTAATGTTACTTGCCTAAAAGACTTTGTACAGTGGCTCAATCATGTTTTCACCTTCTTTCATTTTCTGTAGATATTAGCTGCTCTGGATATTGTACGTCAAGGTGCAGATGTTATGCCAAGGAGCCAGCTCAATCAAGTATTAGATGCTGAACTTTGTCCTGGTTGGTCCACAAAGTTGACTAGCTTTGATTATGAACCCTTGGCCGCTGCAAGTATAGGCCAGGTAAGCAAAATGGTTGCATGTTTATCGTGTTGTTTTGCAGACTAAGATGTTCCCTATATGTTTTGTCTTTAACCTTTTAAGGCAGAATGTTTCTTTGTCTATATGTTGCTTCATGCTGCAAAGAGTCTTTATGTACAAAATCTTTTATCTATGCGTGGACATGACATGTTAATATCAATTACTCTTTTTATTTCTGGCATTGATGTTATTTGGTTGTAATGGATCATTTTTTAATGCTCTGGCATTTCTATTCTTTTCAACCTTCACTTGAGTTCACTGGCGTTTTATGTGATAAATGCCTTGTGCAAATTAATTTGTCTCTGGCAATTTGACGTTTGTTACTACTTACATATGGTTTCCTTCATTTGTATATATGAAATTCATTTTTTGAGTTTTTGCTTATGCTTATTGGCATTTGAAAAAAATATCATGCTTGTTTCTTCTTTTACTCTTTCTCGCGTTTCCTTCAACCTTCTCTGTTTCATCATTTCAGATGGTGTTCACTGGTGTTTTATGTGGTCATTAAATGCCTTGTGCAATTTAATTTGTCCATGGCAGTTTGATACTTGTTACTACTTGGTTTCCTTTTTTTGTATGTATGAAATTCAGTTTTAAGTTTTTGCTTATGATTATCAACATTTGAAAAATTATCATGCTTGTATGTCCATTTACTGTTTCTTGCTTTCCCATCAACGTGCTCTGTTTCATCATTTCAAACGGAATATATTGCTCAATGAGGCGATTTGGATGAAGCAACAATTGTTCCTATTTGTCTTATCATATCAATTTTAAACCGGCCATTGTTTTTCCTTTTCTAATTCTAGGTTCACAGAGCCATCACGAAGGATGGTATGGAGGTAGCAATGAAAATTCAGTACCCCGGTGTGGCAAGTAGCATTGACAGTGACATTGAGAATGTCAAACTTCTATTAGATTATACAAATCTAATTCCTAAAGGACTGTATCTTGACAGAGCAATGAAGGTATGCACTTATGTATTTGAACTTGCTTTAATAAGTTTCTAAGAGACTATGTTAAGTAAATGATTGGCCTTCCAATGTCAGTTTCATGGACACTTACAGATATTATTGAGAATCTTTTCCTTGCATTGTTTATCTTTATTCCTTCGCCTTTTAACTGGTTCTTGTCATACTTTTCCATGCCTCCTCAAAATGGGTGCTTTGTCCTGTATTTTAGTTCAACAAATTGGACGTTTATGCTTTTGAATTCTTGCAGGTGGCTAAAGAAGAATTGTCTCGTGAATGTGACTATCAGTTGGAGGCATCCAATCAGAAAAGGTTTCGTGATATGCTATCTGTCTGTGAGGGATTTTATGTTCCACTTGTTGTGGATGATCTTTCAAGCAAAAGAGTTTTGACCACAGAACTTGTTTCTGGTAATCATCGTGTGGCTTTTAGGTTCCTATTTTTCTTAAAGCATGACATTTGGATGGTGGTGTGATGTTATCTAAGTTTTCAGCGGATAAATTCTTGCAACTATATAAAAGAAAATATTTTAACTGGAAAATCTAATAGATTAATGCGTATATATCTTATCCAGCCTCTAAAACTGTTTCTAGTTTACAGGGTTGATAGAATTATCTCTTGAATCCTATTTGTTTTTCTTTGAAATGTTATTACTTGCTACAGGAGTTCCGATTGACCAGGTTGCATTGCTAGACCTAGGAGCTCGTAATTATGTTGGGAGAAAGTTGCTGAAACTGACATTAATGGAGCTTTTTGTATTCCGCTTTATGCAGGTTTCCTTTCTTTAATTTCTTTCTCCTTTTCTAAGAGGGTTTTGTTTTCGTTTCTCTCTCTTCCCTGCTTTTACAAACCATTTACATCCCTGAAGTTTATTTATGCTTTTCCATCTAAGGGTGTTTGTTACATTTAAATATAATGAAATGGTTTGGTTTGGTTAGTTCTCAATATTTTATCCAAGCCTGATGCAATCTATTCGAGGAGAATCATGACTTTGATTTTTAGTTTTTACATGATCTTCTGGCCCTTATTCTCGTAAAATGCTCTGCTTTCTTTTATTTTTGAAGTTCTGTTGAAGAAGCGATGTTCTCTCTTGTGTCTTGAACATTTACTTGTTGTGATACAGACTGATCCCAATTGGGGTAATTTCCTATTTGATGAGGCCACCAAAACAATCAACCTCATCGACTTTGGAGCAGCCCGAGATTTTCCTAAACGATTTGTCGATGATTATTTGAGAATGGTCAGTTCCCTTAAAAAGTGCTACATTTCTGCATGAATGGGAATAATCCGCCGTTTACATTTAGGTTCTAAATCAGCCATTTATTTGCCTTCGGCCATCATAGATTATACTGTTAGACCTTTTCCTGCATAAACCTCCATTGATGTAGTTTGATCTTTAGATGACTTTTCTTCAAGTTTCTTAATGGCATGAGGTGTCCGACCTTTAGTTGTGGGACGCTTTGTACCATGTTCAGAGTTGATTTTCCATATGAATGAGCTGATTGTCCTTGTATTTATTCGACCAGGTTATGGCTTGTGCAAATAATGACAGAGAAGCCGTCATTGAGATGTCACAGAGACTCGGATTCCTCACAGGGATGGAATCAGATCTAATGTTGGACGCTCACGTTCAAGCCGGTTTTGTTGTGGGATTGCCGTTCTCTAAGCCCGGTGGCCATGATTTCCGCTCAACCAATATTACTCCAAGCATTTCGAACCTCGGGGCAACAATGCTGAGGCACCGCCTTACCCCACCTCCAGATGAGGCCTACAGTCTTCAGCGAAAACTTTCGGGTGCTTTCTTGGCTTGCATTAAGCTAGGGGTTGTTGTACCATGCAGGGAATTGTTACTTGAAGTCTACGAGCAGTACCATTTTGGGGAAGATGAGGAGACTTTATCAAGTGCTGCTTCAGTTTCCTGATTTCGATTGCCTATTTACATTTGTAATAAAACTTTAGGGATGTAATTGGCCAAATTGCACATCCCGTTCAGGAAAACCATCTGTTTTCCTTTGCTCTTATTTGTTTTGTATTACCCAAAAAAAAACCTAACTGTTTAGTTAGAAAAGGCTGAGGCTTAGTGAGAAGAAAAATGTGCATAAAGTATTTAAAAAAAAACTAAGAATTAAATTCCTAGAAGAATAATCGTCTTCTTTACCGACACTTCGTATCAATATTATATCTTCCTAAATTGTCTACTCACAAAAAAAAAAGGATATGATGGGAAATAAAAAAAGATTAAATATAAAATAAGTATTTAAATTATACTGTTTTTTTAACAAGTGTTTAAAATATTTTTTTGACTAATCTTAGAGTTTAACGTTACAAATGTTATAATTTCAGGTGCACGGGTCGTTAATGATATTAATTTCCTTTGTTAAATGACACATATTACAATTTGGTGATTTTAAAATTTATTTTAAAAAAAATAAAAATATTATTATATTTATAAAAAATTAGATTCTCTTAAATTATAAAAAAACCCAAAATCTTAACCTTAACCCGTTATTGTCGTCCTTTTTGGCCATGATCATTGTCGTCGACGTAGTCCTTGCGATCCTCCTAGTGATACCTTATCTTAGTTAATGCCGATTGACAGTTAAAATTGCTTGGAATTGAGATTTTCATCCTAGAGTTTACGAGTATAAAACATTTATTTGTCATTGACCGGTCATGATTTCATAGGAATTTTGATCACCGGGGGAAGGTGAGGTCAAGTGGAGCTTCATCGACGACATAGGGCGAAGGTCGATATGGATTTAGGGGTTAAAACGAAGGTTTTCAAAGTTTTGGAGTTATTTTAAAATTTTTATGTTCTTTTAAAAAATATATTTTTAATTTTTAAATAAATTTTTTAAATAATCAAATTGTGACACATATCAATTAACAAGAAAATTAACATTATTGATAGTCCAGACACATAAAGTAGTAATATTCGTAACATTAGGCACCGAGATGAGTAAAAGAAATATTTTTTTTGTTGTCATCTCGATTCCAAGGCTTCGTCTAGACTAATCCGAACCGATTGCGTCGCATACCTAATTTTAATGAATGAATAAAATAAATACTTTAAATATTTATTCATGAAAGATAATATAATTTCAAATACTTATTTTATATTTAAACCAATAAAAAAATACCCCAAGAATTATAGGGAAAATATTCAGCACTAATATACTAATATTCAGAAACGCATATCCTACCTATAAACATAGAAGGGATCGTTCTTATAGTTTACTCAAAATAAAATTATATATGGTGTATCTACAAAAGCAGTAAATTCCAAAATTTAAATGAAAACGAAAAGCAGGGAAAAGAGAAACAAGTCATACAACGGTCTCATGTGGCTGACCAGGCAGTGAAGCCAGTCAACTCAACTTTTGCAACTTGCCTTCATCTATGCTGTTCTTTCCAAAAATGGGGTTATCGAAATCATAGCTGAAATTTCTATCCAACCATGCCTCTCTCATCGTCATTTTTCTAAGTTTTAGCTCTCTTGCAAAGCTTTTCAAACTTATCGACAGAAAAATACGTTGTTTCTTTTTTAACTTTGGTTGGTAAAGTTAGCTGTAATCTCCAAGGGAGAAAAAGAAAACAATGAAGGGAGTTTTGATATGGGTTTTGAGTTTGTGGACCGTAATTGGGGTTGGTTTGAGCCGATCTGAAGCTGGTTTAGAAGAACTCAACGCTAAAGAGGGATTACTTTCGTTCTTGGAAAAAAATGTTGTATCCCCTGGTGCCAACTCTCTTCTGGTTCCCCTCACTCTCATTCAAGGAGCTGCTTCAAAAGGAGCTGGTAAAATTTCAGAAACTTAACAGTAAATGCCTTGAAAGTTTGATTCTTTCGGTCGTTTGCTTCCTTTTGATGCCTTGGCATTCACAGTTTGTTTGGACGGGACTCCTCCTGGTTATCATCTGGACCGTGGGTTCGGGTCTGGTTCAAACAGCTGGCTCATCCAATCGGAGGTTTGGTTTCCTTCTAAAGTCACTTGGCATTTCCTATGTCAAGATAGAACCTCTAGTTGTTTGATTTCCTCGTAGCTAGTTTTAATCGCTTCACCGGACTGGATGCTTTGTTTTAGGGAGGTGGATGGTGTAATACCATTCGAAGTTGTCTCTTCCGCAAAACTACTCGATGTGGTTCATCAAAATTTATGGAGAAGCAAATAAATTTCACTGGAATTTTGAGCAATAAAGCTGAAGAAAACCCTGGTTTGTACAATTTGTAGTCCCATCTTAACTTTTTCTTTCCGAGCAAGTATTTATGTTGAATTTTTTAATGGGGCCTCTTGTGTTCTGCAGATTTCTACAACTGGAACAGAGTGAAGCTACGTTACTGTGATGGGGCATCTTTTGCTGGGGAAGGACAGAATGAGGTACGCATTTCCCTGAATTATAATTAAGTTGCTCGCCACACAAATACCCCAGTCTGTGTAAAATTCGATTCACTCGATGCTTATTTCGCTGTGAGAAAGCAGATCGATGCTTATTTCCGGTTTTTAGCCTTAAAACTACTGTTTTTTCCCGTTATTTCCTTAGAAGTGACTGTTGAGAACATTCTTTGTAACTACTTAGTGTAAGAACAGATTGTTTTTCTTCCGTAGCTTGTATTCTGTGTAACTTTTTACTATCTTAATATGTTGAAGCATTCATGGTACTCTGTGATTTTGCTTCCAGGCTAACCAACTTCACTTTAGAGGACAAAGGATCTGGTCTGCTGCTATGGAGGAACTAATGGCGAAGGGAATGCAGAATGCTGAGCAGGTTTTGCATTTAGCATGCTTTTTCGGTTTTCAATCTAGCTTCGGATATCTAATAAATTTTAGATTTGATTGTGCCTCAGGCTCTTCTTCTGGGTGCTCAGCTGGCGGTCTAGCCTCCATTCTTCATTGTGATGAAGTTAAGGATTTATTTCCCGGAACTACGAAAGTAAAACGTCCAAGTGATGCGGGCCTGTTCCTTGATGCGTAATAAACTTTACGCCATTCTTCTCCTCCTTGGTTATAGTAGGTTCATATCAATTGTAAAACTAGTCTTAATTACTGGTTTTCATTATCTCTTCAGAACCAATGTAGCTGGTGGACATACCTTAAGGGATATGTATGAGGGTGTGGTTATCCTACAGGTACCGCTTTTACTCCTCTCTTGGATTTCTGGATTGATGAAAATTCAACTAATAAGTAGAACATGAGCTTTCGTATGTAAACCTTGAAGATCAAGTAAAACTTCAGTGCTATTTATCCAAGGTTCCTGAGCTATAGATCGATATTTTGTTGCTCTAGTTTTTTCGAGACAAATATTTGGTCCTCCAGAAAGAAAAGCTTGTGCTGTTCTGAATATTCAACATTTAGTTATGAAATTTTTATCTCGTTGTTTTCTACTGGCTAAACAAAAATTTCTATGAAATTTTAGGGTGTACAAAAGAATCTTCCAAATACTTGTACCAGCCAAATGGATCCAACTTCAGTAAACATATCTCCAGTTTCTTGATTGGCATTCATATATGGTTTAGGTTAAGAGAGTAGGTGTAACTCATTAGAAATTCCATAATCCTATCTTTCATTCGCAGTGCTTCTTCCCTCAAAACTTGGTTGCAAATAGGCCTGTAAATGAACTGAACTTTCAGTGAACCGTGCGGCGGGAAGTTCGTTTATGCGAACATGAACAAGATTTTGCGTTCGTTTAATTAAATGAACGAACACGAACAAAGAGCTCGTTCGTTCATTTTCGTTCGTGAACGTTCGATTATATGTTTGTTTATGTTCGTTCATTTATGTTCATTTATGTTCGAACAGAGGGCAAGTTGAATATGTTACGAAGATTATTGAAGTTTTTTGGATTTCAAGAAGATTGTTTTGTTGAACAAATTAACTTTAAGACTTTATTATGTTCATATAACTTATTTATGATTTATGTATATTTTTGTCGTATTCGAACAAATTAACTCTAAAGTTGCAGGTTATATTAAAGAATTTTAAGTTGTTATTCTTATTATTTATTTTTTTTACATTCATTTGTTGTGTTAGAATAAGTTTTTTTTTTGTGTTTGTGTTGTTCGTTTATGTTCATTTATTATGTTCGTTTATGTTCGTTCGTTTGTGTTCGTTTACGTTCGTTTATCATTTAAATGAATGAACATGAACAAGCTATATTCCTTAATGAACGAACATGAACAAGCTATATTCCTTAATGAACGAACATGAACAATTTTTTTTTTGTTTATATTCGTGTTCGTTTATTTATTAAATGAACGAACATAAACATACCTCCGTTCGTGTGTGTTTGGTTCGTTTACAGGCCTAGTTGCAAATATCAAGACCCCTATGTTTCTTCTGAATGCAGCCTATGATGCTTGGCAGGTAATTTCCCTCTTTTTGTTACTTCCTGTTTCGTTTTTTCCTGTTCCTTCTCTTTATTTTTGTCTTTTCTCAAATGATAATCCGTTTGTCCACCCAGAAACATTTCGAAGGCGAGAAGCCATCTGCTAAACAGTAAGACTTCTTGGAAACAGTTGTCAAAAGCAGAACTTTGGGATTGTCTGGAAAGGTCATTATCTAATGTATGACAACAATTTTCTCTAATTTCTGCTTTCTGGTCCAAGAAAGTTTAATCCCATTGTCTGCCGATCCTAATTGCTTCTGGCGTGACTGCAAAATGGATCATGCTCATTGTATCTCATCACAAATGCAGTCTCTGCAAAGTGTTTTTCAAGTTTGTTTCTGATATGATTTGACTCAATTCCTTTAGTGGCAAGTCGAATATATATTAATAGCCCATAACCACTCTTTTCTTCCTCCTCCTGTTGAAGCAGACTTCAGGACCCTAATGCTCAATGCCTTAAATGGTTTCTTGAAGTCCGATCAAAATGGTTTATTCATAAATTCCTGTTTTGCTCACTGCCAGTCCGAGAGACAGGATACATGGTACGAGAATGATTCTCCTCGTGTTGGAAACAAGGTATGTCCCATCTATTCATAAAACTTAATTGTGAACGTTCTATTCAAATGCTTGAATGTAAAGTTGCAAATAGCTTCTCCGTGTGCATGTATGGGTCAGAATTCATACAATTGTCTTTTGCAAATTGGATTTTTGTTATCAATATGCAGGCAATTGCAGTGTCTGTTGGAGACTGGTTCTTTGATCGAATGGCTGTTAAAGCTATTGACTATCCGTATCCCTCTGACAAAACCTGTCACAATCTTATCTTCAAGTGAGTGCGAACTTCTCATTGGCTGCCTGTAGAGTCCTGCATGGCTTTCACTTTATTCTTTTCTCAATTGCCATTTGTGGAAACTGTAACATTCATTCATTTCAACGATAGAATGATAACTATGAGATTTGTAGGCTATGCAAATCACAACGATTACCAATATCCTCTCTTTTTTATTTATCTTTTCAAAAACTATACTTTAAACAATACCATGCCTCCAAAGACTTTTGATATCTTCATGCTCGGCTTCAGGTAAGTTTCGTTTTACACTAATTTATCCCGGATGCAATTACAGGTGAGGCATTGTTCTTGTAGTTTGAACTCTTCCACCCATTTGTGGTCGAGTGCATTGCAAACTGCAGTATATGTTATCTCTTTCCAGTTTCTTGGCTTAGTATACCTAATACACCCTTTCTGGATTTCCTCTCTCCGCGACATCTGTGAGACTGAAAATTAATATCTTCCTCTGCAGTGATGATGTTACATCAACCATAATGATCTCAGAGTTGACAAGGGTGACATTTACTCTCCTAAATCTGCTTAGTGTCTTCTTGATCACCTTCAAATATTCCAAATGCATCATGAAGGGTCTCAGTTTGGCCAGTGACTAACAATTATAACTTAAAGTACACATCGTAGCTAGATAAGGTGGATCCTTTTGCTTCAAGTCATTCATTTGAAGTGCCTCTTTGATACTAGTCGCTGCCTTCTCTTTTCTGATATTCCGTGGTTAAGATACTCGATTCTCTGGAATGATTCTGCAATAAAGTGAAGAAATTAAGCGCCGGAGACAGAGAGGGATGTTGCTCGATGATAGCCACAATATGGAACCGGGTCCTTTATTTGATCATGTCAATTTCAGGTTCACATATGTTCCACGTGCTTTATATTGAATCTGTAGCATTTGAGATATTTTGAATAATGAATACAAGTAGGCAGGATGTTTGGTATGGTGATATATCTCATGGTAATCGACTTTGTATTGTTTTTTAGTAGTTTGAGATGATTACAAGATAGTTTCTGTTTAGAATTTTCTAAGCATTTTGACAAGGCACGTATACATCTTGCAGACGCAACTGCTCGAGCCCGGATCCTCTATCAAGAACAACATTCGTTTTTACCTTTGTATTGAACTTAATTAAAAAAAAGGGAATTCATTTGTTCTTTTCTGCGAGTTTCACTCTGTTTGACATGTATATCTGATGGTTCATTTAAGCAATATGCAGAAAGCAATGATCTTTAAACAAGCCGGTGAAAGGCTTCACGGTAGTTTTCTGCAATGGAAGTTCTGCACTTGCTTTCTTAATTACAAAAGAGCCTCTGATTATTTGACCCCATAGGCCTTGCTTTATTGCTTTGGGTATATAAAAAGTTAAGCAAATCATAATTATGGTGATTTATCATTTATCAAAGTTTAGGCTTTTGTGTGGGGACATTGAATCAACAAAACTCTAAAAATGCAACCTTTTCGGAATATTCATCCAAAATTCTCCAGTAGGCCAATAGAAAATCAGATCAGCAACGGGAACTTGACTCCACATTCACATTTACAAGCGGAAAAGGCTATACATGAATGGGAAAAAGGTGGAATAATCCTCGAGAAAACTTATTTTCTAAGCAACAACATGGAGAAGAAAAGTACCAAATGTACCAAACATAAGGGTTTCCATGTGGAAATAAAACCGTGAACCAATAGTGATAGTTGAGAGTAGCTTCAATGTCAACTGCAATGCCTGGATGATGATGCAAGCGCCACTGCTTTGCCCACATCTTCAGCCAAGCCTTGACATCCCTGGGATCATCACCTTTTAAAGAGCAAACATCTCGTCACATGTACTGAAAATGGGTTCAAATTAAAGCTAATTCAGATCTGGACTAACCAGGGCTGGAGATACGCCAGTTGGCAATAGGAGAATCGCCGCCGCTGCTGGCGGTGTAGAGAGTGGAACCCGACAGTGATACACGACCGACGGTGACACTGGGGATCTCCAATATAAGCTCATGTTCTAATTCAAAACCCAGGTCCCTACACGCTTTCACTTCCTCCAAATCCATACACAGCGCCCTCTTGCTGCCTTTTGGCCTAGTAATCACCACCACGCCGGCGCTACCCCCTTCGCTCTCCCCACTGTAATTGCTATAACCCACCATGAAATCCCCATCTTTCTTGTCGCTACCATTTTTCAAGTCTATATCTGGGCATCTTTCGCTTACAGTCCTCCTCCTCAAATTCTTACTCCCTTTTGGCCTCTCGAACCCCACCTTTAGATCTTCATTTTCACTGGCGTAATCCGTGACCATTCCCATCAACTGAGGAGCGAAAGCCTCTCTGGTCGGATTCTTCCAACGAAGCGGCGTAGCGGGAAGAGAGTAACAACCAGGCTCTTTGTCGGAGTCAGAGGAGAGTTGAATTGACTCTTCTTTGCTAAAGAAATCTTCGTCGTCATCGGCATCAAAGCTTTCGATCGATAATCTGGACATGGAACTAGTGCACATTGAAAGCCTAGACAAGTTATGCGGATGAGCCTGATGATTATCATCATCATGATCAAACACAACAACAATTTCATGAAACCCATCTTCAAGCATCGAAGACACAATCGCCATACTTTCTTCTGATGCCATCTTCGCTTTTTGTAACCCAAAAAAGATTGAAGTGAAGAAGGTTAAAGTGTTTGCTTTTATGAGCCGCTGCAACTTTATAACAAACTATATATCAAATCTTTAAGCACTACATTTGTAGTAAATATTATCTCCTTTAATTTTTTGCGTATTTCCTTCCTACCACTCTAGCCCTCGCTCTATTGATGACTTCCTTTGCTGATTGAGAAAATAAGTAAAAGGTTGAGATTGTAATTTCGTATTTGGAATCAGTTTTGATTAAGGAGGGTTAAGCTTTGTGCATGATCCTTAAGAAAATGATTAAAGAGACCACAAGGCGAATGGCTTAGATGAAGGGACCCACAACCAGCTAAATAGGGACACGTAGCATTGGGAAGGTCCCCTGGTGCTGACAATCGCAGTGAGCATGTTCTTTCTTTTTTTGGGTTGTAGACATATATATAAATATTTATGTACATATGTTTATTGTTGTTGTAATAAAAAATTGTAAATTTGTCATCACCTTAGGTGTATTAAAATGTTCACAATTTTATTGATGTGTGTCATTACATTTTTAATCAATTTTGGTTGATAGGGGAGTACATTAATTTCGGACTTAATTATCATTATCGATATTTTTTATTTTATTTTATTCTTTATATTATATCTTTAATTGTTTTTAGGGTAAAGTATATAAATAATCACTAAACTTTTCAGATGCTTGTATTTAGGTTCTCAACTTTTAAAACTTGCAATATAATCATCAAATATTTAGTTCGTTTGCAATATGGTCCCCGTAACGGTCGTTTCACTGCCGTTAGGGTAAATTATATAAATGGTTATTGGACTTTTCAGGCGCTTGCATTTAGGTCCCCCGACTTTTAAAACTTGCAACACAATTATCAATTACATTTTAAACCCTAAATTCCAAAATGTTTCACTTACATTATAAACCTCAAATTCCAAAAATACTTCAATTACATGTCTAACCCCAAATTCATAATCCATTCTTAAAATCTATCATAACAATCTGAACTTGAAGCAACAACCCTAAACCCTCAAAACATAACCTTAAATGCTAAATTTTCCCACCAATTAACCCAACATAATCAACAACATTTAGTTCATTTTGGGTCCATAACAATAAGTGATTATGTTGGGTTTAGGATTTAAAAGTTAGATTTAACCAACTATAAGTGAACAATACTCGATTCGATTTGAAAAAAAAATATTTTTCGACTTGAATTGATTCAAAAAATTTGATACAAATGGACTTTGAGTTGTAATTTCATAAACTCAACTTAAAAAAAATTCAAGTTAAAATCGTGTTGTAAAATACAACTCGAATATCTCAAAATTTTTAGTAATTAGTGGATTAATTTTTAAGTTTGAGTCAAGTCCATTGACTCTGTATGATATATGTATATCACATATGGGAAAAATATGAAGAAATATATGTATTGTATATGGTTAAAAAACTATTTAAATTAGATCAAATAATATTATAGTATTATAAATATTTATAATTAAATTTAAATAGAAACTCAAAAATTCAATTCAATTCGACTTGATTTAAATTTTATAAACTGAAATAAAAAAAATCGAGTCAACTATTTTATAAACTGAACTAAATTAGAATCAAATAATATTATAATATGATACATATTTATAATTAAATTTAAACAGAAACTCGAAAATTCAATTCAATTTGACTTGATTTAAATTTTATAAACTCAAATCGAAAAAATTTTGAGTCAACTATTTTATAAACTGAATTGAGTATTTAGGTCCAACATAACCTTAGACCCTAAACCCAACATAATCACTTATTATTCACTTATAGTTGGTTAATTTTTTTCTGAAACGGTTATGTTTTGAGGGTTTATGGTTGATGCTTCAAGTTTAGTTTGTTATGGCAGATTTTGAGAATGCATTATGAATTTGGGGTTGGGCATGTAATTGAAGTATTTTGGAATTTGAGGTTTAGAATGTAATTGAAGTATTTTGGATTTTAGGGTTTAGAATATAAATGATGAATGTGTTACAAGTTTTAAAAGTTGGGGGACCTAAATGCAAGTGTTTAAAAAGTTCAGTGACCATTTATATAATTTACCCTAACAGTAGTGAAATGACCGTTACGTCGGGGATCATATTACAAACGAACTAAATGTTTGGTGAATGTATTGCAAGTTTTAAAAGTTGAGAGACCTAAATACAAGCATCTAAAAAGTTTAATGACCATTTATATACTTTACCTTTTTTATTTTTAATAATTTTATCTTTATGAATTTTTTTTCTGTCTGTGTAGTATGTTTTACTTTATTTTTTGGCATATTTTTTTTATCGTTTGGTTATTGTTTTTATTTTTCTCCTAAAATTGAATTTGACATCACTACAACTGATCAATATGACACTTATTTGTTAACATGTTAATCTTCCATGCTTTGAACCATCGGATTGAATTTGAATGTGCGATTTGCATTCGTAGATAGTTTTCTCATGTCGTTCGACTCTGATTTACGGGTTGTCGATGGTCTTTCAATAACTTAATCCCTTTTTATAGTTCGTTTGCCAATGCAGTCAGATTTATTTGCACATATTGTTTGTTTGAGTTTTTTGGTTAAGTTTTTTAACCTTTTACTTGCATGGTCCTTTTGTGATCTTAAGTAACTAGTTTCTTGTGTCGGTGGTTATAAGAAAATGTCTTATGGATATTTTTTTTAATAAAAATAGTGGGTTCTATAAAAGAAAGAAAACATGACAAATTTGACAATAAACTTTTGTGTAATTGAGTTTTGGTACTAAATTTAAATTATATTGAATTTTACCACTAAATTTTATTTTTCAATTAAACTTTAGGCCTCAATATTAATTTTGATGATTATAAAACAAAATTTAACTAGAGAAATATTCTTTCAAATAACTTTAAATATTTTTTTTAATACGTATTTTACAAATTTATGTTATAAACAACCAAAATCTGAAACTAAAGTGATAAAGCCTTTGTAAAGGCGATTACGATTGCTTTGTGACCCCTAGAAAAAGACGAGCAATTTTGAGCATGGAAACAGAAATACAAAAAGTGCTGCCAAAAGAATCTTCAATTAATAGTTAATACCACTTTTCAATTTCAAAACCAAATGGTTCAATTATTCAAGAAATGATTACTTAAAGCCCCATAAATATTCTTCCTTGTTCTTCTTGTCAACAGTACATACAGAATTGCAACATTCCAAAGCTCAAATATGGCCACCGGCAAAGATGACTAAAAGACACCCAAACAAGCCTTATTCAACGGACTTGCATCCCACAAAGCAAAAGAAGATACTAACAAGTTTGAGTTGCTCCCAAAGCAGAGCTGATAATTAATCTTTGTATCAGACCTATATACACGAGAATTAAAAGAAAAAAAAACTGTGATGCAGACCTGACACACGAGAATGGTCTCGGTTCAAGTCAAGTTGTTCACTTTCATTGATGCAAAGCTAAATGTGTCCATAAGCTGCTGTTGCTGGTTATGAGGCCACATGGTGTTTGATGAATTATTAGTGAAGAAATCTGTTTCTGATTTGATGTCGGTGTTGTATAATTGTGGAGTTTGGTTTTCCAAAGCAGCCGCCATTAACAATGGGTTATTGAGGTATTCAGCCCATTTGATTTCTTCAGCTTGATTTTCCATTAGATGGATTGTGTAAGGAGGAGTCCCTTTCTCTGGTGTGCTACATCTGTTGCTTTGTAGCTCGGTGCTGTTGTTGCTGCTGTTACTGTTGTTGGCCGAGGCGGCTCCAGTTTCCCAATACTGGGAACCATTTACAGTGACGGAAGGCTTGAACCCCATGGGAGCAGAGGGGAAGGAGGTCGTCGTCAATGGCGGGACAAAAGTGGACATGGTGGCCGAAGAGAAATCAGCTTGGCTGGTTTGGTTGAACCAGAGAGGAGGATTCGAGCTGGACGAGAGGCTCGCATTCGACGCATAGTATAGTTGTTGAATCGGAAGATGCCCCACCAAATCGGATGGCTGCAGATTGTTGGTCGAGAATTTATCGCCTCTGTTCATCGTCTTCAAGCTCGGAGAAGCTGACCCAGAAGCCATGTCCTTGCTGTTCGTCTGCTTGTTGTCTTCTCCTTCCTCAGCCTCGGATAAGGGTTTGTGAGTGACAGGGTCAATGCCCCTCTGCCTAAGCTTCTTCTTCAAGCAAGAGTTCCATAGATTCTTAATTTCGTTGTCGGTTCTTCCCGGCAATTGTGCAGCTATTTGGGACCACCTGAGAATCGAACCAAACAAAATCAAAGAATGTTTACATAACTCATAATAGAATCCAGTAACAAAAAAGAAGAGAAAAAACACCTGTTACCCAAAACTGAATGAAGTTCAATTATGAGGTTCTCTTCCTCTTGAGAGAATGTGCCTCTCTTTAAATCAGGCCTCAAATAATTAATCCACCTTAATCTGCAGCTCTTTCCACACCTCTGCAGACCTGCAAATTTTGTAAATAATTTGGAAAAATTAATGATTTAAAAGAGTAAACCGACATGAAAGCTAGTGCTTTGAGAAGTTACCAGCTTGTTTAGGGACAGAGCTCCAGCAACCATGGCCGTGTTTTGTGATATGACTTAAAAGCTTCTCGTCTTCATTGGGAGACCAAAGACCTTTCCTTAGCTTCTGCTTGAAACAACAAGAATGCCTCCCCATTTGCAGACCTCACCAAATCACAATGATGAAGAAAACTTTACTAAAACAACAAATTTCGCAGGATCCTAGGTGAGATATTGTCAGCAATGACTAGGGGTTCTCGATTATAACAAAAACAACTGCTGTCTGAAGAATGAATAGGGCTCTGCTTTATTAGAAAAGGGAAATGCAAGAGAAAGAGAAAGGCGGAGGCCTAGAATATGAAATAGCAAGCGAGGAAAATGAGTTGAATTAATACAAAGAGGAGATTCACTGGAAGAAAAGTCGCTTGCGTTTGGTTCACAAAATATAAGATTATCAGTGAGAATAAAAGATTATCAGAGAATAGGATAATTGGGAATGTTGTATTTTTTGTTTTGTTAGTTTAGCTGGAATGTAAGATTACGTGTTTGGTTAAAGAAATAAAAGATTATTAGAATGTATACTTGATCAAATTGTCCTTATTATATATTTGTATAATATTAAAAATTAGAAAATATTTATATATTTTATTTAAAAAATTAAATTCATAATATTTATATAATTTTTTTACAAAAGTAAAAATATAAAAAATGTTTAATGAAAGGGTAAATTTTTTAACCCTAAAACTTTATATAAAATTTTAATTATAGATTTTTTTTTGTAAATCTAAAATAATTTAAGGATAAATTTGTAATTTAACCTTCGTATAATTTTTATTATTCAATGACAGAAGAAATATATTTTTGAAAAAAAATTAAAATTTAAGGGCATTTTAGTCCAAAACACCGGAAATGTTACAATAGCTAAGGGAATGGAGATAATGATATTCCCGGTAATATACTCTAAAAAGTCTACTATTAGTAATAAAATATTACCGGGAATGAGATTCATGACCAACCAAACATGGAAATGTGGGATTCCCACAATCCTTGAACCAAACACCCCCTAAGTACTATAGTTTTGCTCTTTCATTTTTATTTCCCGATAAATTATTTATCTATTCATTTATCAATTTTTATAGTTTTGTTTTAATTATTTAGTTATTCTTTTTAAGTTATAGATAAAATTATATTTTAATTATTTATTATTAAAAAAATAAAGGTGATATTAGCTTTATTATTATAAAGTAATACACACTTTAATATTTTTTTAAAATATCATTTTAATAATTTTATTTATTTTCAACGGCGGATGATCAAAATATAACAAAAATAGAACATTAATATAATTTTTAAAAAATTATAATTAAATGATTAAAATGAAAAATAAAAATAGATAAATAATTAAATACGTAATTTATCTTTTATTTTAGGTTTAATACTAAAATAAGTGCCCAAACTATAACGTTTTTTTTTTCCAAATAAGTGTCTAAACTAATTTTCGTCTCATCGAGATGTCTAACGTTACAAACGTTAATTATTTAGGTGCTTGGGCCAGTAACGATGTTAATTTCCCCGTTAAATGACATGTTTCACAACCTGGTAATTTTAAATTTTTTATTTAAAATTTAAAATTAATTATTTATTTTTTAAAAAACACAAATTTTCAAATAAACTCAAAACTTTGAAAACCTTCATTTCAACCCCTAAACTCATGTTGGCCGCCACCTTTTTATCGTCGACGAAGGTTCACCCAACCTCCCCTCCCCCCGCCAACCAAAAGCCCCATGAACTCGTGACCTATCAACGACCTATCGACGATGAATCAACGTTTTAAACCGTCCGAACCTTAGGATTAAAATCGTGATCTCACACGATTCCAACGACCAATCGACGGAAACTACGACGGTGTATGAGTAAGAGGATGGTAAGGACTACATCAGTAGTGGTGGTAAAGGACTACATCAGTGGGGGTGGTAAAGAACTACGTCGGTGGCGGTGGTCGTGGCCAGAATGACAGACGGTGACAATTTAAGGTTTGGGTTTGAGGTTTGGGGTTTTGGGGTTATTTTATAATATTAGAAAAGTTAGTATTTTTTATAAATATCATAGTACTTTTAATATTTTATTTAAAAAATAATATTTAAAATTACCAGATTTTGACATGTGTCACTTAACGGAAGAAATTAATACCGTTGACGGCTCGAAAACCTAAATGAGTAATATTTATAATATTAGACATTTGAATGAGACAAAAATAACTTGGACATCTATTTAGGAAAAACCTTTATTTTATTATAAAAGGACCTGTTGTTGAAGATAGGAGAAAGGGTTACAATTACGGGATATTATACATTTTAAAATCAACAAATAAATTTGAACCCGAAACGGTATATAAAAAAAATCTAGATAAGTTAATAGTTTTGTCTGATATTTTTACTAGGGAAGTTTTGACGTACGGTAGTCTTAATATACGGTTAAGAAAAGATGTTACTGGAAATGTTATTATTTTTTAACATTTTCGGTAAAAATTACCTAAAACATTAATGTTTTTTAACATTTCCGATAAAGTGTCCAATATTAATATTTCCGATAGAAAAATAATATTTTAGATAGTGTTTTATCGAATATGTTAATAAACCCGGTAAAACATCCATTAATAACATTTCCAGTATTAATAATAATGTTTAGGTAGTTTTTTTTTACCAAAATTATTAAAAATTAATAATATTTTCGGGAACATTTTTCTTTAGTTATATATTAAGCTATAGCAGGTGAGACCTTCCCATATTTATTGGGATGAAAATGAAAAGCACAAGTTTGACATTGACCCATGCATTTTTAACTTTACCCAGTTCTAAATGGTAAAATATATGTTAATGGATAGGGTAACTCTATTTCTACACTAACCAAAAGTAGATAATCTTTGCTTGTTTTAATTTGGGATATAACTCGAACCGAACTAACTTTATTGATAAAGAAATTCTTATTATTTTTTGGGGTTTCAGTTAGAATATTTAAAAATACTAGAAGTGTGAACGTTTAATATAAAATGATTGAGAGTTATTTTGAAATAGATATTACCTTGTATCTATCTCAGGATAATAAAAAAATAATTTGAAATATAATTCAATTAAACACAAATTGTTTCACCACCGGTTTCAGTTTCCTTTTTGGAAAATTCTTCTAAATTTATGATACCTTTGAATAATTTCTATCATTACATGAAATTACATTCCTTTTGTTCGTGTTTTCATGTTTGTGATGAATTCCATTCAGTGTTGCAACTTGCCCTACTTCACAAAGAGTTTCCACTTTGGGGTTCAATGCTAATTCACTAAATTTCCCAGTTTCCTTTCTCATCGGTTGAAATCTGGAATTCATTCTTCACACGGAAATGATCAAAATTGTTTATTATTTTATAAAATCAGTTATCACATTCTGTTATTTCATATTTTAAACAACAAAGACCACGTTAATATCATACGCAGATTCTGATCATTATCTTTGATTCCGAAAAACAAACTCTACAATTTTAGAACACTACGGGCTCCAAAAAAATCGAAACCAAAAGTAATTATTCCGGATAAGCTCCCAAAGACGAAGCCAAAAACGATTCGATGTATTTGGGGTTTGAGGCGACTGATCACGACGGAGGGTACACATCTTTTGGGGTACAAATTACAATTTACACAAAAAACTTTTGGGGACCAACAAGCGTCGGTATCAAATTTCGTACGAATCTAAATCCAGCAGTGGGATTGGACTTTTCAACCTTCAAAAAAAAAATGATTGAAAAGAGCACAGAACGGCGGGAAGAAACCATCAGGAAATTGCTTTTGATTCATGCCGCTTCTAAATTTCACAAGTTTACTGATTTCTATAAACACTGGCCGACGGACGATGAATTAGGAACAATTATTAAAAACCATAAACTTTCTGGGAAAACTTTGAAATTCCGGGAGAAAATTAAAATAACTACTCCAAATCATTAGGTCGTAGTAGAGGGCATTGAAATTGTGAAAAACTCGTGGCCATGGGGAGGGAATCTTGATAAGCATCGATCGTAGAGGCGGCAAGCATATCTCTACCACGGCTAATATGCATTCGAGGAGGTTGATCTGACGGTTGAGAATGAGGAAATAAAAGATCCCGAGCTGTAGAGATAACATATCTCTACGCCAACTTTATGGGTCCCAATTCTCTCTAAATTATGCGTGTCACCGGAAGGGCCTGTATATGATTGATTAAAAAAAATGCTTCAATATTAAAAAAATTAAAAATTGAGAAATCAAACCTCTCCTACTATATAAAAGGTTCCATCTTTGAATATATAAGAGTTTAAGTAACACAAATTAATGTATAAATTAAACTAATATTATAAGAAAATTTAACTAATATTTTATTTCCTTAATTCATATTCTAATATTTTAAAGTTAACAGTTAAACAATTTCAATTGTTGCCCGTCAGCACACATATGTAATAGGTGCGGGGGACCTGCACGCAAGGCCAATCATATATTGATAATTTGATATAGAATGCTAACGTACATACATACGTGTGTACACACATACATACATATAATATATACGGATTCCTCCACCGACAGACTTCATCAACCTTCATTTTTTTCTTATTTCCAATCAGAAATACATCATTGAAAAAAAAGTATTGCTTTGCAGAAAAGCGTAATTTCGATGTTTGTCTTTCTTGTATTATTCGTTCTATATTAAATTTGATTTATGGGCATGGTTCCCACATACGAAAGGTCAGGTTCATTCAAACTGTGTTAAAGAAATATCTTGTTTCATTTTTATTTCATTTTAACGATATTGTTTTTATACGCGTGGACACTTGTTATCTGTCCATTGGCAAGAAAATAATTTAATAATTTTTATTACAACGAGGAATATCTTTTAAATTTTTATTACAACGAGGAATATCTTTTAAATTTTTATTATAATCTTCCAAGTGATGTTGAAAAATTGCTAAATAAATCCCTAATAATATCACAAGTTTATAAGTAATAAGAACAAAATAAAAATAACGTTCGAAAATTCAGAAAAAGTAATAAAAAATATGTAGAAAAACATCAAAAACTTTAAATTTTAATTAAAATACGTGGTTTCATTTGGGCTTTTAAAAGAATTCTTTGAATTTTAAAAACACATAATAAATATAAATAAATATGAAAGAGAGAGCATCACATATTCATAGTGTATAAGTTATGAGAAGATAACTCTTTATTTAAGATTTTAAAGAGATACAATTGTAATTATATTTGAAATTAAATAATACTCTAATTAATTTAATTTTGATTAAGTAGAATTAGAATTAAAAATTTTACCAAAATTAAATAATTATATTTTTTTTTTCTCTTGGCAATGGGGGCCACGACCTAGGTAGGCCAAGACCTATCTCCACCCCTAATTATATTCATCTTTTCTAAGCATAATAATACTATATATGCTCAACAACATAAATTAAGTCACCTTAGTGCTAAGTGAATTATTGTTATTCATTGAGGATTCGGGTTCGAGCACAATAGATATAAGGGGTATGAGCGTTTAATGTTGAAATATTAAGAGTTATCTTTAAATAGATATTGTCCATCTAGCTCAGTTGGTAGAGAGCAATGCTCTTAATCTTGTGGTCGTGGGATCGAGTTCCACTGAGGGCAATTCATAACGGAGGTCTTCCACGGAAACTGCTCTCAACCTGACGTTGGGGGCAACCTACTACCCTACCTCCCCCTTACCCCATTACATATGGGAATAGGATAAGATAATTTTTTAAATAGATATTGCCTTATACTTACCTCATATTAATAAAAAAAATGCTCAACAATAGAAAAAAAACAAACAAAGAATATCTTTTTTTTTTTTTGAGATTATAACCAGTTACATGCATGAACTAGAAAATCATAATGGAAAGGTTTATTTAAAAGTATTAGGAATATGATTAAGGTTGTTTCATGTATGAAAAACATATTGAAAAAGTCCATCGTTTAGCAAATTGCATATGTAAAGTTTCATGCAAAGGCAAATATTCCATTATGCTGTTTGATTCTGTATACCAACAACAAAATCAAGTCCTTTGTACAACGGCTATGAGCATCTTTCAATTTTCTTTTATCTTTTTATTTTATTTTATCATTTTTCATATCATAGCTAGTTTTGTCTACATATTATGAAGGCTTCCTTGACCTCAGTAATGTCTCAATTCGTATATCCAACAATATCAAAATGTAACTTATTATTATTATTTAAAAAAAATATATAACTCTTATTACAAAGGAAAAGATACTTATAATTATATATCGACTATGTCTTATCATTCACTCGCGAGCTCATCATATGCAAGCACATGAGCTGTTTCCGATAGTCAACTAATGTATAAACATTAATGTTAATGATGTTGATATTTGACACCGCTAACAATAAGAACTTCCATGGCTGGTCCTAGTAGACCTTTTAATCTTCTTTTTTGTTGTTTGGGTTCAGTTAATTAGTTCGAATTTCTTTATTTCAGAAAATGGGTTAGCGTTCCCGAGTTTCAACCTTTCCCAAATAAGATTCTGCTTAAACTTACTTTTGATAAAACTCTAACATTGAATAATGTTTTGTACATAACTGTTTTATGTAGAAACTTAACTGCTGGTGGTTCTTGAATAAAGCATGAATTTTGTTTCTAAACTTGGTTGCTCCCATAATCATTCAATGGCACCCACGAATATTGCAGAGCCAGATAAAAGAAAAAGTGAGAGAGATGTCAATAATTTAGAGGGTAAGGCATCAAGGTTAGGCCATGGTCTACAAGGACTGGAGTCAAGAATGGCATGGATGGATGGAGATCAAAGATAGGGTGTGTGGGCATATCCCTTTGAGCTGTCTATGTCTACGTACACTTCTCGCGCGAGTGTGCCAATCACCTGATAAATCCACCCTAAGGTCTAAACTAAATTATCAAAATTTTTGTACTCTGCTTTTATATTTCAGTACTTGTATGTTTCGATATGGATGAATTTAAAATTATTGATGAAAGGGGGATATCAATGATGGAGGGTTCTCGTACAGAAAATTAAACGATGGACCTAATTGGAGCCACGGACACTTAATTATGGTCAGGTTGTAGCAAGAGTTTGGGGCCTCTTCCGGATACGGTTTTTATTGGTGAACCTCGTATACCATTTGTGCTCATTAATACCTTGACATACAAGCTAGAACTCTAAATCAGAATGCATGCGTAACAGCGCCATTGTTGTCAAGTACTCAAGTAACATGTTATTAGTTTTTAGGGGGTATAAATAAACAGAGCGTTTGATGAATACCCGTGAACCATTCATATAACATTTATTTATATTTGCTTATTAAGTTAACTAGTATATATTAACAAATTTTGTATGTTTATTTAATAAATCGTGATTAAAAAAGAGGTGATCCTTCGATTCTTGTTTCAACCGACTCAAAGTATATATACAATCAGTTTCATCAATGGAAAAGTATGTAGGCGATTCCCATAAATGTTTTGGAATATTTAACTTTACCTAACTATTTATAATACTTATATATTGTCAAATATGATTAGTTGTTTTCATTAATGGTGATGATTTTGACAAACAAATGAAAACCTGAAACATGGAATTTGCTGCTTCTTTCCTTGTTTTTGAAGAAATTAACAACTTTCCACAATGCATTCAAATGAAAATATTAGTAAAACCGACATCAAAACATGGGATGGAATATTAGTGGAACCATATTCACAAGGATGGCCAATCTATATATCTTTGAAACCAGATGTCGCATTAATTCTCATTTTCTTTCTTTCTTAACCCATGCATCTTTGTCCGAAAGGGTGACAACCCAATTGACAAGAAAGATCAACTATTACCCCTTTGTGATAATGGGATTAGAACCCTCATTAAAAACTCCCTTAATAATTTGTCACCATGAACTTGACGTTAACGGTCCAACGACTTTGCACTCAATTTACACAAATAATGCCTCACCCAATAATCCTCGAAACAAAGTATTATATGTTTTTGATAATGTTTAAAATTTCAATTTTGATGTTGTGAATAAAATAAATCAAATTAAAAGAATCGTTCTTATAATAAATATGTCATGAATCCAAAATGATATGGCAGACCACCTAGCAAAAGAAGGAATGTTAAGGGTAGAACTTTTCAAAGCATGGTGGTAAAGAGTCTTGTCTCAAAGAGGAGAGTTCTGTCTGGTTTTGCAGCTTATTTAGCACTTTGTCTTTAATTTTTAGATTTTTGAGATTTTTCGATGTGTAGAGAAAATGCTACTTTGTTTTGATCATCTACTTGTTTCATTTTTTTCTCCATGTCAGTTTAGGGAGATTTTTGATGAGATATTAACATATGTTTAAGTATTATTAATAAATTACTTTATTAGAATAAAAAAGATTTAAATTAATCGATTAATAAATTAAACTGGATAATTATAAAAAGTATAGAGGTTTTGACATTGACTGATGGAGGGTTATATTCAGGGATGACCCTTTAATGTGTGCATCCCACTAAACCAGCCCCCCCCCGGGCATTAGATGCGACATAAGCACATGCATTTGTCATGTATTAACAATCCATTTAGGATTGGTTTCGGCTTAACACGTAGCATGTGACCTTATCTTTATCGTTTTAAAATCGAAATGATAATATGCTTAAAGGTTTTAAGATTGCCTTTTATCCGTAAGAAGTATGTTTTATAAGATATAATTGATTGAATGTAAAAAGAAAAAAAGAAAAATTCGGTAAACTTTATCAGAATTGTAACTGTAGATACTATTTTGAATGGTTTTTTTTAAAGTAACAAAATGATGGCCTTGCACAACTTTTATGTGTTAAAATAACTTAAACCCAAAAAATTGCATGCTGCGATCATAATTTGTGAAATACAAATGCCCTGAATTTCCTTTTTTTTTTTTTGGAATTAATCATAACTGGAAAACTGCATTCAACACCAGAGGTGAAATGTTAAAAAATACAAGGGCTTTGGTAGCGGCGGATCTAAAAATTTAAAAATAGGAGTCCAAAATTTTAATTTTCTTTTTTTAAAAATAATAGATATGCAAAATTTTTTTTTCTTTTTTCCTTAACACATTAAATTAAATTTAATTATTTTTTTAAAATAATGAGATACACTTAATCCTATAAGAGTTTAGTGCTTCTGCCCCTAGCTTTGGGGGGCATAGAGGGGGGAAATGGTTTACGCCTTTAATTATAATATAAAATTATTTATGCTTTTTTACTTATATTTGCATACCAAAAGTATGATGGATAGTTTGACTTTAACGAGGACGAATAAATTGAAGTACGATTATGATTATAAGATTAGAGTTTAAAATTTAAGATTAAAATATAAAAATTAATTTATCTCAGTGATTAAAAGAATCGTTGTTATTGATAGAGGTCATGAATTTGAACATCAGTGACTGCATTAGGGGTGATTGAGTGTATATTATTAAATGGTTGAGAGTGTTTAGAACAAATACTAATTTGTAATCACCATAGCTTAATATAAAAAAATAAGATTAAAATAAATATAATTAAAAAAATTAAAATTTATACCGTTTGTGTATCAAATAGTTTAACTTATATATATAAGTTGAATAATGATTAGACTATAATATTACCTGTAACATCTTCAATACCGGGTTAGTGACCAAATTGTAAAATTTCAGGAATTGGTGATTAAAGTGGGATAATTGAATAGTTCAATAATTTATTGGAAATATGATGGAGGTTATTTAGTAATTATTAAATGAAGTAAAGGGTAAAATAGTCATTTGACATGAAAGATTTTTATTTTCCTTTATTAGATAAGGAAGCCACGTGGAAGAGAAAAGAAGGAAAAATAAACTTCCAGAGTTCTCTTCTTCTTCTTCAGCCGTGAGTTACCATGGCAAAGGTGAGTTTTGTGGTTAGTTGATTATTTGTTAAAATAAAAGTTGGTTTATGATTATTAGAGGATAACTAAGCTTAAGGAAAGCTTAAGTTATCTTAAAATCAAAGTATGATGAAGTTAGGAGGGATTAAAGATTTGAGGTTCTTGGGTGAAATCTTGAAATAGAGTTCATAACTAGAGTTGGAAGTTAAATTTGACTTGTCAATGGTCTAATTAAGAAGTTAGAAGCCATAGAATTGGAATTAAAACATATTGCAAAGTTGGTTTAATTCTTAAGTTACATATGAGGAAAAGAATTTTGAAGCTAAAGATGGTTTATATGTATATAAATTGGTTTAAGCATGTGTATATGAGTTGAGAACATGAAAGGGGTTGAAAGATGAAGCATTTGAGTTGATTTGAGTAGATTTTCGGGATTAAAAATGAATTCTAGGCTATGTGCATCGATGCACATTCGAGGTGCACCGATGCATCAAGGGTAAATTTCCAGAAATTGTTCAGAGTGTATCGATGCACAGGAAGTGCATCGATGCACCCATTAAAAATGGAAACATCGAATGCAATTAATGCATCGATGCATAAGGAGTGCATCGATGCACATGTTAAGGGCTACATCGATACACTGTAGAATGCATCGATACACTTCAAGGGAAATATAATTATACCTTTCTTTTGGTCTAAGAAATGATAGATTGGAGTATATCAATTGGATACTAATATGTATCAATGTATGATTATATAGATATCGAGCACGAACAAGTCCCGGAACGATTATCAAGTTATGATTCGATCGCAAGAGAGGAAATTATAAAAATGGATTGGAACTTAGTGAGGCCAAGGTGAGTGCGTATTATTTTATATATAATGTTTAATGGGAAATAAGACTTGTGACAAGTCTAATTTCTATAGTATTGTGCATGAACATGAACATGTGTTTGTTATGAGTGTCTGAGTTAAATGTTATGGTATGTGTTGACATGTTATTGTATTTGTATTTCATGGTTGATGTGAATATATGCTATGTTATGATGATATGATAAGAAATTATATGAATATAAAAGAGAAGTTATGTGATAAGATCTTTGAGATATATAGAAATGGAATATAAGATTACGCGAATACATGATATGGGATAAATTAGGTAATAATATGGGAATATGGTAAAAAGCGAGTTTAGAAGAAATGATGGGAATGAAGTACTTAAGTGTAAAGGTTATATAAACAATAAGAATGTGAGTTGGGTAAGTGAATAGTGGTATGAACATTTATGTGAAATAGTAAAATATAATTATATCATTGAATGAGAATTGAAATAAGATAGATAATATTGACCTATATGATGATATGAGACCTGAACATAAGTGATAATAGGAACATATAAGATAAGTTAGATGGGAAAGATACATATGCTTAAATAAAATCATGATATATGGGTTGTATGATGGAAATCTACGTAATCATATTAGAAAGTTATAGCTACTATATGAATTGAATTAGGTAAATAGATTAGATTAGTATATAAATGAAATAATAGAAGTGACATATGTTTATGAGTGTGACAGATGTGATATGATCTAAGTGAATATCATAGAATGATGTATAAGCTATATGATATGAGATAAGTTATTTTATACATATATGATATAAGCTATTAATCAGGACATATGAGATTATGACAAGGAGAATATAAATGATGTGAATACAAGTGTAGGAAAAATGATATATATATATATATATATATATATAGGAAGATGAATTATATGAATACACATTTAGATGATGAAATGATGGATTATATGAACATGTGAATATATATATATATATATAGGATAAGACATAAAAATAAGATATAAGCAATGTGACAAGAAATGTGAAATAGTATGAAAAGTGAATATGACCTACGTGATATGTGAAAGTGATTTACGTGTTTATACGTATATGTGATTCAACTTATGTGACATAATCTATGTGTTATGTGAAAGTGAACTACGTGTTTATGTGAAAATGTGAAATGACATAAATGATGATGCCCATGTTATGTGTCATGAGAGCTAGGGTATAGTTGGCATGCCAATAGTCGAGGGTTTACGCGGTCCTTCGGGACATATATGTATTCTTTGGAACATATGTGAGGTCTTTTGAGACACATACTTGATCCTTGGCATATGTATATGATTCTTAAGGAATGATATGTGGTCCTTAGGGATAACCTTATATGGCACTTCGGTGCATTTCTACGCGGCACTACCGTGCAATTCTACGTGGCACTTCGGTGCATTTATACGAGCTGTGGTGACAGCATTAGTGCACAACCTCTATAGACTCATATATCTATAGTTCTCATATGTGTACATGGGTTAATAAGAAAAACAACAAATATATTACATGTGATTTGTATGCTTTTGTGATATGAATGGTATTATATGATTTATATGATGATACGTGGATTGTATGATTAAATGAGGCAAATGTTGGTTAAAATGCTAGGTACAAGAGGATATGTATTAAGTGATATAAACGATAATAATATTGATAATGAAATAAGGCTAATGATGGAAATGATGAGTGATGAATATATATGTGCATATGTTTTTTTATATGTAATGATATATATTGCATATGTGTTATAGGGATTTGTTACATGAATAAGGGTATGAGTGATAGTAGTAATTGTTCATGCATGATTACAAGCTATAGTTATATTTTATGTTTATTGCCTCACTAAGTCATCGACTTAGCGTGTGATTATTTCACACGTAGGTTACCGAAGTGAGAAGAGTAAAGAGCAATGTAGAGCAAGACATGTCAGTTCTCCTTACCAAAGGTCTGATAAGAAGGAAGGTGAATAATATGTATTTTAATACATAAAGTTCTAGTTGGCATTTATTCAAAATAATATATTGTATAAGCTCTGAATAGTTTGATAAAGGTTTTAAATAAGTTATATGTAATAATAAATTTTAATTACTCACTATTTTATACAAGTAAAGGGTTTTTGAAAAGTCAATGTGATACTTCGGACTCGGATCCGGGTCAGATACGAGTTGGGGGTGTTACATTTAATGGTATCAAAGCTACGGTTTAGCCGATTCTCGGCATTAACTAAAGTCTAAAGTGTCATAAAATGTGTACATGCCAACACAGATTGAAAATTTATGATCTGATAGGGTTAGGAGTATGTTGTCTTGCCAATAGAACAAGTTTTGTATAATATAGTAGAAATTGATTATAGAAATTATCGAAGTGAATCGACAGCTGACAAATCTGATGGTGATAGCAATTCACCTGCCCTGGCCAGGCAGGATGAAGAGTAGAAACCTTAGAAAGTGTCTTATAAGATTAAAGGTGGATTTCAGAAATTGAAATCATATTTGAATAGTGATAAAAGGTTTTAAATGTTTCGAATCGAAAAAGTGATATGGAGAAGTTTTGTTATAAAGTGAATAAGATAGAATATGGTGAGCAATTGTCACCATAAGGATGTTAAAAGATCTAAAGATGTGATTAGAATTTGTGGAGAATTCGAGAATAAGTGCATCAGTGACAAGCATATAAGATATATACAGCCAGAGTTGATGAGTTTGAAATAAAGGAATAGTATCGTGTATAAGCAAGAATGTGGATAAATTAAGGGTTTACATTTTGGATGGACAGAGTTAGCGTTGGCTAACCAGATTATGTGATGGAAAATGTATAGAATTTAATATTTTGAGATGTTGTCAGAATAAGACAACCAAATATAAAATGGATCTGGATACAGTTGTATATTTGTACCATAGTAAGGTGATATAGTAAAGGAAATAAGGATTTGTATATTTTAGTAAAGCTGAGGATTGATAAGAAGAGTTTGAGAATGTATATATCAATGATCAGTTTATAAGACAAAGGAAGTTATGATGTTGAGTTTGAATAACGTAAATTTCAGGATGTATGAGAATGGAGGTGAAATTGACAAGTTAAGTAAACGAATTTTGAGATAATTTTGATTGGAAAGGATGTATGTGATTGGTTGACTAGGGTTTGTGCCCTCGATTGGACAAATGTTATTGATTAATTGTCAGAGTAAAAGTTATAAGATTGGAAGAAAATGTAATGTTGAGTTAATCAATTATAATGTGAAATGAATGTAGTTGTGTATTCTGATCAGATAGCTATGATGTAGAAAAGAAGATAAGTATTTGCATGAAACCTTAAGGAAGGAAAATACAAGTATAAGAAATGATAAAGAATGAAGTTTTGTATAAGTAAATGGCTTATCAAAGTTATGAGGATGCCATAAATATTGATACATAGAGATGAGTATAAGTGATAAGACAAGAGTATGTGAACATGAAAGGAAAGATATGATTTGGGGTATAAGGAATAAATAAATGAGTAATGGAGTAAAGAAATGAAAGGAATTTAGTTAAAGGATCAGATACGATAAGGGTTATATGAAAGTGTAGATGATAATTTTGATATAAAAGTAAGAAAAATGTGCAAGGTGATGTAAAAAGATTCTTTAAAGTGTATGTTGAATCATATTTAAAGAAGATTTAAGGTCGTGTTTTTGGTTAAATGATGATGGAAAACGAATTTGGTTATTATTGTAAGGCAGTTAGAGATGAATTTATGATGTTGGGTGGTGAAAATGGATGTTACTGTCTACATGATTAGTGATATTATATGAAGTCGCATAAATGGTCAAAGGAAAATGCATAATGGAAGGAGAGAAAAGACAGAAAGGGATTAAAGTTACTTGTTACCGTTTATATGATCAGTGACAGTAGATAAATGTATAAAGGAAAAAGGTAGTTGAAGAAATAAAGGAAGAAAAGATTAAGAAAGAAGGTAATATGAGAACAATAGAAGATGTGTTCTTATTGATTTGTTCAGTGAAAATTCGAGGACGAATTTTCTGTAAAGGAGGGGAGATTTGTAATATCTTCAATACCGGGTTAGTGACCAAATTGTAAAATTTCAGGAATTGGTGATTAAAGTGGGATAATTGAATAGTTTAATGATTTATTGGAAATATGATGAAGGTTATTTAGTAATTATTGAATGAAGTAAAGGGTAAAATAGTCATTTGACATGGAAGATTTTTATTTTTCGTTATTATATAAGGAAGCCACGTGGAAGAGAAAAGAAGGAAAAATAAACTTACAGAGTTCTCTTCTTCTTCTTCAGTCGTGAGTCACCATGGTAAAGGTGAGTTTTGTGGTTAGTTGATTATTTGTTAAAATAAAAGTTGGTTTATGATTATTAGAGGATAACTAAGCTTAAGGAAAGCTTAAGTTATCTTAAAATCAAAGTATGATGGAGTTAGAAGGGATTAAAGATTTGAGGTTCTTGGGTGAAATCTTGAAATAGAGTTCATAACTAGAGTTTGAAGTTAAATTTGACTTGTCAATGGTCTAATTAAGAAGTTAGAAGCCATAGAATTGGAATTAAAACATATTGCAAAGTTGGTTTAATTCTTGAGTTACATATGAGGAAAAGAATTTTGAAGCTAAAGATGGTTTATATGGATATAAATTAGTTTAAGCATGTATATAAATTAGTTTAAGCATGTGTATATGAGTTGAGAACATGAAAGGGGTTGAAAGATGAAGCATTTGAGTTGATTTGAGTAGATTTTCGGGCTTAAAAATGAATTCTGGGCTATGTGCATCGATGGACATTCGAGGTGCACCGATGCATCAAGGGTAAATTTCCAGAAATTGTTCAGAGTGTATCGATGCACAGGAAGTGCATCGATGCACCCATTAAAAATGGAAACATCGAATGCAATTAATGCATCGATGCATAAGGAGTGCATCGATGCACATGTTAAGGGATGCATCGATACACTATAGAATGCATCGATGCACTTCAAAGGAAATAGAATTATACCTTTCTTTTGGTCTAAGAAATGATAGATTGGAGTATATCAATTGGATACTAATATGTATCAATGTATGATTATATAGATATCGAGCACGAACAAGTCCCGGAACGATTATCAAGTTATGATTCGATCGCAAGAGAGGAAATTATAAAAATGGATTGGAACTTAGTGAGGCCAAGGTGAGTGTGTATTATTTTATATATAATGTTTAATGGGAAATAAGACATGTGACAAGTCTAATTTCTATAGTATTGTGCATGAAGCATGAACATGAACATGAACATGAACATGAACATGTGTTTGTTATGAGTGTCTGAGTTATATGTTATGGTATGTGTTGACATGTTATTGTATATGTATTTCATGGTTGATGTGAATATATGCTATGTTATGATGATATGATAAGAAATTATATGAATATAAAAGAGAAGTTATGTGATAAGATCTTTGAGATATATAGAAATGTAATATAAGATTACGCGAATACATTATATGGGATAAATTAGGTAATAATATGGGAATATGGTAAAAAGCGAGTTTAGAAGAAATGATGGGAATGAAATACTTAAGTGTAAAGGTTATATAAACAATAAGAATGTGAGTTGGGTAAGTGAATAGTGGTATGAACATTTATGTGAAATAGTAAAATAAAATTATATCATTGAATGAGAATTGAAACAAGATAGATAATATTGACATATATGATGATATGAGACTTGAACATAAGTGATAATAGGAACATATAAGATGAGTTAGATGGGAAATATACATATGCTTAAATAAAATTATGATATATGGGTTGTATGATGGAAATCTACATAATCATATTAGAAAGTTATAGGTACTATATGAATTGAATTAGGTAAATAGATTAGATTAATATATAAATGAAATAATAGAAGTGACATATGTTTATGAGTGTGACAGATGTGATATGATCTAGGTGAATATCATAGAATGAGGTATAAGCTATATGATATGAGATAAGTTATTTTAGACATATATGATATAAGCTATTAATCATGACATATGAGATTATGAGAAGGAGAATATAAATGATGTGAATACAAGCATAGGAAAAATGATATATATATATAGGAAGATGAGTTATATGAATACACATTTAGATGATGAAATGATGAATTATATGAACATGTGAATATATATATATATATATATATATATATATATATATATATATATATATATATATATATATAGGATAAGACATAAAAATAAGATATAAGCAATGTGACAAGAAATGTGAAATAGTATGAAAAATGAATATGACCTACGTGATATGTGAAAGTGATTTACGTGTTTATAAATATATGTGATTCAACTTATGTGACATAATCTACGTGCTATGTGAAAGTGAACTACGTGTTTATGTGAAAATGTGAAATGACATAAATGATGATGCCCATGTTATGTGTAATGAGAGCTAGGGTATAGTTGGCATGCCAATAGTCGAGGGTTTACGCGGTCCTTCGGGACATATATGTATTCTTTGGAACATGTGTGAGGTCTTTTGAGACACATACTTGATCCTTGGCATATGTATATGATTCTTAAGGAATGATATGTGGTCCTTAGGGACAACCTTATATGTCACTTTGGTGCATATCTACGCGGCACTACGGTGCAATTCTACGTGACACTTCGGTGCATTTATATGAGATGTGGTGACAACATTAGTGCACAACCTCTATAGACTCATATATCTATAGTTCTCACATGTGTACATTGGCTAATAAGAAAAACAACAAATATATTACATGTGATTTGTATGCTTTTGTGATATGAATGGTATTATATGATTTATATGATGATATGTGGATTGTATGATTAAATGAGGCAAATGTTGGTTAAAATGCTAGGTATAAGAGGATATGTATTAAGTGATATAAACGATAATAATATTGATAATGAAATAAGGCTAATGATGGAAATGATGAGTGATGAATATATGTGTGCATATGTTTTTATATGTAATGATATATATTGCATATGTGTTATAGGGATTTGTTACATGAATAAGGGTATGAGTGATAGTAGTAATTGTTCATGCATGATTACAAGCTATAGTTATATTTTATGTTTATTGCCTCACTAAGTCATCGACTTAACGTGTGATTATTTCACACGTAGGTTACCGAAGTGAGAAGAATAAAGAGCAATGTGGAGCAAGACAGGTCAGTTATCCTTACCAAAGGTCAGATCAGAAGAAAGGTGAATAATATGTATTTTAATACATAAAGTTCTAGTTGGCATGTATTCAAAATAATATATTGTATAAGCTCTGAATAGTTCGATAAAGGTTTTAAATAAGTTATATGTAATAATGAATTTTAATTACTCACTATTTTATACAAGTAAAGGATTTTTGAAAAGTCAATGTGACACTTCGGACTCAGATCCGGGTCGGATCCGGGTTGGAGGTGTTACATTACCTATTTGAATGTTATTTGTATTATTTTAGATTTAAGATTTTAAAGTTCCAACACCTTAGATTTAAATTTTGGGTTTATATATTATAGTTTAGAATTTAAGGTTTAAGAGTTTGGACTTATGATTAAAATAAATAAAATAAAGGTTAAAGTATATATTTAGTCACTCCATTATTCTCACTATTTTATTTTGATTACTCAATTATTATTATTTTAAAATCACACTTTTTTTTGAAAGATTTAAAATCACACATAAAGTTAAGTTTGTGTTCCGTTTCAATCACATATTGTTAAGAAACTAACAAAATTGATGGTGTCGAGATAGAAAAATTTTAATTTTTTTTTTATTTTTTTCAATGATGATGTGGCATTTCATTGTGTTGACGCATCATCATCATCGTTAATTTTTTAATGGTAATTGACCAAAACATAATTATAGTTATGACTTTGAAAAAAATAATAGTTGAGTTACCAAAATGAAACCGTAAAAATATTTAAGTGATTAAATACATAGTTTATACTAAAATTATGAGAATACTATACTCGTGACCACCTAACTATTGCCCCTTTTCATTTTGACCACTATTTTTGAAATTTTATCAATCAGGTCATCAAACTATTTAAATATATTCAATTAAGCCACTTGTCGTTAACAATTAACGAACCACTTGCCGTTAATAATTAACGGAAATGATGATGTGACAATTAATAAAATTAATCTAATTACACATTTAATCTTTATTACTTAAATAATTCTATTAAATTAATCATAATTTTAAATTAATTCAATATATTTAATCCTCCAAGACGACACATATAAATTGTGAGATTGTCATAACACGTGTCACAACATAATTGCATATCTTTTTTATTAATTGAATAAAATTTCCACCAACACATGTGTCACCACCTGTTTAAAAGGAAAATGAGACAACTAGGAATTAGGCTATGGGGGTGATCGAATCATAGACATTGTGCTTATCACGTTACACCTCAGCCACTTGAGCTAACCCCATATTTGTTACCTAAGTTATAGATGTTTTATATATTATGTTTTATATTATGGAAAAAAATGAAAATAAAAAGTTATTGATTGGATTCGAATGTGAAATTTTAACTTAAAGGGGGCACTTAACTACCAAAATAAATTAAACATTTAAAAAGTACTTAAGCTATTATTTATATATCATTAATATCTATTAAAAGTATAACTTTAAAATTTTTATTTTTCAAATTAAATTGTTTTCCTTTTATTTTTCGATTATTATATATGAATTATATATTTTTTAAAAATAAATTATATTAAAATTTCATTTAACGAATCTAACATTACAAATAAAACTCAAATCACAAGATAAATTTCTAATTCAAATCTTAAATTTTTATCTTCAAAGGGATTTTAAAAATTATTTCTCATTTTATTTAAATATATAATCATTTAAAAATAATTATGAAAATATAAAAATAATTTATATATTGAATTTGTGTTTGTAACTTGGATTCGTTAAATAAAATTTTAATATAATTTTAAAAATAAAATTCATATATAATAATTGAAAAATAATTATAAAAAGAAAAAGAAAACAATTTAATTTTAAAAATAAAAATTTTAAAGAAAATTTATTTTGGTAGTTGAGGTGCACCCACTCCAAGTTAAAAGTTAATGTTCAAATCCAATCAATAGTTTTTTATTTTCAATTATTTGAAATAATATAAACATAATATATAAAACATTTATAATTTTTGTAACAAGTATTGGGATATCTCTAGCGGCTGAGGTTCTGCTTGATAAGCACAAGATACTTAAAGATTCGATCCTCCCAACACTTGATGTCTATTTGTCTCGTTTTCCCTCTAAATAAGTGATTGACATGTGTCACTATATGATTAGTGAAAATATTATTTAATTTTAAAATATTAAAAATAATTTGAAAAAGTCATTCAATCATATTGTGACACGTGTCATGACACATATACATTTGACACGTGTTGTCATATGATTGGAAGATTAAATATATTGAATTAATTTAAAATTATGACCAGTTTGATAAAACATATAAGCAATAAGGATTAAATGTGTAATTAGACCAATTTTATTAACTCTCACATTGTCACTTCTGTTAACTGTTAACGATAAGTAACTTGATGAAATACATTTAAATACTTGGATGATCTGATTAACAAAATTTTAAAAATTATGATTAAAATGAAAAGTGACAATTGCAGGTAAGGTTTACCCTAAAATTAATTGTAAAATCCCATACAATTATCCACCGGCCCAACTGTCCCGAAAAAGGTAGTAAACCATGTTAAAAGGAGCATTGGGTCAACGTAACTGGTTGTGCATCTATTTATTTATTTTATTGGCATTTCAAAGCCTGGTTTAGTTTATGCCACCGTTATATTTGGTTCCCCATAATTGAGTTGCCAAGCTTCAACCAATAGGAAGAAACATATATCCCTCCACAACAAAATTATTGGATATTAATTTCGTTATCCAATTATGTCAAAGAAAGTAAATATTACGTATATATGAAATAAGAATGATGAATGGGTCCATTGAAATAGATAAGAATATCCGATTCAGAAAGAATATTTGGAAAGCATTATTAATAGGAAAGAACATACGGTTTTTCGGTTGATGTTTATTTAGTTAATTTATTGATTTATCTTTAATTTTGTTTATTAGATTGGTTATCTCTTATCGATACACAATCAAACAAGATATGTCGTGTTTGAATTGTAATAAAGTCAATTCTCCGTATGTCTTCTTCGTTATATTCACTTTTATGTTAGATTGGGAGATTAAGATTCGACATATAGGAAGGAAGCAGAATAAGATAGCCGATATTTTAGTAGGAGCTAACAGCGGTGGATCAGTGGCCAAACTATGTTTTGGAAGAACTTCAAAAGAACACAGTAGCTTAGCCTTGATTTTATAGTTCTGTAATTAAATTTTTTTTGATCAGATTACCAAATGAATTGATAAACGAATTAGTCATTGTTACATTTCAGTTAGATGTCTGAAATAAGACAACATAAATCATTTACTCATGCTCCTCTTCCTTTAGTTTTTATTAATTTTCAGCTTAAATTTCATGAAAATTGACTTTCAAATTCATAAGAGAAGAAACTAAAAAATGGCAAGTGGTGATGGTTAACATTTATGCGAGCGAGGAGATCTACATCACTGTTTTTAACTTTTAAGAAGTGATCTGCTAACTTTCGTCTTCAGTACGTACTATTTGAGTTGATGTGCCCGATTTGAATCCATTGATGCGGACAAAGAAGCAGCCGCGGCATTGGCAGGGGTCTGCACCGGTAGTCGGGGAAATCTTGCGGCCAACGATGCGAAAGGTGGTGAACACCACGGTGGCATGGACGATAATAACACCTGACCGGGGAGGCCAAACATGTTGAGTCTAGCTTGGTTGATCCCCGGCATTACTGAGGTGCAGCCTAGAGCCATTTGCATTGTTGGGGACATGGGAGAATAACCACCCGAAGGTACTCGTGCATTTATAAGTTGCATCCACGGAGCTGGTAACAGCATCATCCGAGGCATATAAACACCACTACTTCCCATCGACGTCATCTGTTTGAACCAAAATACTGTTGTTAAGGTCGAATTCGACGCATAAAACACGCAATTCTTTCTATTTAGTGACCGAAGGCTGTACCTGAACTTGTAACTGAAGGGTTTTCAAGTAATCGATTGCCTTATCAAGCACCGAAGCTTTATCCACTTCATTACAGTTGGGAATGAGCTCTTGCAATGCCCGCATCTTCTTGTTGATTTTCTCTCTTCGTCTCTGCAACCCAAATATCAGATTTCAAATATACTACAAAAGCCTGCAGTTTTTTTTTTGTCTTCTAAGCTTACCTTTTCAGATAGGCTGTGAACTTCTGGTTTTCTCTTTCTCTTTGCTTTTATCGTCTCGTGAGCTTCTTCCGTTGCATTATTCTGCACATATATAAGCAACTAAGTTAAGGTGAAAAGCTATAAACAAAATCGATTAAAGATGACTGGAAAACTTATTTGATATAGTTTTACATACATCGCTGAGATCAGTGTCTTCATATCTAGTTTGCAAAGTGTATATTGGGCAATTCGAAGCACCACGCGAACATACGGAGCTTGAGGATGGGCCATGAACCCTAGAAGAAGAAGGATCCCACTCTTTTTGAGGCTCCATGAATTTTCCTTTCTTTTCAAAAGGATTGCTTCTTGTGGGACAAGTTCTGGGTTTGCCTTGTAAATTATCAACCCCAGTCGGTAAGGGTGCACGGGCTTCAGATTGCTTGAAGCAAGACTGAGGTACCTGCATATCGTTATGCATGGTTTGCTGAGGAATAATCTCCTCTTCAAGCTGGGGCACGTTGAATTTGTTTGCAGCAACAATGTTTAAATCCAAGAGTTGCTTATTGTAGCATGCTTTGTCGGCAGCATCGTAACTATCGTGGTAAAATTCAGGCAATCGTAACTCCTGGTACCCGGTTTGCAGACGACTTAACTTGTTCTTGGACGATAAACTTCGAATCGATATTTTACCATCTTCCATTACCAGCTCCACCGCATCAGGATCACACCTGCAATATTAGCAAAACTCCCTCCTTGAACCAAACAAGAATTATCAAAAGAAACACCATGAAAACACAAGCTTTGCGCGAGCGCGCACACACACATACACACGTACATGGATGGAAAATTAGACAAGTGGCATGACATCCTCGGTCGGACTGGTTCAGGGGTCTGTTTTTCTGTCATTGATGAGTTAAGCCAACCGAAAAAAAAGAACACTCAAACACCGGGAAAGAACATAAAATCAAGCACTGGAAACTAGGATGTTCTTTGCTGTTGTTGATGATGAAGATTAAGGAGTTATCGGGGAAATTATTACTATGAAATAGAAGTGATGGAAAATCAGACGGTGTAGGGGT
Organism: Hibiscus syriacus; assembly: GCF_006381635.1. Lineage (NCBI taxonomy): Eukaryota > Viridiplantae > Streptophyta > Magnoliopsida > Malvales > Malvaceae > Hibiscus > Hibiscus syriacus. The sequence goes on along the minus strand of NW_024062302.1, from coordinate 26,541 downwards.
GAGGATGTGAAGATTTCTAGTTCAGAAAAATGAGGCGTCCACAAATATTGAAGCTTTGTGTGATCTTTAAAAATATATGTCGTCCGGCCAAGTTTATTTCCCCCACCACATAGGGGTGAACAAAACTCAACTAGACTCGAAATCGATTTTTTTAATTTCAAGTTAATTGAGTCAACTCGAATTATAAATTCAGTTTTCAAGTTGAAGTCGAGTTGAGATTGAATTTTCGAGTTATTTGAAAAACTAAAAATTTGACCAAGTATTTTGATAGTTTTACGATTTAGTCCATGATTTCATTATTTCTTCAGTTCCTCCTTCATTTTAAGTCCATTTTCTACCAAATTTGAACCACATGCTCCTAAACCATAGTAGAATACATGTGTACTTTCAATTCCTCTTTTTGATAACAATTATTTTATTTTTCAATTTAGTCCTTCAAATTTGAAACCAAACTTCTCTCATATTATCATTATAAACATTTTTAGTATGTCCAACATACTTTTCTTTCGTTCATTTTTCTTTTGTAATTATTCATTAATTTCAGTTAGGGTCTCTTTTCATGCATTAATACATCCGTTCATATATTTTAATCATGGCATTCTTTCATGTCCTAATGCATCCTTTTATGCATTGTAACACCCCCAATCCGTACCCGACCCGGATACAAGTCCGAGGTGTCAGATTGACTGTTCAAAACATTTCCTTTGATAAAATCTAATAAAATTCAGTTTGACATTTCCAATAAAACCAAATAATTTCTATTTTATAAAATATATGATTTTACAAAACTTATCAGAGCGTATTTAATACAAATCTTTTATCTTACATGCCAAAATACATATAATTCAAAACTTTTCTGATATGATCTTTAGGAAGGAGAATCCTGACTTGTCTCGCTCCTCTTAGTTTCTCTTCTCGATTTCCAGAACCTACGTGTGAAACACTCACACGCTAAGTCGATGACTTAGTGAGGCATAAATAAACTGACTATAACATATTATTACCAATTCCTACTATGCATACTTTATGCTATCATCCTAAAATATAGAATGTATTATGCATCAGAACATAACTACATGACTACATACATATACATATAATTTCATTATCCTTATTATTATTTTTATCATCATCATTAATACCTTTTTCTTACCATATACACATCATATCACACGTATATATCTACACCAAGGAACAAAAATGTCATCAGGTAGTTACTATAACATATTACCAAACATACTTATCACATATAGTATATTTGCTATTATCTCTTTATTAGCCCATGTACACATGTGAGAACTGTAGATATGTGAGTCTATTGAGGTTGTGCACTATGTTGTCACCACAACTCGTATGGGGTCCCACTAGGGGCATATGAATTTGTCCCGAAAGACCACGTGGAACCCTCGACTCTTGGCATGCCAACTATACCTCTAGCCCTCATGACATATAACATGGGCATTATTATTTATCATTTCACATAGGCACGTAGTTCACTTACTCGTAGAACATTTTCATATGATTCATGTTCACATATCACATAGCTTATCACATAAGTTTGTATTCTTTTTCACATGATCACATAGTCATATAATATCTTATATGTTCACTTAAATCATCACATATATCTTTTCTCATATATCTCATTTTCATGTATCACATGTATTTTGTCACCTAACTTATATCTTATGATCATATAATTACATATCTTATACTATATTCTCATATTATCACATAATCGTATATTCACATAAATCATATAACACATACAAGAACATCTTAACACATATACTCATGCATACATACAATTCATATTATTCACATGCTTATATTTATGACTTCATGCACCATAATTATAGGAAATAGACTTATCGCAAGTCCAATTTCCATATAATCCCATATCAAAATAAGATGCACTCACCTGGCCTCACTATTCAATACTGATCTCTTATAACTTCTTGATAGCTATTACTTGACACTTTGTCCGGACATTGCTCTCGATTGATATCTACACAATCACACGTATAATATACATATCAACATTTCGCTTGGCATACTCTAATCTTTCATTTCTTAAACTAAAAGAAAGATCTAATTCCATTTTCCCTTTGAAGTGTATCGATACACACTATAGGGAATCGATACATCCCTTCACTGGTGTATTGGTACACTACCTATGTATCGATACACAAATTACATTCAAAGTTTTTTATTTCAAGGGGTATCGATACAGTCCTTAGTGTATCGATACACCATGAAGATGTTCTTCAAAATTGGTCTTAGTGTATCGGTACCCATTCATTGTGTACCGGTATACCCTGCACAGAACAGACTTGTTCACCCGAAAATTTTAACACTTAGCCCCAAATTCTATTTGTTAACCCCTCCTTATGCCTTAAAACTTATCTATACATATATAAACCTTCTTATAACACTATAACACTTCATTATATTTCATAAGTAACCATAATTCTTGAATCAAAGAATTTCATCAAACTTTCCATGTTTTCTAAATTCATTTATAATGCTTCAATCTTTTTTTTTTCCTTCTAATGACAAGTCAAATTCATCCATAGAACTTTAAAAACCTCTTTATATCAAAATTTCATTTCTAAAGCCCTAATATAATTTCCTTTCTAATTCTCATTTCTTGATGTTTTAAGCTTATATAAGCTTTCCTTATGCTTATATAATACCCAAAGAATCAAAACCAACTTATAAATCCAAGAATTAAACAGCTGAAATCAACTTACCATTGTAGCTAGAGCAACGAGAGGAATAAGGAAGAAGGAAGAAAATGTTATGGATAATTCTCTCCCTTAACTATTTCCATAATTACCATTTAATCCAATAAGGAATTATTCCTATTTAAGTCCTTGAACTTTTAACTTGTTTCAAAATTAGGTACATAGTTTCTAAAATTTGTAATTTAGTCACTGGCCCTGATTTGGGATGTTACATGCATTTTAGTTATGACATCCTTTCATGCCTTAATGCATCATTTCATGCATTTTAGTTATGGCATCCTTTCATGCCTTAATGTCTTCTTTCATGCATTTTAATTATGTCATCCTTTTATGCTTTATTGCATCCGTTCATGCATTTTAGTTATGGCATCCTTTCATGCCTTAATGCAACATTTCATGCATTTTAATTATGTCATCCTTTCATGCCTTAATGCATCCGTTCATGCATTTTAGTTATGGTATCCTTTCATGCCTTAATGCATCATTTCATGCATTTTAATTATGACATCCTTTTATCCTTTCATGTATTTTAGTTATGGCATCCTTTCATGCCTTAATGCATCATTTCATGCATTTTAATTATGGCATCCTTTCATGCCTTAATACATCCTTTCATGCATTTTAATTATAAATTCGGTTTAGAGCAGTTCATACTCTAAAACTCATTCTTAATATTCTTTCCATACATATAAAGATAACATAATCAATATTATAAAACATATATAAATTTAAACATTTTACTTTGAATGTTCTTCATCTCAAATATTTACAATAAGGTACTTACCTGGTAATCCCCGCTAATAAGGTGTAGAGACGTCTGACTAATCAACAACTTTATCTTTCCCCATTTTTTTGCTAGATTCAGGAGCTTGGTTCCGATCTACACAAGTATCCATTAAGTACACATAACATACCAATGTTAGTATACTCCTTAACATTATACTTTAAGAATATTCAAAATATCATTATTTTAATTTCTTTAACCATTTCAACTTATTTTACTGTTTTAAGCTCAATAGTATCGGTACTACTATCCTGGTACCGATACTTCTATACTATAGTACCGATACCCCTTTCAGTATCGATACTATTTCTATATTCTGTGTTGCCTGGTGTCGATACCCTTCTCTCAATATCGATGCTACTATACTACGGTATCGATACTCCCTTTCAGTATCGATACCATTTTGACATTCTGGATCCATGGTATCGATACTTCCCTTTGTTAGTATTGATACCTTATCAGTGTCGATGCCCCTTGCATTGATACCGATAATGTTCTTCCCATTTCTACCTATTTACATCTATAGTATCGGTATTGTTCTATCAGTATCGATACCATTGCCCAGAATTACCATTTTTCAGCTCGAATTTCACTTAATTTCTCCTCTAATCTCATACTTTTACCTCCAACAATACTATTTAACTCCTTTTTACTTAACCCAACTAACTTTACTTCGTTTTGCCATATTTAACATCTAACATCTTCATGGAACATCTCAACTCAAGAATCATACCATTTTTCTAAACATGTTTTTAACCATATCTCATGCTTCTAATCTCATGTTCAATCATTTGACAAGTTAATTTTACTAATAAACCTCAATAAAAACACATATATCAACATGTCCTTTAAAAACTCATTTCTTTAAATCTCTTATAAAACATCCTCCACTTTGTTTTAATCTTCTTTAATCCTTCCTTAAGCTCGCATAACACCTAATGTTACCATAGCAGCCCATAATTTAAAGAAAGAACTAGCTAAGAAAAGTTTACCTTATGCTAAAGAGGAGAGTAATACCAACGTAAAGGAGAAGAATAAGAGTAGGAAAAATGCTTTACTTTCCTTTTTCCTCCTAATTAAAACCCCTAATACATTTTTAAATTCATTTTCCCTCTCAAAAGACCAAAATGTCATCTTAACTTATCTATTGATACAATTTAGTCTAAACTATATTCCAAACCATTTTTCTCATATTTTACCACTTATTCAATTAAATCTTAAATTTTCAAAAACTTTTTGATATAGTTATTGATATGATATTTGGGGTATTATAGATTGAGTATTTGAGATTTTAGGGAACATGGATTGAAATTTAGAGATTTGAAAATTTTAAGTTTTGTGATGATAGTAAGGTTTGTGATCGGTCATTAGGTGGTTAGCGACGTATGGGTGGGTGGTTAGCGACATATGGGTGGCTGGTCACTGATGAATAAGTGGTCAGAGATGACTGACGGTTAGAGTAAATGAGACTAGAATAAGAGATTCTAAGAGTTTGAGTTTTGTTTGTGGATATTTAAAAAAAAAAATTAGGGTTTTTTCGAAAATAAAATATTTTTAATTTTTTTATAAAAATTATATTTTTAAAATTACCATATCATACGGATTACTTAATGGAAGAAATTAACGCCGTTAACTATAAAAAACCTAAAATAATATCGTTTGTAATATTAGACACTAAAATAAATCATTAAATTCTTTAAACACTTATTCATGAAAAATAGTATAATTTATACACTTATTTTATATTTAAACCTAATAATTGTCGTAGGTAAGTAGTTGAAACCCATACCAAAATGGTAAATTGATTTGACAATAAGCATGGCAGTGAAGGTAGTGGCGATCATTTTCGTTATCTTCATTTATATTTAAATTGAATAATTAAAAAACGTGGGGCCGAAGTACCAAGGAATCTAGGACACCCAGTCACGTGGTGGAACGGGGGGACTACCCACAGTCCTACGTTGACCCGTCGCCCATGTTAAAATCAACTACTTAAGTGGTGATTAATTTTACGGAGGTAAAAGATCTACAGTCTACGAATCATATTTGTAGACATTTGTAGTAGAAGAAGTAGATCAAAAGTACGCAGTTTGCAAGAAGAAGACTGTTTGTTTTTTAATATCTGCAGACTGCTAAAATGAACTGAAATATAAATAAATTGATTTTTTAAACTTAAAAGAATTTTACAATATTGAGATTTAAATAATTTTAGTTTTACAATACTTAAATTTAAATAATTCATACAACTACAATAATAAATTATTTAAAATAAATCAATTCATATTTTAAAATAAATCAATTCATACTAATAAATTATTTAAAATAAATCAATCCATACAACTACAATAATAAATCAATTCATATTTTAAAATAAATCAATCTATACAAATAAATTATTTAAAATAAATCAATCTATACTAATAAATTATTTAAAATAAATCAATCCATATTTTAAAATAAATCAATCCATACTAATAAATTATTTAAAATAAATCAATCCATATTTTAAAATAAATCAATTCATACTAATAAATTATTTAAAATAAATCAATTCATACTAATAAATTATTTAAAATAAATCAATCCATACAACTACAATAATAAATCAATCATATTTTAAAATAAATCAATCCATACTAATAAATTATTTAAAATAAATCAATCTATACAACTACAATAATAAATCAATCCATATTTTAAAATAAATCAATCCATACAAATAAATTATTTAAAATAAATCAATCCATACAAATAAATTATTTAAAATAAATTAATCCATACTAATAAATTATTTAAAATAAATCAATCCATATTTTAAAATAAATCAATACATACTAATAAATTATTTAAAATAAATCAATCCATACAACTACAATAATAAATAAATCCATATTTTAAAATAAATCAATCTATACTAATAAATTATTTAAAATAAATCAATTCATATTTTAAAATAAATCAATCTATACTAATAAATTATTTAAAATAAATCAATCCATATTTTAAAATAAATCAATCCATACTAATAAATTATTTAAAATAAATTATTTTAAAATAAATTATTTTAAAATAAATCAATCCATATTTTATAATAATTTATTTTAAAATAAATTATTTTATAATAAATTATTTTATAATAAATTATTTTATAATAAATTATTTTATAATAAATTATTTTAAAATAAATTATTTTATAATAAATTATTTTAAAATAAATTATTTTAAAATAAATAACCTTATTAAATTATTTAAAATTATTTTAATAAATAACTATATTTTATAATTGTTCTTGAAGATGTTTGAAGACTTTTGAAGACATAAAATCAAGTCTGCACTAAGAAGAGCTCGCGCAGACGTTTGAAGAGCTTCTGTCTTCTAAAAAATAAAAAATCTACGAAGCCTAATATCTAAACGACACAAACATAAATAATTTAAAGAACTTACACAATAAAAACAAACAACCCTCACCTCTACCTCCCTCGGATCGGATCATATCTAGTCAAAACCTCGCCTTGCATTATATAGCTGACCCAATTTTGATGAAAACCAGCCTCTACTTCACGTGATACACCTTAGGCTTCACGTGCCTCTCTGCTTTCTTGCCTTTTGTACTTGTCTTCGTTTGGTCAAAATTATGAGGATTAAGTATGCAAAAGGTACCTAATCTATATTAGTTTTTCATTTTAGTATCTAAAGTTTATTTCATTTCAATTTGATGTCTAACGTTACGAATGTTACCCATTTATGAGCCCGGGCCATCAACAGTGTTAATTTTTTCCATTAAATGACACATTTCATAACTTGATAATTTTAAAATTTTATTTAAAATTAAAAAATTAAAATTATATATATATATATATAAAAGAAAACACAAATTTTGAAATAAACCCAAAACTTTGAAAACCTTCATTTCAACCCCTAAACTCACATTGTCAGCCATCTTTTGCCATTGACGAAGCTCCACCTAACCTTCCCTCCCCTCGGCGACCAAAACCCTCATGAAATCGTGATCGGTTGACGGTCGATCGATGACGAATCAACGTTTTATACCTCGCGAATCCTAGAATGAAAATCGCTATCCCACGTGATTCCGAAGGTCGATCAACATTCGATCGGTCACGATGTCATAGGGTTTTGGTCGCAGGGGGAGGGGAGGTCGAGTGGAGCTTCGTCAACGGCAAAAGGCGGTGGTCGATGTAGGTTTAGGGGTTGAAATGAAAGTTTTTAAAATTTTGGGTTTAGGGTGGCATTTTTTAATATTAAAAATATGCCAGGCGACATTTTTAATGGGTTAACAACCAAACTTAAAAGGTCCATCATGTCTTGACCAATTTTGAGAAACAAAATGAAACGTTAGGCACCAAACTAGAACGAAATAAACGTTAGACACTAAACTGAAAAAAGGGACATAAGTTGGGCACTTTTTGTATACTTAATCCAAATTATGGTTCAATCCTGTTATACTCCAATTTGATATTTGATTTGTAAACTTTAATTTGATTCATCATCATTTTTTCTTGAATAATTGAATCTTTTAACTTTTAACGTAATTAACTATTCTGATTAAAATGCTCGAGTTGATTAATATGATAAAATCTAATTACTATTTTTTTAAAGTTCTACTTTTCACTCGTAAATGAGTGACAAAATCTTCTAAAGATGAAATCTCTTATTTGAGCATAGTAAAGGATGAAAAACTAGAATTTTTATCCTGTTCTTTGGGATGAGATTTTCTTCTTCCAGGAGACGGGCGACATTTAAGAGGGTCGACGAAACAAACTGTGGCAAATCCTGTAGAGGATAACCAGACAGATAGAGAGACAACGACAGTGCTAAGAAGAGAGAGAGTGAGGCCCCAACAATAAATTACGCGGATCCAGAAATATTTTTTATGATAGACATTAGTCCATCCTAACCAGACGGTAGCTCCGCCACTGACCACATTCATAACTATAATGAAATCCCTAAACTCAACAAACATTAAATGCTTGTCACTTGGATATCTAAATATGCCCCAAACAACGAGTCTTTCCTTTTCAACACTGGCGTGTCTGCCTGAGAAACCCCAGAAATTTCCTCAACTGCTCTCTTTTATTAGTGTTCAACCTAACCCAGACATCATATTATTATTGCCCTTCTTTTATGGGTTTGCCTTTTTTATAATCGGAATCTCCAAGATGCTTTCTGCATCCAAGATCATGTCATTGCGGGCCATAGATCTAATTAATAATCTGCGGCAATTTGTGATTCTTTACATTTTGATATATAAAACACTAAAATCCTCGAGAACCATGCGCATCAAGAACAGAGAGTACGGGCCACTCCAACAAAAAGTTGATATTCACTATTACTGATAAGGTTCTATTGGACGAAAATAAATATTAATCAAGAGCAAAAAGGTGTTAGCTAGGAAGATATTTGGACATGAAGTCAGTCATCTTCACTCCTCTATCAGTCCAGTATATACTGGTCAATCACTCAGCTATTACATGTTTCAGCTGCGCGATCTTCTCCCTCGCTGACTGCATTAAACCAGGATGATGAACCTACTCACCAAGATTTTGATAACTATATGACCAAGATTGTGGAAAAGCAAGCGCTAACATTATCAGAAACATCGAACTTGCCACATGGACAGCTTCTTTCAGCACTATGAGACGCAGCAGGCATTCAAAATACACAATAATCATAATACTATATATGACTATCGGAACATAATTCCATATCTATACATCGAACCCTAATTTCAAAATAATTATCAGTTTGCTGAGTCTGAGTTTAAGTTAGTGGTTTAACATTGCTAAGTAACCAGCTGTAAGATATTTCAGCCTCTAATAAATCATTCTAAAATATGAGAATTTGGCTGTGGAAGTCGTAAATACTATATTCCTGAATGCAACCAGGAATGCTGAGTTGCAAGTGTTAAATGGGAACTGAAACACCGTGGTATTTCTTAAATCTAAATTTCCTTTAGTCCAAATGTCATATTTGAGATTGCATTGCAATACCCTAGACGATTTCATATCCAAGAATGTCTATGAAATTGAAATTGCCGAGCATTAAAATCAATAAAAACCCAACAAATCCAAGATGTCCATAGAAATATCCCACATAAAATTACGCCATAACCACTGATGAAAACTTTATGAAAAATGATTCACCACCAAGTGACAGCAGCGAGGAAATTGCATCTCTCCCATAATCAACCAAATGGAGTCGGATTTTATTACACACTCCTCACATTTTTGCTCAAGCTAAAAGGAAATATCTACGAAAATAAGATGCAATAATGAAAGCCACAGTTAAGGAATTTATTCAAAATAAATCCAAGTAAAAACACCAAATCTTTAATATTAAAATAAACAAACTTACAACAATTTATTGAAAGGAACTCTGTGTCAAAATATTAGACTAAGGGGCAGGGGATTTATGTTCATCAATTTCATCTTATGGAAGTCTATCAAGCTAATCAGTTAATAGAAACTGCCACTTGCAATCTTGTTTCCAAGCGTTTCCTTTTTGTTTTACTGAAACTCGTCAACTTCCCTCTGAAAGAGCATGAAAACCAAAGCTTAAGTATCAACGTGTTGGGTCAGGAAAACTTGGGTTTTTAATACATACACATCAGATTCAATCACATTGACTTCATCTCCTCAGAAATGGACGTCAAAATCTCAGAGGACTTCTTTCTGGTAGCTGAGTCCATTTTGCGTTTAAATGTTTCTAAAGCCAAAGCAAGCAATATAATTGCCCTGAAACATTACCAAGCAAAACGAAACTCAATCAAAATGGTCCACAGATAGTAACAGCAGGTATTTCCTTATCTTCGTTTAGATATTAATGACCTTGTCAATTCATCTTCTTGGTCCTGTTCCAAGGGTTCCTGGAACCAATAGCTTTCTCCAGTTCCTGCCCCTGCTGCAGAAAAATAGAGAAGAAACTTCTTTCGAAAGACATTGATGGGAGGATAAGAAGAAAACTAGATGTTCAAATGTTAAGAAATTATGCCTTTTTGGGAGGGAGATGTGGGACTGAATTCACTAAGTTTGACATCTTCAGTTCGAAACCGTTTGACTGGGGAATGTTTTGGTTTCTCAGATATAGCAGTCTCTGGTGAGATCAGATCTTCTCTGTGGCCTTGACAAAACCTTCAGATAAAGAACCAAAGGAACATCCAATAAGAAGTAATATTTAAATATTAAGAAGTGTTAAACTTCTTATTTTACTAATATGAAATATTTTTCTTCACTTAGCTTCTTCAGCAAGATTATACAGATATATATAAAACCTACAAAGGAGCTAGAATCTTCTACGACATCAGCATAACAATTTCCTAACCACCCTAACAGCTTGTTTACACGTCAGTTTCACCTTGCATGCATTTTAAGCTTCAACATTCTCGTTGCGTCTCTTCCCTTTCCCAGCATCAACAACCTGAACTTTTTGTCTGAACACAACGTGAGCTGAGCGCGTCAATGGTTTAGTTAAACCGTCAGCAGCTTGGTGCTCTGCCGGAACATGGTTCACAAGAACAGCTCCACCAGCAACCTTATCGTGAACAAAGTGCATATCGAGTTCTATGTGCTTGGACCGAGTATGGAAAACAGGGTTGGCACACATCGCCACAACACTCGTATTGTCGTTCCATATAACGAGGATGCCATCAACAGGTTCTCCCAAGTCCGCAAGAAGAGAGTTGACCCAATCAACCTCAGATACAGTGTCGGCAATACTCCGATATTCCGCTTCCATGGTGGAACGAGCCACGGACTTCTGGCGACGAGCACTCCAAGAGATTAAGTTACAACCCAGAAACACACAACATCCGGACGCAGAACGCCTGTCATCATCGTTGCAAGCCCAGTCGGCATCAGCAAATGCAGATACACATAACATTGTGAAGAATACAAACTAGGTTGGCATGCAAATTGAGAAACATAGCCAAGTAGACTAAAACAACTTGGAACAACATCCTCGTGTGACAAATTATAAAGAAACACGACTCGACTAAAAAAAATTGATTTTTTTTCAATTTCAAGTTATTCGAGTCAACTCGAATTATCAATTCGCTTTCTAGTTTGAGTCGAGTTGAAATTTCAAAATTTTGAGTTACTCAAAAAACAGAAAATTTGAATAAGTATTTTGACTATTTTACGATTTAGTCCCTGATTTCATTATTCCTTCAATTCCTCTTTCATTTTAGGTTATTTTTTTACCAAATTCGAACCACATGCTCCTAAACCATTGTAGAATACATTTGTACTTTCAGTTCCTCCTTTTGACAACAATTTTTATTTTTCAATTTAGTCTCTAAAATTTTCACAATTTTTGTATTTCTCCAATTCATCATTTGTTTTAATTAAGTTTTTTTACTAAATTTGAACCATATGCTCATATACCACAATAGAATACCTATGTAACTTCAATTCTTATTTTTTTTACAAAAAAATGTACTCTCTCTTTTTATTTAGTCTCTTAACTTTGTATTTTACTCAATTTGGTCTTTTGACTACAATTATTTGCAAATTCGTTCTTTCCATCAATTCTTTGACTCCTCTATACTTTCGTCAATATTTTATCCCCAAAATACTTTCTTTAAAATATAATATTATGAATATATTTTATAATTTTAATTTGTATTTGATATATTAAATAACATTATAACATGAAAATAATATATAGAGAGAGAGAGAGTGTGTGTGTGTGTGTGTTAGAGAAAGTAAAAAAATTGTAACAAATCATTGCCATAATATTATAAATAATTATAATAAAATTAGTATATAAACTCGAATAACTTGACTCGAATTTCTTAAACTAGATTCGACTCAAAAAAATTTCAAGTTAAGTTTGAGTTGTAAATTACAACTCATCAACTCAAAATTTTTTGACTTGACTCGATCGAATACTCAACTCTAGGCATTATGCATTAACAATTGGATCATAATGTTACGTGGATTACTTGTTATTTTCTATTGTGTAGGTTGGCCCAATCTCAGCGGATTTACAGATCCAAATTTGATCGGGTTTAGGCGCTAACTACAAATATCACGTTGCAAAACTTTAGTGCGTGCCAAAAGATCGGCTGCGGCTGGACGCCTGGACCCAATAATTTGGCTGATTCCAAAGTCATTGTCACCTTATGCTTTAACCTCTTCCCCTTATTATTGTAACATTCCGTCCGTATATATTTGGATGCATGTTTGAGCAACGGGGCATTAAGATAAGATCTTATTATTGTCACCCAGAATCAAGCCTTCTGCAAAACAAAACAGAAAATTCCATCGAGAAAAAAACCCTTCCGACAAACATCCTTATTATTATAGAAATTGCAATTGCATCACAACAGACGACCAATTCCCTGATTTATTCAAATAACAAGAAAACAAAGTTAAGAAAACGGCCTTTGATTAGCGCAGTCTAGGTTAGGTCCTGTAGTAACGTTAAAAAACTGAGCATATCTCTGAAAGAACCCAATTCTATTGTTTACACGCGCATCGTTGGGTATTCCACACTCCAGTCCACCGTTGATTATATTGGTCACCAATCCAAATCCCGCCGTCCGATTAGCCGCCAAGTCGGCAGCTGTCGGGACGTATTTACCCACCATGACATCATGGCAAGACGGCTTCGGTGTCTGCACCGTCATCCAGAACCAAAGTGAGGTTTTGTATGCGATCACCGAGTTGTTGGCTACTATTTCCGGGTTCCTTAACCCATCAAAACCAACTGCCCTCCCAGCCGGTCCATAATTGTAATTCCTGTTAACAAAAAAACATGAACCTACTCGGTTAAACCAATAAAAAAAGACATAAAAAAGAATGTAATACTGATATTACTGTTATTACCAGGATAGTTGAATGGGGCCTCTTCCATGGTACGATTTTCCAGGGAAGCAAGGCCACCGTGTGTTGGTAGCGTCACAGTAGTTGCTTTGAGGATTGATTTCCTCTTTGAAGCACAGACCCCAAGCGAATGGGCCGTCGGGTGCGGTGGCCCATCCGCCAGTGGTCTCTTGTGATATTTGAGCTAGAAAAGCCGCGATTTCACGCTTCCTGGTAGCTACATCCCCCGTGTTACCAAACTTGGGGAAGCAGCTCGCGGCTTGAATGAAAGAGTTGTAAGTGTAGAAGTTTCTTGCGGGGCAAGCATTATCATCCTTGTGTAGAAATATGGAATTATACAGATTTTCGGTGATCAAAGAGGAGATGGATGAGCGCCGTCGAGCCTCGACTCCGGTCGATCCGAAGAGTAGAATAGTAAAGCACAAGATTAATGAGAAGGAAACAAGAGAAGTGGATTCCATAATGGCTATGTGTTCGAAAATGATGATGGCCGCTGTTATTTATAATGGCCACTACACGTCCATGTGAACTTGTGGTCATTGTGGCGGGAGTTATTATACTACAAAAACAAGCTATGAAGCTAGCCAGCCATACAGAGTCTTTTGACTTCTAAACTTTTTTCAAAACAAAAAGGTATAATATCAACTTTATCCCTCAATGTTTACATTTTTATCAATTTGATCTTTATTTTTGAACCAATTTAAACTCTCAATATTTCAACTTATTTCTTGTAACAGAAAAATCAATTGAACATTAAATTCATAATTTTTGACATTACAATAGGTATAACAATTCAGGAATAATTCATATCGATACGACATAATTTTCTTATTAAGTCACTTCAATAAACAATATATAATTCTTTTAAAATTATTATGAAATATATGTAAACTACATGGTTAATATTAACAAAATTTAGCTTGAGAGAAGACCTTAGTAATAAAAAAAAGAGTTATTCTCTATAGAGGTCCCGAATTCGAGGAACTACGTTTGTAGGGTGTGTGTGCATTGTTAACAACTAAGAAAGATTAAAAACATATATAACCTTGTAATCACCTCATACTATTAAAAATTAGTTTAAAAAATTAAGAACTAAATAGATAAAAATAATATAAATATTAAAGACAATAAATCATTTTACCTAACCAATGGAGATTGAGATAGTCAATGTGAATCCATTTGAGATAGTCAGTGTAATTTGCAAAGATTTATAATGGTGGAAATGTCGACACAGCGCATAAGCTGACTTTCAGGATGACTCATGCAATGCAAAGGGCTGCTTCTTAGTGTCACGTCCTCAGAACCTTCAAGCCCAAACTGTCGGAATATCAGAGTTAAGGTTTGACAGGTCGTGCGACCTTACACGTTTCTTGACGCTTCTTGGTCTTCTCGGCGACTAAGTAAGCCTTACCCAAGCCTAGTGAGCCTACAAACTCACAGAGGTTGGAACCCAACCCTCAAGGCTTCTAGGATTGCGGAAGCTTTAACACCAACATGGCTACTCCAAGCCACCAAAGTTGGACTATTGTGTGGAAGTGCAAACACAAGTGTGGTTACTCCTAGCCACCAAGATAGGCTACAACACAAAGAACTTGTGAACAAAGAACACTGAAAGTATAGAGTAAATGCCTCAGAGCCTTATTACTCTCCAAAGAAAATGAATGGAATGGATGATTACAAATGAGGAGGAGAGGCTCTATATTTATAGTTGACTCCCTCTCGATTAATGGCCTAGATCGTTTTACATCAACGACTAAGATCTGCCCAATTAATAACAAATCCCCTAAATCAAGGAATTACAACCAAATCCTACCTAATTACATCCATTAGTAGGATTCTTTCCTTGGATATGTGTTCACACCGGATATGGTAAGATTCTCCCACAATATCTTCCTGATTTAGTTATCTCTTGCCATATTTACCGAGCTTCTGTGATCATCTTTGGATATGATGCCACTTTTCTTTTCTGCACAGCTAATGTGAACAAGCCCCACAACATTCTCTAAGTGATGGGCCAAGTCTGGTGGTCTTGGCAAGCCCGATACTCTATCTTGAACCTCCCCGTCGGACACTTGCACCAATGTCTTGGTAAGCCTGATACTCTATCTTGAACCTCCCTGTTGAACACTTGCACCAATATCTCAGACCCAAGTTCATAGCCCGTGACATTCTCCCCCACCGAACCTAGCGACGCCCTCGTTGTTGCACTCGAGGATCTTGGGCAACATCACCTTGGATACTTTCCTACGCCTTGGCTTGTTGCGATCCTCCCATACGAATTGCTAGCCTTGGCTTCTGCCGCATGTAATTTCACGATCCCTCGAGGTATAATTCACATCAACTTGGTTGTCTTTTGACGCCTCCACTTACTCACGTCCCCCCATAAAGACTCGGCATCACCATAAAGGTTGTGCTTGCTTCAGTTCTTATCGCCAAGTGATGAAATGGGCTAACACGCCCACAGGTACACCTCTAACGTAGGAACCCTTTCCTACAAGTCTTGATTTGCCTCGACTTGGACCCTCTTAGCCCTGAAACAAAGTCTTGGATCCCCCCAAACTTTGTTTCCTCCATGTTAACGGTTAGGTCTTTCTCAACCTACACTCACTTAAAACATCAAATCAAACTCAAAAGAACACAAGAATTGTGTTGAGATGTACCTTATCCTCTGATTTCATTGGCATTTACTCAAAATTGTGTCAGCCCTTCTTACTCCATGAAGTCTGACACTCCTCGCATTGAACCCTTATCATTAGAGTTCTTTACGCCACCATGCATCGGTACTTTCTCATAGCAAAGTCTGATGCCCCTTTTTGCCTCTTCCCTTCTAACCCGAAGCTTGGAGCTCACTTCCCACCTTGTAGATGAGTAGTTTTTCCATGGTTGTCTTGTCCCTCAATGTCTTGGCCCCCTTCGACTCTTGTCTACTAGTCTTTGAAGGATTGTTCCTCACTTGAACATCCTCAGTAATCCCCTGCTTCGACCATTCTCTTATGATGGTCTCTGAAGCCATGTTCTCTACACGAACATGCTCGACAAACTCCTTGGACAAGAGCAACGCTTCCTGCACTTGGCTCCCACTCGTATTGGCAGAAATAAACTTTATTGAGCCAAGTCTCAACGCCTCTTCAATCCTAGGTTCGGTCTCTTCTCTGGACAACTCGATCCTGGCTCATTCATCACATTGAATGACTCGGTTTCCCTCGGGTAATCTTGCAATACCTTTGGCATCTTAATTCGACCCTTTTTTTGCTCAACTATTACCCTTGGCTTAGCATCTTTGACAATTAAACTTGTTCCAAGTATGCACACATCTTCTCCAGATCCACCACCTGGTTTATCATTGAGTGGACTTTCTTTTTCACTTGAGGAACAACATTCCTCATCATTCGACTTGACTTCATCACAGGATCTCTTGCCACTACCCTCGACTTTGGCCTTGCTTTGGAAGTATCACTCTTCTTGACTCCGAATTCTCTGATGAACTCCTTGACTTCCCTTCGCTCCAACACTTTCTTTGCCCATGGCTTTAATCCAAACATGAATGTGAAGAAACCATATTCTTCAGTCAAACTCAGGACTTTGAGCATTAGCTTTCTTAATTGGCTCACATACTCTTTAAGTTTCCCTTTATGCCTGAGACGCCTCAACTTGGACTACACCTTCATCCTAACATATTGTGAACGAACTTGTTTACTTTGCACCCTCGGCTTGACGGCTTTATCTTTCACTATCGTATCGGGTCCTTTTATGTACTCGACTGCCTTGACACCTACAGTCTTGTCATGTCTCGATCCTGGATTGACTATTTGAGAACTTGAAGTCGCACCATGCATCCCTTTGATTTTGCTACTTTAGAACATGTAGCCTCACCAAGTCATTCTCTTGACTTGATTGCTTTGACGCTCGCAATCGCATCGGACTTTCATCTGGGTTCGGCCGCCTCAACATCAACAGTCTTACCTCGTTTTATTTCATGCTTGACCGCATTGACACCCTTAATCAGACCAATTCCCACTACTTCTCATTCTCTCATCCTTTTCATGATGGTTGTAAGGCGATGCTTCTCGGGACATCCTCTAATC
This sequence comes from Hibiscus syriacus, assembly GCF_006381635.1. Classification (NCBI taxonomy): domain Eukaryota; kingdom Viridiplantae; phylum Streptophyta; class Magnoliopsida; order Malvales; family Malvaceae; genus Hibiscus; species Hibiscus syriacus. The sequence continues at coordinate 9,083 of NW_024062302.1, read as the reverse complement.
AAATGAAGACCATCACAAAAGTAGCACTTCAACTTTTCCTTGCTCTTCTTCTTGTTCACACTAGACTTAGCATTGTCATTATTTCTTGATGGCTTTCCCTGGCTACGAACAGTCGATGGCTCACATTGGCCATTCGAAGAGTTTTCTCTACTATCTCCCTGCTGTACCTTTTCTCAGTCTCCCCCACTATTGCCACTATCCCTGGGCATGGGCCTGGATGACACAACGCTAGTTGGCTTGTCTCCCACAAGCTCGGTCAGCTTTTCGGCTATAACTATGGCTTCCGAAAGTCTCTGGGCATCACCTTACTCCCCCCCGAGCATCACCCCTGGTCTAAGTCCCTCCAAGAATGTTTTGAGCGCACCCCATTCACTCATTGCTTCTTTACATATGAGAAGCTCCCTCTTGAGCTCATCCACCTCGTTTCTCAAAGCTATCACCTTGGCTTTATGTGCATTCATCCCTCATACCATCTCCAACTCATTGAGAACTCCGTGAGTCTCATCCTTGAACATGTCTTCCAATTTATCAAGGCGAGACTCCATAACACCCTGGGTCTCTTTGGCCTCTTCCTTAGCTTTTTTAAGTCTCTTGACCCTTTTTTCTCACGAAGTTGAGATCTGCTCCAACTTGATGAGCCTCTCTGCGTGGAAAGCCAAATCTTCCATCAAATAAGCCCATTTCTCATAGACTGTCAGTTCCCATTCTTGTTCCTCATCAAGATTCTCCTCGTCTTCATGAGTGAAGATATTGTCTCGCTTGAACATACCTTCAGCTTCACCCTTGAGCCTTTCTACCTTGAGATCTAGCTCCTCCTGGTTTGCTTTCGTCGCCTCAAGCATTTTTTGCGAACTAATCACGACATCCCCATGCTTGGACACCGACGATGCTCTCGAGCCCACTAGACTCTCTTCTTGTTTCCCACTATGTCACTCTTTACCTTTGCGTGCAGAAACTCTTTTTCTCTTGTTCCACATCTCAATTAATTTTTCCACGAACTAGCTCAATTCACCTTTGATTAGCTCGAACGCAAATCTTTTCAAACTTATTTACCAAAGTAAATTGACTGAACAGTAAGTAAATCAAACTTACCCGGTTTCACACCTTCCACCAAACACGGACGAAACGATCGTTGTCTGCCCACAACGACTCGCTCTGATACCACTTATCACGCTCTCAAAATTTTCAAGCCCAAACTGTCATAATATCAAAGTTAAGGTATGGCGGGTCGTGCGGCCTTAGATGCTTCTTGACGCATATTGGTCTTCTCTACAACTAAGTAAGCTTACCCAAGCCCAGTGAGCATGCAACTCATAAAGGTTGGAACCAAGCCCTCAAGGCTTCTAGGATTGCGGAAGCTTTAACACCAACGTAGCTGCTCCAAGCCACCAAAGTTGGACTATTGTGTGGAAGTGCAAACACAAGTGTGACTACTCTTGGCCACAAGATAGGCTACAACACAAATAACTTGGGAATAAATAACACTGAAAGTATATAATTAATACCTCAGAGCTTTATTACTCTCCAAAGAGAATGAATGGAATGATTAATTACAAATGAGGAGGAGATGCTCTATATTTATAGTTGAGCTCACTCTCAATCAATGGGCTAGATCGTTTTATATCAAAGGCTAAGATCTGCCCAATTAATAACAAATCCCCTAAGTCAAGGAATTACAACCAAATCCTACCTAATTACATCTATTAGTAGGATTCTTTCATTGGATAGGTGTTCACACTGAATATGGTAAGATTATCCCACAATATCTTCCTGATTTTGTTATCTCTTACCATATTTATCGAGCTTCTGTGATCATCTTTGGATGTGATCATCTTTGGATATGATGTCTCTTGAATCTCTAAGTGATGGGCCAAATCTGGTGGCCTTGGCAAGCTCGATACTCTATCTTAAACCTCTCTGTCGGACACTTACACCAATGTCTCAGACCCAAGTTCATAGCCCGTGATATTAGTATAAACTTGCCAACCTATAAATGAATTGCCCGCATTTCAAGCCATAAATGTGCTCAGAATGTTAGATATTTGTATAAACTTGGAAATGTTGATAATTTATTTTAAATGGAAATAAAAGATATATGTAGTTGTGCCTAATTGTAGTTAATGGAACGGACGGACTTTGTCAAATGTATTAGGAGTTGCAAAGGTCGGCTGAAGCATTTATGGATTTGTTTTGACTTGGTGATCGAATCAAAATGATTTTAAAAATAATCTGGTGAAAGTTGACTTGTTAAATGGCCAAAAACGATGGTAGCTTTCTGGAATTACTCGGTCGTTAAAGATCAGATCGTGTAATATAAATATTATGAAGTGGCCAATCAACGGCGTCCGGCTTTAGAGTAAGTACATGTCCCCATAATTAAATCTGAGTTGTCGCATGCTAAAACCCCTAAAATGGAAGAATTTGTACTGGAATAAAAAAAAAAGTTTAACTTAATTCAATTTGTTGTGGGAGGGTGCCATCGTTCCTTTTTTTTCCCCGGAATCATCACCGATGGGGCATTAACTACCAAAGTATTCTGCAATGTAAGTTTTGATGAACACAAATAATTTATTGACTAGTTTGAGACAACCCTTGGTGAAACTACTTGTTACGAGTAAACCAACAAGCAACTACAATAAGGCTCTTGGAATCAATATTAATCTGTATAAAGAAATCTACTAACCAAAGTTGCATATCATTCCCACCCAAATTCATAGTAGATAGAAATCCCAATGCTGTGGATAGTAAACTATAATAAGTGATGCACGGATTCTGTTGAATGGTTGCACAGCTTTTATGTTCTGTTATAAAGAAAAAATGGCAGTGAGGCATCACCTAGATAAAAGAAAATCCTTTCAATTTCAAGGGTTCTCAAACTCCGAGAAAGAAGGATTCATTGGTTTGTTTGCGTGCATTCAAACATCTCAATCTCCTTAGATTTTATATTTGTTTCTCTATTCTTTCCAGAGCTTCTATGATACATAAACAATGACACAGGCATGTCGTTTTCGTAGTATTCTCACTTCGGAATGTTCTCCACATATCATTCCAAAGCATGGAAAGTGCCTTTCTCATTCATACAAAAGATGCAACTTTCCAGGAAGCTGGCTTGGATAGACCACAATCACGATAAAGGCAACTCGAGCAATAACGAAGTATATGTAAATATTTCTGTGATTCTCTTGTCATTGACCTTTTTGAACAACTTTCTTTTAGGTAAAATTCCTGAAATTTATAACAAGACAGGGAAAGAAGGGGGGCGGGACATAAGCTTCAATTTTCTATCAAATCACTCACTTATTTGTTACTGCAAACAAACTTACAAGAAACAATAACAAATTGATAACCACATCGGCTAGTCCAGTCAACTTCGTATGTCGGACATCATTCCCTTGCTGAGGTGAAAACGGCATGTTGTGTTGAGAAATGGCAAGAATCAAAATTCCAAACTAAAAAAAAATGTCACCGTAATGAATTTCTGCTTTGATTACCTGAACTATGCAAATGAGTTGAAATATGGTAACAATCTGAATAATGCCTGGGGTAGATGCTTTCATTTAGAGGTTCACAAGTTTCCGGGGAAACCAAGGCGGAGTACCCTTGAATGTACGAGCAGTCCCACGCAGACTCCGAGGTAATATTCAATAAGCAAAGATGACATCTTCAACAGTGATCCTTTCTATTACAGGGAGAGCATTTGGATCATAAAACTCATCTGGATGCTCGGAAAAGTTGCTATTGAACCTTAGAGCCGTGTCTACACCGGACAAGGTAACATCTGATATATAGATATTTCTCACATAACCACCCCTTCCAGGAGCAGTCTTTATTATGAAAGCTGTGCTTGAATCGAAAAGTAGAGTTTTCTGCATGAACTTCGGAAACACCTACGGACATCTCACTTCCAATTGCGATCCCAGAGCCGTTTCGATTATGACCAGTGAGCCAGTGGATGAAAATACTTTTGCTGGGGCATGCAAATGAAACGCGGTACTCAACCCATCCACTTTTGATGGCAATTAGATCATCCCCAGTGCTAATATAACAGTCTTCAATGCACACAACATCGGAAGAATCTGTATGCGTTCAACCACATTAGTAGAACGAGGTGAGACGGTTCAAACAGAATTTCCAGTTTAGCATAAAGAATTCACCTGGATCGATCCCATCCGTGTTTGGTGAATCCAGAGGAGCCAGAATTGTGACATTCTGGACTGTGACACGGCTGTGCATTGAAAAAATAAAAGTCACAACCTCATTGCAAGATCTGAAGAGCATGCTAATATTATAATGAGGACCAGTAACCTGCAGTATACTGGATGGATGGTCCAAAATGGAGAATTCAAGAAATTAAAGTTTGAGATTCCAAGTTCATCAACTCAACCAGATGGGGCCGAGTCGAGTTCAAATTTTTGCTTCTAAACCAGTTCCACCAAACACTGCCTTTGCCATCGATGGTTCCGTTGTCACCTGCATGGAGAAGCTCACGCATCAAGAAAAGAAATAAAATACTATCAGAAGACGACTCTCCATCGATGCTACTTAACCTGATATGACATCGGTCAAATTGCAACCATATATGAGGCTTCGATGCCTTCCTTGGCCATAGGAAGGCAGAGGATCGCCAATTGGCCAATCATCAGTATTCTGAAACAACAAAATAAGATTTTATATCATTGTAACAACAGGCTAAATCCGGACTACCACCAGATTTCTAGCCAGAATGGACCACAAGAAGACCAGGTGACTAGGTTGTAAAGTTCATTCGACATATGTGGGTTCATATTGTTTTGAAGTAAGCTAAAAACTTACGTTCGATCCAAGAATTACCGCATCCTTATCTAACCATAAAGTCAGGTGACTGATGAGATCGAAGCTTCCTGTCAACCACCGGCCAGCTGGTACAAAAAGCTTGGCCCCACCTTTGTCAGTGAATGAATTGAGGTAGAAGATGGCATTCTGAAAGGCTTTCGTATTGAGAGTGACACCATCTCCAACTGCCCCAAATTCGGTAATAGTGACACTGTGAGGCCGAATCTCCTCGAGGTCTGTCTGTTTGGAATGTGAGCTGCCCTTGACAGCCCTTGTAATATGACTCCAAAATGTAACTATCAAAAGTACATTCACCATCTGAAAAGAAATGGTTTAGACTTTAACATGAATGGTTTAAATCGTAGTTTAAAGTTTAAACAGCTTGTTTTCCCCATTTTTTCTTTGGTTACTCTTATTCCTGATTGACCATGAGATGAAGATCTATTAATTAAGTAATATTTAGATAAGAATGACCATTGAACAAACTCAGAGTGCAAAATGCAGATCTGCACAATCTATTAATTTAGATAAGTATGATCGAGTTCAATGGAGGGCAATTCTCTCTTACGAAAGTTGCTCTCAACCTAGTGTTGGGGCAGCCTACTATCTTATCTCCCCTTACCCCAGACGGACAGCCATTTATGACCATTCAGCAAACTCAGAGATCAAATAACAGAAAATGAAAGCCAGATTAACAACAATGTGAATCAAAGTAAGCATGAAAATAGCATAGTTATCAGAACTGAACGGGGCCGTCCCGTCCAAGTCATGGAAAAAAAAAGCTAAAATGAAGAACTGTTTGCTCGTTTAGATCCTAACAGTGAACTAGTTCGGAATCCAAAAACATAGATTTTTAGAGAGAAAGAAAGCACAAATTTAGACCATTCCTGGAGAAAGAAGTAAAAACTTCAAAACAGAAAATCAAAAAGGAAAAACAATGATCGAACAACTTACATTGAAAGATCTCTTCATATGAAATAATGAATGGGATCTGCAACTTTCCCTTTTCAATCGAAGCAGCTAGGTAGAAAACTTGGGATGCTCCAACTCAAGTTCTTTCCTTTTTTTATTTGTTAAAAGCAAAACACTTTGAAGAATAGAGGAAGAGTTTGTTAAGATCCTTTCTCTATCTGGCTAGTAATCAAGTGCGTGTGAGGGAGACAGTGTATGGGTGATAAGATGGGTCACTGAAAGAATCACCCAAATAAAACGTCATTGAAAGTGACCGTCGCTGCCCACCAAAAATTAAGCAGTAGGTCATCTTATGTCTTCACTTGCTTGCTCTCTTCCCACAACTGATGAGAAAAAAATGAAGAATTACCCAGAAAAGTTAAAGCTTTTAGGAAGCTGAACATAGGTAAAAAAAAATGGATGAAAACGATGACGGGGTAGTGGTATACATATTTATATTCAGATAAATAAACAGGGTGGTTTCTGTTTTATAAGCTGAATGAGTGAATATTTCCGTAATTGATTGAGTTTGGTGGGAGAGTTTCATGGAGATTAAAAGTCTTGCATGAGCTTAGGCATTTCATCTCATTTCATATGATCCCAAGCTTTCAGTTAAGATTTTAAAATCCTTGGAACTGGAGGTCAACCAAAAAAAAGATTATTCCACAGATTTAATGATAGAGATTAAGAGAGAAGGGTTTTACAGGAACATGCATAAGGGAGAGTTTTTGCTTTGATATTGGCCAATGACTTTCATTTTGCATCACGAGTCATGACCACTGTCGAGGGCTGAGTTCCTCAAAATAAGTCTTTGAAGAATTGTTCTGACAGGACAAGCTAAAATCAAATATTAGACAGGATAATGATCTATTGAATATTTAGATCTACCAGACAGAGAATGGTTGGCTACAGAGATTATTTTTGCATTCTACTCCAAGAAAGATTCAATAAAATTGTTTAACTACTTTGCTATCGTTTGAGACATAAAATTATGAGATAAATCACGAACGAACACCATATATTCACATATATTAATGAGATAAAAAGTGGATCCTTCGTAGTTCGTATCTATCGATATATGAAGAATTAGAAGTTCACCGAAAATCAATTTCTATCTTATTTGTATCTGCATCAAAATATAAACGAAAAAGATAATGCTTATCCTCAACATTCTTGACAGCCAAAATATGTCCCTACATTCAAATTGACCCTTTCCTACTTTTTATCACTCTCATTTGATCATAAGATTGTACTTTCCCCTCGTTTTGGAACAATTGGGTAATTATTTTAATTTTATTTTATACCGAGAGTTATACAAGGAGTGTTCTCTTTAAATATTTCAAGTTTAAGTAGTCGTGTCTACATAATAAATGTGCATTATTCATTATTATTATTTTTAAACATTACTTTAAATTATTTCAGACTATTAAAAAATAGGATAAATTATGCGTTTAACACCTAAATTATCGGTTTTAGTCTGTTTTAGTACTTAAACTTTCAATTTTTTTAAAATCGTACCTAAAATTTAGTTTTTTTGTTTTATTTTAGTATCCGTTTAAAATTTAACATTATATTTTGATTTTTTTGAAAGTTTAGATGCTAAAATGGACCAAAACTAATAGTTTAGGTACTAAATGTGTTAAATTTTTAACGACGTGTACTAAAATGAAATAAAAACTAAACATTAGGTATGATTTTTAAAAAATAAAGGTTTAAATACTAAAACAGGTCAAAACCTATAATTTAGGTACTAAATGTATAGTTTACCCAAGAAAATATATTTTGAACTATTAAGCTTAAAGGTACGTTGTAGGGTTGGGCCTATTAACTTGATAGCTATATAAAGGGGCCAATGTATTTCTATACACCATGAACATAAAGTTCAATGGCCCAATGTTCAAACGTCTTTTACCTTGTAGGTTTGATGTCTTGTCCAATGCTTTATTGAATTTGATTTGATTAACCTCGTGGGTTTATTATTGATCTGATTATAGTATTTGTGGCATTAGCAATAATTTGCAGTTGGTGTTAATGATGTAACCCGTGTACTTGAACGGATGCCACACATCTCCATCGAGTGATGCACTACCCCATCTCCTTGTATTAAGCTTCAGGTTGGCCAACCTGTTTCTACCTTTGGTGTAAGTAATCTCTCGTGTTTTAATAACAAGCTGTAGTTAGTTTGTTTATTTGTTATATGTTTGTTGCGTTGATAGGCTATTTTGTTAGCCGGTGATTGCAATCCAAAGTGGCCGACGAATCACCTACCCATGTTGGCTAAATCCAGAAAGGTACCATTGATCATTGTTAGAAATGATAAAAAGGGATCCTTAAGATGGGTGAGCTTGTAAAGCTAAAAACTGCAATTGCAATTGGAGTGAAGAAGGTAAAGAGTCTGGGATTTGGGTCTTTATTGGTCGCATGGATCCAATGCTATATTATTAAAATAACGACCTAGGCGACATCAATGTTAATTCTTCCTACAGTTGGACCATCAGAAAATTCATGAAAATAAGCAGTGAAGTCCTTCCTAATTTAACTGCTACTGAATTATTTGTCTTTTTTAGGCTCGAGGAAGTGCTATCAATCGAATAATGGAAGGAATTCTGGATAGTAATGAACTGAATCAAGGAGCACTGCTTCAAGTTCAATGACTTGCCTGTTATTTTTTTATCTCGTTGATTATAGCAAATACAAAATAGTGTCAGTTCTATGAGAGTTATGTTGTTTTCTATCACATTTCCAAATATGAATATAAAGATATGATCTTCGCCTTCTTTCTTCTTCATCTTGGAGCACTAGGTCCCTTTCCTCCTTTCCTTAGGTTTGTTTCTTGATATGTTACAGATTTGTTTGTTCGTGTTCAAATTGACCCGGTTTTCATGCAAGAAAAAAATTGCTCTCAGCTAAAAATGTGAATGATGATGAACATTATAGTTACTATCAAGTATAGTTGTTTATTTGAAGCGAGAGAGAGAGAGAGAGAGAGAGAGAGAGAGAGAGAGAGAGAGAGAGAGAGAGAGAGAGAGAGAGAGAGAGAGAGAGAGAGAGAGAGAGAGAGAGAGAGAGAGAGAGAGAGAGAGAGAGAGAGAGAGAGAGAGAGAGAGAGAGAGAGAGAGAGAGAGAGAGAGAGAGAGAGAGAGAGAGAGAGAGAGAGAGAGAGAGAGAGAGAGAGAGAGAGAGAGAGAGAGAGAGAGAAGAGAGAGAGAGAGAGAGAGAGAGAGAGAGAGAGAGAGAGAGAGAGAGAGAGAGAGAGGAGAGAGAGAGAAGAGAGAGAGAGAGAGAGGGAGAGAGAGAGGAGAGAGAGAGGGAGAGAGAGG